>NW_004567102.1:78421439-78428808 GCF_000260355.1 Condylura cristata
GCGGCTCTCGCAGCCGCCAGAGCCGGAGAGCGCCGGGCTGCTTGGGGAATTCACTTGGCCGCTTCTGCGCGTCTCCCTTCCGCGCGCTGCTCCGGGTGGCTCTCCGCCTCCAGCCCGCGCTCGCCGTTCGGAGGAAAACTTTCCTGCGCCTTCGTTGCCTCCTCGGAGGAGAGGCTCGAAAGTTGAAAGAACTGGTGCCGCTCGGGCGCCGGGCGGGTGTCAGCGGCGGGGTTCCAGCCCCACCATGTGCACCAACATAGTTTACGAGTGGCTGAAGGCGCTGCAGCTCCCGCAGTACGCGGAGTCCTTCGTGGATAACGGCTACGATGACCTGGAGGTGTGCAAGCAGATCGGGGACCCGGACCTGGACGCTATCGGGGTGCTGGCGCCCGCGCACCGCCGCCGCATCCTGGAGGCCGTGCGTCGGTTGCGGGAGCAGGACGCCGCCGCCGCGGGCCTCTACTTCACGCTGGAGCCGCAGCCGCAGCCCGCGCCGCCCCGGCCGCCCGCGGTCTTGGTTCCCACCGGCCGCCGGGGGGAGCCGTGCGGCGGCCCGACCCAGGGCACCCGAGGGGACCCCCGTAGCCCGACGACCGCCCCCTGCAGCAGAGAGCTGGTGAGCTATCCCAAACTGAAGCTGAAGATCATGATCAGGGATAAGCTCGTCCGTGACGGCATCCACCTGAGCAAGCCCCCGTACTCACGCAAGGTAAGGAGGCGCCATCCGCGCCCCGCGCCAGGGGAGGGGGCCGGCGCAGCCGCTTCAGCCCGAGCTCCGTGGCCCTTTCCAGGTGCGACTAGGATGCTTGGGGCGCACGGGATTCTCTTCTGTTTCCTGCACGAGCTCTGTATTCCTGCTTTTCCGTGTCGTTAGCGGTTGGTTATAAAAGATCCGCATCCGGATGCTAATTCTAAACTAGAACCACGTCTTCGTACTGTCTGGTGCTCTCCTGTCCGTGCTTCTGCGGGAGCAAAGGCGGTTCCAGATTCTCTCTCTGGTGTTGGGGTCTGAAGAGTACCAACAGAGTGGTTTAAAGTTTGCGTTATTTTCCGCCCTTCCCTTTTCTTGTCCTAGTCCTGAGGTTCTGGAGCAACTCCCGAAGGAAATTTGGCGAGCTCTTTAGAAAGTGGGAAATTAACGCCCTGTGGCTCTCGGCCCCATAAAGTGGAACCCCAAGACTATCGCACATTTGAGAAGTGAACACAGTGAACATTTTGAGGGGAAAAGTTAACAAAACTCTTATCATGCATAATGGTGCGCTATACTTACTTATAGGGAAGATCCTGGAGATAAGGGCTCCCCGCACTTCTCCAGTCAGTGGGGGTAGAGGGGGTCACGCTTTTGGTTAGCATTAGTTCAGAGGAGATGAGGTAGTGCAGTTGTGACTTCTACAAAGCCTGAGTGGACTGGCATTTGGGAAAGTGGCGCAGCAGTGGGTGAGGGGGTTTGTCTAGGGAAGGAGTTGTTCTGTGGACCCAGGAGCCCAAGAACTAAGAGAAAGTCGTTCACACAAGAGCTGTGTCTCCAACGGAGTGAGTTGAGGTTAGTTACCTTGCAGAGGCCCTGATTTGAAAGGGAGAGGGAGACAACCCAGGTCATCCCCAGCCTGCCCACAGTTATCCTGGAAAAACCAGAGAGAAGAAGGCCGGGGGACATGATGGGGCAGATGTTGCAGCTGGAGTGAAGGGTGAGCAAGGGCCCTAACAGCGAAATGGGGTGTTCCAAACGCACTCTTCTGGGCCCTCACATTGCTTTAGACTCCAAAGGTGACCATGTCTGGATGTAAGGAAGTTTAAACAAAAACTGTGACAAGTACATCATGTCTGCTGGATGCATACAGGCTTGAATGAGTTATTTTGTTAGACAACTTGCTTGAGGGCGGAATTTGTTCTCCACAAACTCAAAGGGCAGGCCTGGAAGACAGTTTGCATCCCGGGACAGGTGGTGCTGGCTGCCTGCCTGTAGGGTATTACTGAGGTGTATCCTCTGGAGTGTGCAGATAGCTGGCTTTCCCAGGCAGGTCAAGTCCTAGCCAAGAAGGCTGACAGGGGTGTTGCTAGGGCTTGCTTAGTCTCTAGCAAAGCGCTGTGCCACAGGGCTGCTGGGCAGAGGAGTGTGGACTGGAGGTCGGAGGGGTGTGCAGGAATCACAGTTTGGCTCTGTTACTTCAAAAAGACAGGGCTAGGCATCAAACTTACAAGCTGAAAAGGATTCCTCTTCCTCTTAGAGGATTCTGGAATGTTACATCGTCGTTGAATCCTACATTCTTGCCTAGGTCAGCGGGTGTGCTTATGGTAGTTTTTATTATTTAAAGAAGAAATTTCACTTTGCATGGTGACACTATACTTTCCATGTAGAAATTAATCGAGTCCATGTTTATAAAAATTCCATAACGTTTGTCATAAATTATTCCCGATAATTAACTTCTTATGCATATTTAATTCTCCTCAACCCGATGAAAGAATCAAATGGGCACAGAGTGGTTTTCTTACCTCCTTTGTGGAAGTTCTACCTGGTAACAAAAACAATGGAGCTAACACATTTAGTGATTAGAAAACAACAAAACTTTGTATGTTGATATGACAGTCAGAAGAAAAACACCTCTGAAGTGGAAACTGAAATATATTGAATGTACCCCGAAATGAGTAAGACAACTATGTGGTACCAAATCAGGTTGCTTGTGTGCCTTGCCTCTGAAGTTTTAGATTGTTCCAGAACTTTTTGTCGGAGGCAGCTTTGTGGAGAGCACTGGGGTCTACACTGTAACTGGCCAGACTCCTGGTGTTCTCTTGATCCCTGTGGCCACTTGGCATCCTGCCGGAGAGAGGGACTTACCTGTACTGCTTCGTTGTTGTCAGAGAGAGGATCTCTGTGATTTTTTTTGCACTTCAGTGGGACTTTTGAATATTAAAAGTGGGTTATGTCCAAGGTGATCAAGGCAGGATGATGAGTCTTTCACAGAGGAAAGTAAGTTGAGGAATTTTTTTTCTGAGAGTTTTTTTTTTCTGTGATTGTGGGTTTGAGCATTGGCTCCCAAACAACTAATGTTTTGGGGTGCTGTGTCCACTAAATTTTATCAGCCATCCCCACCTTCCCTCCTAGGTCAGTTAAAATGTTGTTATGAGTACATGTTGTTGTTTTCCAACAGAAGCCCGTGCCTTTGTAAACCCAGGAGCTCCGCAAGGGCACCCCTTGAAATGAAAGGCCACGGTTGGGTGAGCCCCCATCTGTACCCTTTATTCCGCCGCTCCCATGGATGTGATTTCTCTCGGTGAAATGGGGATGTGTTTCCTTGGCGTGGGGCGTAGATGAAGCTCTCTACATATTATTTGAGTATTTAACCAAGCTGCTCCCTGCTAGCCTTCTAAAAATTCAAGGCTGCCATGGTTGGCAAGTTGCAGGAGTCTTGCCCTCAGGAAGCTTGGGGTTGTAGCAAGGAAAACATGCACTGGACCATGAGTACTGAGAGTGTGCTGATTGCTGGGTTGGGGCGCAGAGGGTGTACAGACACATACCTCCAGCCTAGTTTGCAGGCTCGTACCTCTATTTGATCTGGAAATTAAAGATGGGGAGCAATTAACCTGAGCAAGAGGCTGGTCTAAAGGGAAAGGGTGCTCTAGCAGAGAGAACTGTGTGTGCAATAGCCAGAAAGGAGGGGAGTTTTGTGTGCTGCTGGGCAACAGGAATTTTGAACAGTTTAGTCTGGCTGGAGCTCAGAATGCTTGGAGGCGATGGCCAGTGATGGAGAGACAGGGAGTGGTTTGCCCTAGTTGGCCTTGAAATTCTAGTTAGGAGCTCGGTCTGTATTTAGGAACTTGGTCTGTGTTTCAAGAGGGTGGCTAGACCCTGACCAGAGGGAAAGTGAGCAATGAGGAGCCAGGGGTGATGCCGGGAACAACTTGGTGGTGACCAAGTATGTCTGTGGGGAAACACTGAGTGGACTAAACTCCGTGACTCTGAATGACAGGGGTGCGGGGGGTGGAGGGGGAGGTGGCATGAGCAGCAGGTTTCTTTTTAGGGCTGTGATGTCATTCCCTGATGGGGCACCCAGGAGGAAAAAGCAAGGTTGGGACAAAAGATGTCCTTCAGTTAAAGATAACTGAGAATCATCTGCCTGTGGACTGTCCAATCAAGCTGTCTAGAATTTGGATGTGGAGTGGAGAAGAGATCTGGGAGTCATCAGCCTGCAAAGCTGCTGAGGCTAATGGACATGGGAGAGGAGTGAGAAGGGACCAGGACGAAACCCTGGGGAAGGAGACGAAGAAGCCTCCAGGGTGAACTCAGAGGGACTAGGAAGTGAGATTCTAGAAATCAGTGGAAGCAGCAAGGCTTCCAGCAAAAGGAGCTGCTGTCAGGAGGTCAGATAGAGGTCAAGTCAGACCACAACTGAAGTCTGTTTCTGGGAAGGAGCAATCCAGTAATCAAGAGTCGTCATCTGTAATTTAGAACCCTAGGGGTTGGGACCAGTGAGAAGAAGAGAGGAAGTGGGGTCTGGGAGCATGAAGGCAACTTTTATTTTTATTTTTTAAAAAGTATTTATTTATGTATGCATACAAAACTGGGGTACAAGCCAGAGGTTCAGGGGTGGTGAGAGGATTCACCAGAAACAGAGTAGAACAGGCAGATGGATGAAGTGCACTGCTGTGGGGAGCAGCGGGTGGTCAGGAGAGGTCTGCTGTGCCATGTGGGTCACCTCTGGGGCCCGGGATTGAACTAGCACTGAAGCGGCTGCAGCCAGCTTACAGTGCTGCATCCTAACCCATTGCACCATCAGGGAGGGCCAACTTTTATATTTTAAGATTTAGTTTTTTAGATCACTTTTAAGTTCACAGTAAAATTGAGAGAGTAATTCTTTCATATATATTTAGCGCCTGTCCCTGTGAGAGTATCCTCTAGCCAGTGACAGTATTTTCCGTTGGTGAAGGTGCACTGATACAGTGTGGCCACTCAGAGCCCAGGGCTGCCTTAGGGTTTCACTTTTGCTGTTGTGCTCAGTGGGTCTGATGGAGAATGGTGCATGCCCATCACTGATGCTGTCAATACTTGATGTAGACTACAGAGTTGTTTCGACTCTGCCCTAAACCTCCTCCGTTCTCCATCTAGTCAGCCTTTTTGTTCTCTCGTCTCTGGCCACCGCTGTTGGTTTTACTGCTTCGTAGTTGAGTCTATCCCAGGATGTCCCATAGTTGATCCTTTCAGATCAGCCTCTTTCCATGTAAGTTTCCTCCTTGCCTTTTCATAGCTTGGTAGCGTATCAGCTTTTACCTCTGGAAAATATAGTTTGTTGTGTGTCATGCTGACAACTTTATTAAGAAGTTGGACTGGGCAGCTAGAACCACGGCTACAGCTAGAGAAGGAAGGGAGACTTGGGGGCAAGGGGAAAAGTTTTGTGGGTTTGCGTTTTCTTTGAAGATGAGAGAAACCGGAGTACGTCTTTGTGTTGGTGGTAGGGAGCCCGAGATGGGGAGATGGTAAAGATTCAGGGGGAAGGGGTCAGCCCCAGGGGCCAAGGAGCTGGGCGGGAATTGTGCGAGAGACATGGAGAAGTGCTTCCCAGTGGCCGTGAGGTAGATGGGGTAGCTGGGTGGGGAGCCTGGAACCTCGCTAGGGGGTGCAGTGAGGAGCCCTCATTTCTGCCCTTCATCTGACACCAATAGGAAGGGAAGATGGAGGGCTAAGGGGTTTATGGAGAACAAAATGGTTTCTATAGCTGGGCCTCAGTATACACATAACGGCATACTATTTCCAGGGTGTTCATCCTACACGTGTAGAAGGTGTACTCGCCATTCGTATGCATGTACCCAGGTGTGCATTATACAGGCTACACATGATGTGTATGGAGGCCTCCATGGTTTTGTTATAGGGCAGGGAGAGAGGGGCACCCCTGAACCCCCAAACCTGCCTGCTCTAAATGGGTTCTGCCATCCACTGCATCAAGACAAGACATAAGAGCTTTAATGGAAAGGAACTTTAATACAGTGAGTATACAATACAGAAGACAAGGTATATAATTTCTATATCAAACACCTGAAGTTACCCATCCCCTGGTGGGTAAAAGTCCACCCAAAAGTGATTGACCCAAAGCAAGGCCTGAAAGCCAGCCACAAGCCTAAAGCACCTTCTGGTGCTTTTAGAAAAGGGTCAGAAATGGCCAGACAAGTCTGGGAAGAAAAGAGCACAATCAAAGTCAAGAGAAAAACTGCCATAGTCACCTCCCCACGGGTCTCACCCACATCTGTTTCAACCAGCACAGGGCCAAGAAACAAACACGACTTCTTCATCACATGCTCCCTGCTCCCTGCTCCCTGCTCCCTGCGGCTCCCTCAGGACTCCTTCTGGCTCTGCATCCTGCTTCCTTCTTCAGATTCCCTCTCTTCTCAGCTCAGCTCCACACTTCTCCTGGGTGGGGCAGGGAACCTGGAACTTGCCCTTTTCCTGGGGACTCCCCCCAGTTACACTTTGACTTGTGAATGGTGTTTTGGGTGTAGGTACATGGTATAGGGGTGAAAGACTTTATTTCCTAGCTGACTTGGAGGAATGGAAGTAGGCCCTAGGCGGGTAGTGGACGTCTGGGCTTCTCAGCTGCCCAGCCTGAAGCGGTCTCCCTGCCGCAACCGCCTGTACCAGCGAAAGCAATTTGAGTCAGTACGACCGTACTTAACGGTGCTGTAGGACAGTTACACTTCGTTCACACTCAGTGTGACTTTAATCAATAAGCAGGATTCTGCCGTGGGTGCTGGTGGGTGTGGGGAGAGATGGCTAGAATGAAGGAATCTGGAGAGGCAGAGGAGGCTTTGGGGCTTCCAAGTTTGGGACCAGGTGAAGACAGGAAGATGCTTGGAAAAGAGAATTTGGCACAGGTGAGTTTGTACTTTCTGGAGGTTTGCCTTGGCTCCTGACAGAAACTAAAATGTCAATAAAAGTTCCTTCTCTAAGAACTCCTCAACCTTCATGAAGCTACCAGGGAAGACTGGATGCTGCAAAATCAGTTTTCCAAACTCAGATCAGTATTTTGAAGTTTCCCTTGCTTAGGCAAGAAGGTTTTTTGTTGTCCTTCCCTGAATGGAATGCTGAGGAAAGAACTGGGGTTGGGGGGCAGGGAAGGAGATCAGAGTTTGGGTGGTAGTCTCCTGTTCTGATAGCTACTCACCGTTTGCAGAGTTTCCACAAACGTGAACCCTCAGCTAGCCAACTATCTCCCTCCACCGTCCATCTGTCCATTAGTCCCTTAACAATCACTTAGCACCCGCCGTGGGTCAGGGAGGCCCTAGGATTTCAGTGGTACACTGAACAAGACATGGTCTCTGCTGATAATTTTTTTTAAAGATTTATTTATTTATTCATAAAGAACTGGGGTACAGGCCAGAG
>NW_004567102.1:78429003-78431289 GCF_000260355.1 Condylura cristata
GGCTTTAGCTTCTTAGTGCTGTGCTTTAACCCGCTGCGCCACCAGGGAGGGCCTCTGCTGATAATTTAATGGATGCGTACATGGACCCACCGAACCGAGTGCCGGCATGTAGTCATTGCTCCCTATAAAATTTAGACATTATTTGTACAAATGCTAGGAGTTGGGGAATTTTGCACTTACCATGTTTCAGATGTGAAATACAAATCAGCAGTAGCTGAGTCATGAGTATGCTTCCTCATTAAGTGTCCTCAATGACTGGGAGTGAAAAGGCTTCTCCTGCAGCCCAAGAACCCAGGCAGCAGCGCAAGGACCTGGGTCTGACAAGGGAGGCACAGAGGGAAAGACGATGCCCACCCCAGCCTGTGTGAGTCTGGCCCTGCTGGCGAGCTGGCTGCGATTTGTAAAGGAAATTGCTGTGAGACAGCAGTTACTTGCTGGTATCGTAGGCAACCCTCAAATCGTACATTAAGCAGTCGCCTGCTCTGCCTAGCACCTGCCCTCAGCAGCAGCGTCCTGAGAGCTGACGGTGCTAAGCTCCCAGGCTAAGCTGTACTTTCTGTGAGTTATGGCCGCCCAGGGGGTTCACGCAGGTGAGACATTGCCGGGCGCATACACGGCTGCTCTCTGCTGACACTGCGCTGAAGGGATTAGGCTCTTGAACAGACGTCTGAGTGCAAGTCCTGACTCTAACTTAGGTCACTGTTGACTCGGGCAGGCAGCACCAGGGACTGTCACTTACAGTCTGTGGCCACCGCGTGAGCTAATATTCATTAGCATTTTAGCCCAAATTTATATGTTGCCTAGGGTTTCCATAACACAGAGTCACAATCTGGGTGTGTAAAACAACAGGAATGGTTTCTTTCTTAGTTCTGGAGACTAGAAATCCAGAGCAGGGTCTTGCTCTGAAATCCTAAGGGCCTGCATTGGGATTTAGATAGAGGCCGTGGAAGGCTCCAGACAGCTTCCCCTCTCCTCCTGATACTGGGCTCTATAGCCAGGGACAGGGCAGCTTCTAGAGCAGCCTGGCCGCCCTAGGGCAGAGCCTTCCTTTGTTCTGGTCCCCACGGAAGGCTAGAAGTATCCTGAGTGTCCTGGTCAATGGACTGGCATAGCACATGCAAATGAGGACTGTGCTGCTCCCCAGATCCAGAGAGGCCTCTTTTATTTATTTATTTATTTTTGTCATGGGAGGCGCCAGATGCAACAACTTAGCTTCCCTATAGAAAGGTTATCTTACTACACCCTGAGACTTTCATTGAGGTGGAAGACCCCTGAATTTTTGTTGCATTTCTCACCTTTTGACATGCAAATATCTTACTAGAAAGTGTAGATAGAGTATTTGCTACTTCTCACTGGGGAGGTCCAAGCAACATCCTGTCATCCATGTAATGGAACTCTGTGATCTCCTTTGGAAGGAAAAGTGATCATCGTCTTTATGAATGGAATTACGACCCCAGGCTGGAAAGCTGAGGGATCCTCGTGGTAGGGCAGTGAAAGTGGATTGACAGTCGTGCTCTCGTGGATAGTGATGTGCACTGGGAATAAAGCTCTTTAGAGATAAGTTGCCTGGCTCTTGTAGGAGCTCACCTAGGTTCAAGGCTGGTACCTGGTACTAGCCTGGCTCAGCCATTGTAGCCTCCATCGTAGTGACTGAGTATCTGCTGTGTGTGAGGAGCCACTTGGCCTGGGTCTCGGTCCCCGGGCGTTTGGTAATTAATAGTGGTAGATTTGTAGGGCAAGTTTTTCAGTCGTTTCTATGTGCCAGGGGATACAATAATGAAAATTATTATTATTATTTTAAAATTTATTTATGCATTCAGAAGTGGGGTACAGGCCAGAGGTGCAGGGGCAGTGAGAGGATTCACCAAAGATAGTGTGGGGAGCAGAACAGTCCGACTGACTAAGTACGGGAGGGGAGCAGCAGGCTGATCAGAAGAGATCTGCCATGCCATGTGGATCACCTCTGGGGCAGGGATTGAACTTATGCAGAAGTGTTGTGCTTTAACCTACTGAGACACCAGGAAGGGCCCTGAAAAATATTTTTTAAAAAAAGTAAATATTTCAGAATTTATAAATTCAAAATTGGGTTGCGATCCTCAAAACAGGCACTTGGTGATTACTGTATTGCCATTTCTCAAAATATTTCTAAACTTCAAGTGCCTAGAGAATGCTTTTGAGAGCATTTTCAACCATGACAAGGCATCTTTTATATATATATATATATAAAACAGTTTATTTTTACATCATTTTGTACGTTTTTTTTTTCCCATCTCAATTGTAATCCCC
>NW_004567102.1:78432260-78503876 GCF_000260355.1 Condylura cristata
TTTAAAGATGTCGCTGAAGTGTATGTCATGTAGTGTTTGACCCATCTTTGCTTCTAGGTATTTTATGGTTTCCATTCTTATGTGTAGGTCTTTAATCCACTTCGAGTTGATTTTTGTGACTGGAGTGAGGCAGAATCTAGTTTCATTTTTTTGCATGTAGCTTCCCAGTTTTCCCAGCACCATTTGCTGAATTTTCTTTGTTCCATTGTATCTTCTTTGCTCCTTTGTCAAAAACTCGGTGTCCATAAACTTGTGGGTTTATATCTGGGTTTTCTATTTGAATCCACTGGTCTGTATGTCTATTCCTATTCCAGTACCAAGGCATCATTTTTTTAAGGTGGATCTGGTTTGGGCTTAAGCACCTCAATTAATTTGGGATCAAATAACACAACAGAGAATCATTATATTAATAAAATGTGTAATGGAAAAATAGAATCTGAGAAACCAATGAGTGTTTTCTCTTTGGGGGGGCATGATTTGTAAGCTGGATTTAGATTTTATGATATTTATCTTCTTTTTCCAAATCTGAAGCCTTTAAATGTGCTGTCAGTGTGGATCTGTGTTTGCAGATTGGAAATTCCCCCAGAAGACTTTAAAATGCAATAGTCAATTCTGTATGTATTTGCCAAGAGCAAGGCCCTGCCGACAGACTCCAAATAGATGGTGGGAAATGCCTGTGTCTCTGGAGGGGAGGACTGACGTGAACTGCAGTGCTTACCCGTGACCCCAGATTTTGGGCAGTCTCATAGGGTTCATTGGGACCTTCATTTGAGAGCACTGTCTCCACACAGCTGCCTAAGTCCTGAGACTTCGTAATTGTACTCATACTCCACCCTCACTCCTGAGTGGAAATAAAAGAGGCTAAGATACAGCATTGTGTTATGAAGGCTGCCATCTGTTCTTAGCTAGATGTCTAAAGTCTGCCACGAAAAATAAGAAAGAACTAAGGACATTTGATAAAAATGCAATTCTTTTTCCATTATCTAAGTGTGCAGATTCTGCAAGCCCAGAATTAGGTTTTGAATTGGATTTTCTTAAAGTCAGGTGACCTGGACTCGGAGAGGCATGGTTCTTGAATAAACAGGTGGTACCCTAAGGAATTTGGGGTATCATTACCCTTGAGGAGTGATGGGATGGCTGGAAGCTATAGTTTCTCACAGTGCCTACCTTTAGAGAGTTAGAATCAGCAGCTAACCCTGGTCCCTAGGGAATGCTTATTACTACCGGTATATGTGTTGAAAGGATTTTAAGTTATTTTCCAGTTGAATTTATTAAAAAAAAAAAAAAAACTATCTTAGATCAGCCACACTTAAATGTGGGCAAGCTGGGGACGAATAAAAAAGGAATCCTCATGTTTGGTGAATAAAAAACTATTAAGGGCAAATAACTATAGATCACGTCAAAAGGCATTAAGTGTCCAATCTGTCTTACATAGAGACTAAGTGACATCTAACAGTTTAAAGAGATTTCATTACTGCTTCTAATTGAAATAAATGGACTGATGAGCTCTAAAATCTTACTGTTATGTTTCCATAAAGTTATAAATACAAGCAAAATGAGACTAATTTCATTTAGAACATGTCAGAAAGATTAGAAAAACAATTGGTCTTTTCTGTATTTACCAAAATTACAATGAGCAGATTTTCTAAATGTTAAGATATTTTTCCAGAAACATCCCATAATTTTATAATTAGACTTAAAAGGTGTACTCACTTATTTCACACTCGTAGTGTACCGCTTTTAACATCCTATCTCTATATGATGAAATGTTTTAAGTAATAGCCTTAGAATAATGAACTGAAATTATTTTTTC
The DNA here is from genome assembly GCF_000260355.1 of Condylura cristata. NCBI lineage: Eukaryota > Metazoa > Chordata > Mammalia > Eulipotyphla > Talpidae > Condylura > Condylura cristata. The sequence continues at coordinate 78,434,074 of NW_004567102.1, forward strand.
GATTTCTTTGGTTTTAAAGCAAGTAGCAAGTAAAATAAGGGATATTTGGCAGTTTGTTTTTTTTTTTAAAGATTTATTTACTTGCGCATACAGAACTGGGGTACACGCCAGAGGCGCAGGGGTAGTGAGAGGATTCACCAGAGACAGAGTGGGGAGCAGAACAGGCAGATTGACGAAGTACACTGCTGAGGGGAGCAGCGGGCGGGTCAGGAGAGGTCTGCCACGCCATGTGGTCACCTCCCGGGCAGGTAGGTGTCAAACTCATGTGGAAGTGACTTTAGCTTCTTAGAGCTGTGCTTTAAAACGCTGCGCCACCAGGGAGGGCCTATTTGGCAGTTTTAAAGTGTTCCAATTTGGTAAAAATATTTCACCCATGAGACAGAATTTTTACTTAACCAGGTATTACACCTTGCATTTTCTATTCTGTTTCACTGTTTTGAATTTTAAGACAAACTCTTGCAGGGTAACATAGAATAATAGAACTGAAGTAATTCTGGTTTGCTTTTCCTTGCTTTTAGAAATCATTGTGCTATCATTGTTTATTTTGGACTTCCTGTTTAATTTAGAAATATAGATTGATAGCACCATGGGAGAGACAAAATAAGTTTCACAAATGTATTTTAGATAAGGACGCTTGTAAATGAGTCTGAGGGTCCGTGGCTTCTGCACAAATAGGAGGCCTCTGAATTAGCTCTCCTGTGGAACATAATGCTGATGTTGGGACAATTAAAAAAATGCTAACTTGAAGCTAATCTATATGCCTTTAAAAATAAACAGAAACCCCAGCAAGTACAGGCTTCTTTTTCAGAATCCTGATTTTAGCAGTGGCATCTCTTGGTTATCTGTCTGTAGCACACATTCACATTAAAAGTTGTATTTTGTTTTTAAAGATCTTCAATTACCTGCTAGTGGGGTGAACTCTGTTCTCAGCCCTGTCTAAGGAACACAGAGGAAAATGTGAACATTTTAATTCAAGATAAGTTATTTATTCTGTAAAATGGTTCTACCTCTGCCTCACCTAGCTGTACTATAAATTGAATGTGAGATATTATGAAGTTGCTTTGGAAACTCGAAAAGAACTTCATAGACATAGGCATTCTTCTTGATAATGGACCAGTCATTATATTTACAACAACATTTTAAAATATTTTTTATTGAAAAGTAAGCACACAGAATAGAGAAAATCTGGAGACGGCAGAAGCAGATCAGAAGAAACTTTAACTGGTCTGTATTGTACATTTTAATAATATACTATAAGTTAAAAAATTCACTTATATGTTTTATTCATATGCACAGATCTGGTATTGTACTATATTTGGAAAAAGGTAAAGCTATTTCTGTGTCAGCAGATGTCACTTGAAATGATTTTAATCCTAAGACATTCAACACCAAATTGAATTTTACAGGGTTGAAATCTTACCTGTGTTATTATGGATTATTATAATTTCATATTTGATAATGACATGTTTGAGAAACAGTATCTCATCATTTCTTGGATTACATCTCTCATATTGATAGTTTACATGACTTCATGCTAATGATGGTAAGCATAAATGATTTTATATTCATGATCACTGCCCTTTCTGGTGCTTGCCTGTATTTCTCTAGTGGTCTCAGTTCACTTCCAGTTGACCTGAAAGAGTTCTTTATATACTAAGGGAAATGATCATGATTGCCTACAGTTTGCAGAGATTTTGACCTGAATGTGGCTTACTTTACAATTTTTTGGTCTGTCCAAAATTTAAAAATCTTTCTATAGCCTACTTTATCAATAATGTGAACTAGTTTTTCCAGACCAGATGAAAATAATGGATAGAGCTATTTGAATTTGAATTTTATTTTACTGTTTACTTGTCCAAGTTCCTTAATCTTTATATCTATAAACATATAAAAAATAATATTATCTACTTCTTAAAGCTATTGAGAGTAATTAGTGAGTGTATTAAGTCTTCAGAGAACACCTGTGCATAGTAATCATTCAGCACAGCTAGTTCATATTTGTATTACAACCTTATGATTTTGGTCAATATGGTCAATTGAAGATCAGTATAATGATTTTATCTTAAATTGTTAATTTGTGTTCTTATTCTGTTGATACTACATGTTTGTCAGTAATTTCAAAAAGTGCCTTAAATAGCATCAACATACATGTTGTACTGTGTTGTATAATCATTGAAAATATTTTGTTCTATTTATTACCCTACAGCATTCTTTTTATATAGCTTTTATAGAGAATATAATTAATCTGAACTTATTACTTTTTTCTTTATAAATATCCTGTCATATAATCTTTATTTACCTATATATCTTAAGAAGTTTGTGTTTTTATTTTTATATTTTACTCTGCAATCTGAAATTTATTTTGCAGTGATAGAATGTTCTAATGTTATATATGATCATTCATAAATTTTATTACCTTCTTTCTAGGAATCAAAGCTTTTATTTTTGTGTTCTGGACTTATGGCATTGACTAGAATTGATAAAACAATAAATAACAATATTAATAATAATTTCTTGTCTTATTTCAAAATTTAATATATATTGCATTCTGCAAGTGTTCTGCAAAAATGTTGCTCTATATTCTGCCATTAGCAGAATTGTGTGAGTTTAAAACATTGTTCATGATGTTTAAAAAAAAAAAGTTTGTTTTCCTGCTTTGGTAGGAATTTTTCTTGAGAATGAGTATTTAATTATATTTTTATTAAATGAACAGGTTTCCTAGTATTAAGCCATCCTTACCTATCTGAGATGAATAATGGAATGATGTCTTTTGAAGCAGCCTGGGTGTGAGAGGAGAGATTTTGTAATCTTACTCCCAGATTATTACATTCCTTTACATCTCTTTTCTCTCGTGAATAGTGTTTGCATTTACCTTTGGTTTGGTAACTACTCCAATGGTTATTGTTCTGATATTATTACAGTTCACTTCTTGCCAGTAGCTTTATGAAAGTTGCAGATTGTCTAGCTATGTACAAGAATTGGTGATGCAGTAACCCACATTATTGGAAGCCAATAGGCATGCAATTATGGGTGAACTTTCAGTTTTTTTTGTTTGTACAGAGAGTTTGATGTTGAACCAGAAGGCAGAAACTCTAAGGGAAGTCTAGGAGTTAATACAAACCCTTACATTGATTTTACTGTTTGCACAGCACCCACACACTCCCACTTCCTCCCCTGCCCACTCCATCATCTCCTCTGCTCCCTTCCTGCCCCACCCACTCTAAGGCAGGTCCTTTAGTGGAAAATATGGATGGGGCTGTTTGCCAGATGCTGTGTTATAAAGAACTGAAGTGGCATTCACTTTAATTTGAATCTTTGGTTTTGCATAGAAACAGCACTGAGTGTTTCACAGAGACGAAATTGGAAAATTCGATTAAAATATTATAACAAACCCTTGATTTATATGTACACATTTATTGGCAGGTCAAATAGAATGCTTTTTTTAAAGGCCATTGAAGTAGGGATTAAAGATGGGGTACGGAAGTGTTATGTTTCTGGAGAGAGAAAAAAAAAACACCTACATCAGGTGCTGAATTCAGCTGAGTTTGCAGAATGGATGCACCCAAGCTTCGCAAGCTTCCCAAGCTTCCCAAGCTGGCCATCAATCATGTAGTACAGATAGCGCCACTTTAAAGCAACCATGTATCAACACAGAATGGAACACTTTGTATTATGAACTACTCCCTCTGGAAAACCCTGATTGACAAAAATAGTGCTGTCTTAAGTAGCAGCTATATTTATATGACCAGAAAGTAATAAACTATAGATAATCTTTAGGAAGAGACAGTATTTTATATTAAAAAAAAAAAACAAACAAAAACTGAGTAATGCTTGGGACTTGCTTTCTACAGGGAACAGATAAGTGAAAAGTAACTCCTCCACCTAAATGTGAAAGGAAAAAACCTCTACTTTTATTAGCTGTTAATGCACCCAAGGTCAGTGCTCTAGTTTCGTCATTTGCTGGGTATCTCAAGAAGGGGCGATATTAGTTGCTGTCTAGTATCACACAAACCCAGTTTATGTCTGGCTTGCTTAGGCCTAAATGGTAGGAATAAAATTCCAGATATGCAAATTACATCCCCTCTTGATTACAGGTGAGCCAAAAGGAATCGTTGTTTACTCTTTTCAGACCTACTTTGGTCCTTAGATGTGATAGAGAGCTGGAGTGAGTTGGTGGCATTAACTTTGAGTTTTACTGCTGTGTCATTTTAAATCAGAGTTTTTACTGTCACTTACTTGGGCCAAAGTATTTATCTTAGAAATATGATCCCCTAATATGCTTATGTTGGCATATGGTGTATTGGTCTCTGATCTCTCCTGATCACTTCTTAAAACATGGCGACCGTCATGTTCTCAGATTTCTGACAGGAAGTCCTGCTGTCTGACAGGAAGGGGATGATTGTTAGCATCCCACTGCTGTGTTGGGGGCATATGCTAGATAATATTACAATTGATCTGTGGGGAAAGAGAATGAGAGATGACATTCTTTGGAAATCTCCTAGAAGAGTAAACTCCAACTGTCTCCTGAAAACCTTTTCCTTGTGTTGTGAAAACTGGGTTTATTCTTCATTCAGCCATGTTAATTAGCTGTGGATGGGTTTGATTTTCCTTTTCAGGTCTGGAAAGCACATCTCTTTTTGCCTCCCCAGGGAACTGAAAAGGGTGACGTTTTATTGTCCATTCCCATCTAGGTTTACCTTTACAGTCAACCTTGGACGAGTTAAAATAAGCTTTTAGTTGTTGGTGACCTCTTCAGATTTAACATGAGGAAAGAGCTTAGAAATGTGCAAACTAGTAATAACAGCATTAGAGATAATGGTCAGTATGGAATATTATTTGTTAGTGCTTTCACTGCCTCATTTCACTCAATCCTCATAACAAACCTCTGCGGTAGATGTTATTTTCGCCGTCCCTCTTGTACAGATGAGGAAAATGAGACATAAAGAGCTCAGATCTTGCCTAAAATCATACAATTAGAAAATCTCACTTGAAAACCAGATGTGTTTCCCCAGAATTCATGCTCTTTATATCCGTGCTGTTCTGACTAAAAGCTTTGCTAGTTCGTTCGTAAACACTTTCAGTAGGTGAAAATGGGTGAGGGGTAGCGGTGGTGGCTCTGTCCTGGAGAGTCTTGTTATTTTTGTAAATGTAATCACTAACTAGTGTCTACTTCAAAGACTGTAGAAAAATTAGTACATATTTTCTATTTGATTTTAGTGAGAGACTGACTCATTTTTCAACATGTATTCCGAATACTCACCAACAAAAGGAGACTGGAAAGAAAGTTATATGTAAAATAAATCACTTTCATTAGGTTAAAGTTCATGATAAATTCAAGCTTCTAGAACTTCAGTCCCAGCAAGGGGCTGTATCACCTTCCCCATTTGGTGCCATAACCTCTGCGGAGCAACATGGATTCCCTCACTCATTTAGGTATAGAGAAAGAGCGCTGAGGAAAAAATCTTTCTCCCTCGGCCTCACACTAAACACAAAGTAGCTGGATCTTGTCCTTTTTATAAACATTTGTATATTTGACATATTGCTAGAAATAGCTGTTGAGTAAATGAAAGCATAAAACAGCAGAAGCAAAATCTCAATGAAGAAAGTGTGAGATGTGGATGAGTGAGGGGTTCAGCATGGGTAGGATAGGTTGGAGGGATGTGGTGTGACACAAAGCATAGCTGGGAGTAGGTTGTTCAGGGCCTTTCCTTGAGGGCTCAGTTTAGAATTCACTCTTCTGACAAGGACCCGGCACATGGATTTGATCTGGAGGATTACCTAACCCTACTTCTTCAAACTTTCACTGTCTTTGATGTCTTACCCTTTCGCTCCTTGGTGTTGCTAAGCTCTTTAACCACAGGCAGTGTGTGTGTGTGTCTTCCATCTTTGGAGCTTTGATGGAAAGAACTGTTTACGTGGTGATCAATTAATTTTCCCACTTTTGTTAGTCGAAAGTATATCCCGAAACTAGATCACAACAAACAAGCTATTCCTGAAAGGGCTGAACTTGAATTTAATTGATGACTGTATTCATTTGCTAAGGTTGCCACAACAAAATACCACCAATCAGGTGGGATAAGCAATGGAAATGTTTTCTCACAGTTAGGAATCTAAAAGTCGAGGATCAAGGTGTCGGCAGGTTAGTTTTTTTCTGAGGTCTCCTTCCTGACATGGAAGTGACTGTGACTGTTCTCACAGTGTCCTCCCGTGACTCCTCTTCTGTGTGTCTGTGTCCAGTCTCTTCTTCTCATACGGGCATCAGTCACATCCATCAGGGCCCACCCAGATAGCCTCATTTACTGCAATTATCTCCAAAGTCTTTATATCCAATAGAGACACCGTCTGACCTTCTGGAGGTTATGACTTTGCCATAATAGTCTTGGGAGGGGTCCAACTGACACTGACGAGGCAGCAGATTCCATGCTCTGCACCTGAGAGGAAATTATGTTTTAAGTTATCTCAGGCTGGAATCTGAGCTTGAATCTAAAAACGTAAGGCGGCTAGTTGACTACTCAGCTGTTGCTTAGTGAACGTTATCCCTGTCAGCGGCTCAAGGGGCCAGATCCAGGAGCAGGCTACATTACAGTAGTGTTAAGCAGGTTTGGAAAGGAAGAACATTAATCCATAGTATCTTTGCCTGGCACTTGCTAGAGACTGACCATCTAAACAAGTGCTACATAGTACATTAGACAAGATCCCGGCCTCTCCCATGGGAACACCTGGGTGCTGTCTCTTTGGAGCTGTTAAGACCCTACGTCAGTGGCTTAATGGTTCTCTGCTTCCCGTTTCTTATTTTGAAATCACAGATAGTGTTTCCCAGACCACACTGGTAGTGCAGGGGTTAAAGTCTCAGCATTATGAAGCTATCCACAGCCACAGTTTGATCCCTGGCCAGGGAGCTGACCCACATGGTGCAGCGGGACCTCTCCTGTATTGTCCACTGCTCCCGTCAGGAGTGTATTTCAGTAGAACTACCTGTTCTACTCCTCACTCTGTTCCTGGTGAATTCATTCACCCCCTCGCGCCCACCTCGGGCTTACACCCCAGTTATTGTATGCATAAATAACTACCAAAAAATCTTTTTTTTGTTTTTTAAAGATAGTGTTTCCCATCTTGTAGCATTATTTTTTAGGGGGGTTACATGAGGAAATATATGTCAAGCACTTGGTACAGTGCTTGCTATATCATACACACACAATTAACTAGTCTGACATGCATTCACTGCTGGCTAATAAAGAGGAAAATGACAGATCTTGTCACTAACATGTTAGCAGTAGAAACTGGCAAAATACTGGTCTTTGAAGTCATTTTAATAGAAGCCGAGGAAATAATTTTTCTCAGGTTAGCAAGCGTATATCCCCAATGGTTAAAGCATCAGAAATACTGTTCTTGCATGCTTATAAATATGATGTTATTTTAAATTCTTGTGCATACACCAGTGTTGTTTCCTTTGGCCTTAATCCAACAATTTAACAGATACCAGTTTACCTATAACTTAAGTGGATTTCTTTCTTTCTTTTTCTTTTTTTTTTTTTAAAGATTTTTATTTATTTCTGCATACAGAACTGGGGTACAGGCCAGAGGTGCAGGGGTGGTGAGAGCCTTCACCAGAGACAGAGAGGGGAGCAGAACAGGCAGATGGATAAAATACACTGCTGAGGGGAGCAGTGGGTGTGTCACGAGAGGTCTGCCTCACCATGTGGGGTCACCTCTGGAGTGAGCAGGGACTGAACTTATGCTGAAGTGACTTTAGCTTTTTAGTGCTGTGCTTTAACCTGCTGCGCCACTAGGGAGGGCCCTATTTTCTAGTATTGAACATTTTTGTCTGCAGTGATATAAACATTGTCTCTCTTATAAAGTCTATGCACAAGAAAGTACAGCTCCCCCTCCAACCACACCCCCCAAAAAACACACACTTGCCCAAAAGTTGAGTGGCCAAGTCCTCTTTGGTGTGACTTTGTGTGTCATCTTGAGGCGTCTGGGAACAGTTGCTGTACTTACCAGACCCAAACACGTAACAAGGCATACCTGTTTAGACTACTCTACTCCCAGGCAGCTGAAGGAACCTGCATTTCTTTGTGTTCCTAAGATAGCTGGGATGATCTGAAGCCAGTTTGCAGCCTTGTCGTTAGTGTCCTAGGAAACCTTCCTGGAAGTCTGAGGAAGGAAGAACAGCACTTGTGTGAGCTGTGGAATAAACTCATCTGTCTCGATTTTCTGGGACCTTTCTTTTTACTTTCCACATACATCATTTCCAACTCTAGTAAAGCGGTTTATTCTGCATGTTTTTCAGACCATTACTTTACTGGTAATATGCTCATTTAAACATCCAATAAACATGAATTGGATACTGATAAACACTTTGTAATATAAAATATTATTATCAAATAATTTCTTTAGGGTTTACCCAGTTTGCACAGCACAAATGGTAACGAAGATACTTGCAATTTGTATTTGCATTTAAAGGAATAAAGTGAGTGACAAAGATTTTACTAACTGAGGCAATGAGTTGACAGGACATTTGAGAACCTCATGGACAGATGGAATTCTCCAGCAATTTTTCATAGGACAGGCTCTTTTTCCTTCAGAAAAAGATTCAGATTTGTCTTTTCCGTATCTGGAGGGAGATATTGTTCTAATATTTAGATTTTCCTTTAAAAACTACAAACAGAATTATCAAGCAAATATATCAAGAGATTTTGCCGTAGGTAGAAATATTCATGCATGGAGGCAGGAGGCAGGTGCAGACAGCATTTTGTTAAGGGATAGGGCTTGTTGGTTCTCATTTCCTTTCTGCAGTAAAGTGCTAATTGGAGCAACCCAGGTGCCCTGAGGGGCCACCCAATTCCTTCCTCTTTGCTGGCATCTTGGACACACGCTATTTGGCCTCAACCTCTGTCTCCAAGGCCACAACTGGCTTGTAATTTTGTCTTGTGACTGTGTGGTTATCGTTGAGGGCGATGCCATTAATTTAGTATGCCAGTGAGACATACACCTTGCAGGGAAAGGATTTTCTATAAAATGCCAAGAATCACCAGCTGAAAGCAAGAGGGTAGGGTGCAAAGCGACTTGGGATGGATTGAGGAATTAGTGAGAATTAGGGTCTGGTTAGAGGTTCCCAGACTCCGGGCCTTGTGCTGGGTTCTGAGCCCCAGGCATTTTGCATAATCGACCTCCTTTGCAATTTCTGCTATTTGATGTCTTAATCTATTTTTCTATGAACTACAGAATCATGGTCCACAGATCCAAGTTAATCCACATTCACCTCTGAATGTGACCTACTTTCACTTGGAATTAGCCTTGCTTAAAATTGTAAACTACTGTCATAATTACAGCAGTAGCATGGCATATTAAATAGTGTTCTGTTTATAAAGCACATGCCTCTACAGTCGGTCTTTCTGATTTGAGATGTCTATATAAAGCACCATAAGATAAATTTCAAATATCCCCCCATGTTTAAGGATTTAAAAACAATAGTTTGGGTTTGTTTTTACTACAGAGGTCAAAGCTTTTCTTTAGGCACTAAAATGCTCAATTTTTGTTTTGATGTTTTAGGAAAGAAAACACAGATCTTGTTCATGGCAATGAGGTCTAGTCCACATATGAAATTTGCACTGAAGTCAAAGTAGCTTTGATTATGCAAATTGTAGAAGTGAATGTGACTAAGTATTTAAGATATCCTGCCTGAAATTGCAGTATTTAATTGTAATCTCAGATTATTAGCAAGATAATTGCAGTTTCAAGTCTTCTTAGTTCCATAAAATGCAAAGGCAGGAACTCAGCCCCAGGCCGGCACCAGGGAGGGCTTCCTGGCTGAGATGCTCCCTCACAGAACTCTTTACCTCCACTTTCCTCTTGCTCATTACTGTGAACAAACACATCAGCCAAAATTCATGTCAGAACTGTACTGGTTCCAACATAGGTTGATTGCCAGTAGACAAATATAGCCCAGATCAACAAAAGCATTCTTTGAGCTTGGCTAGCTGGATTTACAATCTGTGATGTTACTGAATTTATGATATTTTTAAAACTATGTGCTACTGCTCTTTTGTGTCAGTAAAAGTTAAAATAAATTGACTTAATTTATTGTAAAAATAAAAACCTCTTAAATGTGTATATACACCAGTTATCAGACATTAAGCAGTAGCCCCCCTGAAGAAGCCAGGTTATTCCATCTAGGATCTTTGGGGTGTCCATTAGCATGTTCTGAGCTGAGATGGGGAGGAATGGCTGTGTTCACCCCCGGTGCTGTCTGCACCTACAACATAGCCTGGCCACAAGCCTGGCCACGCCTCAGGCAGATGCTTCAAGTTCAGAAATCCAGGGCAGACCCAGGTCTTATGGGGCAAGAAACTTCTGAAGCAGAGGAGCTGTGAAAGGAGCAGAGTGCACAAGTGGGCAGAAGACCTGCAGAGGAGCCCGGGAAGAGTTCTTGGGTTTTCAACTTCATGGTAGGTCTGCCTTCAGTCATACAAAGGAAGCATTTAAGAGATCAAGGCAGCTTTCTGGCCAAGGTAGATAAACAAAAGGAAAGTTTTTTTTTTTTTTTTTGCAGTGACTTGGATTAAAGCACTGTATGATTCAGAGGTTTAGGGCGACGCCTCTTCAGATGTATGTTACTATGCTACACCCAGCACAGAGCGCCCATTGTCCTCCACCTTGGTCTGCTGGGCATTTGCCACACTCTTCTTTCCCCTTCGTCTCTAGTTGTGTGAGCATCAGTGGTGACAGAAGACTGAGGGAGTCTCTGTGAATTCTTTAGATGAGGTGCACAGAGAAACAGAACCAGCAATGCATATGTGGGCATATGTGTATGTCAGTTCATCTAAATCAGTATGTGTATTCCCATTTCTGTAGTTCTGTCTATCAATAGATCAAGAGATTGATATCTATTAAGGAATTGATTCATGTAATGGTGGGGGCTGGCAAGTCCAAAATCTGCAAGGCAAAATCCCTTCCTTCTTGTGTGAGGGGCCCTTTGCTCTTCAGTCCTTCAACTGATTGCACGAGGCCCACCTATATCCAAAGTCTTAAGTATCAATTTCGATCACACCTAAAATATACCTTCATAGGAACATCCAGACTGTATGGGACCACAGGGCTAGACATCGTGGCTAAAATGACACACAACATTGACCACCTTAAGCCCCAGTGAAAGTTGTCAGCCTGGACCACAACCCAGAATGTGGAGGGCATGTCACTTCCTGCTGCAGAGTGGAGATGGTCAGCCACAGCTGGAAGGAGGAGGAGGACTCAAGCCAGACAAGATGATCCTGTCACTTTCCTGCCATTAACCACTTTGGCAATGGCCCCTGGGAGAGGAGAACTCTTCACCTTCGCAGTTTCGCAGTCTGAGTTTTCTGCTGGAGGCAGTGAGAGCGTTTGTTAAGATGTGCCATGTTAGAGATGGAAGGACTGGGGTTTTCCATTTCTTTTTTTCTTTTTTTTCATAGAAATATTTCAAAGACAAATCATATAAGGTATCCCCAACCCCACGACAATTGAAAGTAGCTTGTCTGGTTGAATGGCTAGTGGGGTGACTTTGAGGAGAGTGGTTTGAGAACAGGTGGGGTCACTCTGACTCCATTGTATCCTTCCAGGTTTTAAAACCTCTGACCCAGTGTCTCCAGGTGATAAAGTGGCAAAAACCAAACTTGAAGTCACACTCCTTTGAGTTGTTAACATCGTTTTCTTTCTGGAAGGCTGTGTCGCTTAGCCCTTGCTTCCATTAATTGGCTTAAATGCACAGATGCATTCTGACATCTAGAAATATCTGCACAGTTTCACATGAGAATATGGAGGTAGAGAAGATTCAACTGCTAGAGAAAGTTGTAATGAGAGCAAGATCAAAATTCTAGAACCTCATGAACACACATATAGATGTACAGGAAATAAAAATTTTCTCTCTGACTCTTCAAATTGGTGTTTTTGTGTATTTGATTTTCTTGGAACCAAATTGGGTATGGTTAGAATATCCAACATTTAGGTCTAAGTAACTGGAGAATGGATACCTACTTCTTAAATATGCAAGTGTTAGTATTTAGAATTATGGACACTTTTCTTAAATGCTTCAGCACTAAGCTAGTTTCTTGATGAACTGATGGTTGGTCAGAAGATAGAAATTTATAAAATATTAAATGTATTAGTTAAATGTTAACTTATCCAGCCAAGACAAGAAATCAAGATGGTTGTTACATGATTTATGAGTTTCGAATAAGGAGAATGAATTCTTCAGGATAGGGTGATCTGGGAATTTACAACATAAAGGATGGAATTTGAGCTAGGTCTAGATGTGAGTTGGGAGGTGGAATTGGAGACAGCCCTGAAGATTGTGAAATACAAGCAAACCTGGAATGGTAATAGAAAATGTGTATCCATTGTATATCTAATATTAAGATGTTCACAGGAGATTAAGATCCTGAACAGACCAGTATACTGTAAATAAAAATAATGCATAGAATTTACAAAGAAGACTCCCTAAGCTGACAGAGCCTGATTTTTTTGTTCTTTTAAACAATTGATTTTGTATACTTATTTTTTAAAAGATTTACTTATTTATGGATACAAGAACTGGGGTACAGGCCAGAGGTTAGGGGGTGAAAGGATTCCCCAGAGAGAGTAGGCAGAACAGGCAGATGTACTGAAATGCACTGCTGAGGGGAGCAGTGGGGATGACAGGAGAGGTCTGCGGCGCCATGTGGGCCAGCTCATGGCCGGGGATCAAACTCTTGCTGCAGTAGCTGCAGATAGCTTCATAGTGCTGAGAATTTAACCCCTGTGCCACCAGGGATGCATAGGCACAGCCTGATTTTAAGACATTTGTTGGTTTGGTAGGGTTGCCCTCTCCATGGGGGGCATCATAGCTATGTAGTGAGTCAGAATACAGAATGTTTGGTTTTAATAAGGTGATCGCACTGCATACTGATCCATGTGATGGAAAACAGTTCCTCCTTATGCTTACCCTCATGTGACTCCAGTATCTGCGGAGTATTCATCAGGCATTTTAGAAGATACAAGCTCAGGTTTATCACATAGCCAATGGTTCTGCTAAAAGCAATATTTGCCAGATAAATTCATGTGTATAACAAAGCAACTCAACCCATGGTTGTCGATGGTGCTTAATCAGAGGAGAACTAAGCATTTGTAAGAGACAGTTATTACATCATTGGCTACAGCCGCAGGTTCAGAACATCACCATTCTTCACAATGACTTGGTGGCTTGTCCTCTGTTCATTTCTCATATGCACACGTAGAGTGCTGTCGCTGTCACTCCTTCGTAAACTTAGTGTCCTGCCCTCCTTATCGTTAGTGATCAGATCAGTGCTGAAACTGAAGGGTTCATTGTAGATTGTTCTGTACCCACTGGAGAGGAGGGTGACTGTGATTCTGGAAGTGATGCTCCACTTGATATCTTTTTGTAGATGGTTTATTTGCTTATTATTTGCCTTTTACTCCCCCTCCCCCTTTGAATGCATTCATATGGATGGTTTGCTTTAGAAATGTAAATTTTTAAGTGAGTAAGAATCATCCACATACTTTTGCTCCAGAATCAATTCTCCAAATTTGGCAGTGGAAAATGCTTTGACTTTTTGCTCTAGACAAAGCAAATACTATCAAAGTAAATTCTGAATAGCTAAAATTCCTTGGTAACACAATAATTCTGAATACTGGTAGGAAATTTATGGATTTCAATTAGAGTTTGTAGGGTATCGTAATTCCAGTTTTATATTCCATGCAGTTCAGTGTTTTGGATTTTTAATGGGGCCAGTGCAGTAATAATAAAAGTGATTCAAAATGCACCCAGTAATTACAGAGATTTGCTGTTGCCTTTGCATTAAAAATGATGATGATTTACGCTCAATGAAATTGCGGTCTGGGGCTCTATTTAGGGTATTCTTGCTATTAAGCCGCTTATTAGTTATGGTCAGTGATTTAAAGCTTAAGAGCTACATTAGAGGGCTGTAAAATTATTTATTCTTTAATAGATAATAGTAAATTTGAAACAGACGTTAGGTTAATTATAATCTTGTACATTAAAGAACATGTATTAGCCCTTTGTCTCTTCTTCTGTCTTTTGAAATTCATTTCAAATAAATGGAAAACTGGGTAATTGGGTTGACCATTCACTAGATTCACTTGTGCTTCCTGGTTTATAAATAGTTAAACTCCTTTTGTGGTTGTTTAGGGAAATCATTTTGACTTCTCATTGTGAGTTCATCTCCATTTTAAACAAGTGGTGATTTTCACTTTAAACTTCTCTTCATTCCAGACTACCTCCTTAAATTAGGCTGAAAAAATCACAGAGGTGGAGCTTGTGCCGATTTGGGGGTGGGGGCACTAGAGAGGATGGTGGTATGTAGTTAGGTGCACTGGCAGTTCAGGAAATAGTTTGCCGTTATTCCTCTTACTAGCATGTATATACTTCCTTGTACAGATGCATGTATTTACACACATATGTATATAGTATTTACATAACACATATGATTATATGCTTCTCATTGTAAATTCATGTAAGATAGAAATCACCCAGTGTAAATATCAGATGTGTCAGAACTTGAATTTCTCATAGCAATTTCTTAATAGGAATTAAATTTGACATTCAGATTCTTATGTTAATGTTCTCATGTAACACCTGGGTATTGTACTAAATCAAGAAAAGCCTGAGATGCAGAGATTCTGTCTGAATCTATTAAATCAAAATAAAGTGAGATATGTGTATTCTTTAAGATAAGTTCATATGACTAAGCTATGTGGTAATAATATTGTCTGCCCCCTCCAATCTCAAAACCTTAACATAATAAATAAACATTTCTGGTTCCGTGAAAGTCCAGTGTGTGTCAATAGGGGCTTTTTCACCCCAGAGGCTCCGCTGTTAAGTCGCTCTCCATGGAAGTTCTGGCTTCAGGGACCAAGGACTGAAGACTGAGGGCACTTTTTAAGAACAAATGACTTCATTATTCCTACTGTTGTTCCATTGGCCAGAACACCATCAGATGTCCCCAACGTCTTGTAAGGGAGCCGTGGAAGAGAGCCATCCTTTATGCAAGGAGAAGGGAGGGTGTCAGGTGAACAGGCTGGGCTTGCTCTAGGACATCTGTGAATGTTCCTGCACTCAGAGGTAAACATAGGAATTTGTGATAAAAAAAACTACCATTGAAGCATGACACCTTTAACCAATTTCCTGATCTCCCCTTTCGTCCTACCACAGGCACTAGGAATCAGGAACAGAATCTATTGGCTGTGCCCACTTTCCTGTCACTGGGACACATTTTAGTTTGCCTTGCTTGCTCCGCCTCATTCCCTTAGAGTAGCAGGTGGTAGCATCACTCCTAGTTTATAAACAGCTAACGCCTCTCTGCTATAAATAAGTACCCTCCACACCTGGATAGGGAGGGCGATGCAGAGTCTTCCATCAGTCTGTCCCTCCTGGAGACCTATTTTTCCATCACTGACCCACCTCTCCTGTCCTCCAGGGAATTCCTTTCCTTTCATGAGAATTAATGGTGCATGCTCTGAAGGTGGAAACAGTCATTATTTAGCTGTTTAGCAGTGGAACCCTTCCGTTGATAAATCTGGTTACATGTTGTATTAGTTTTCTATTGCTGCATAACAAATTACCACAAACTTAGTGGCTAAAAATAAAGCCCATTTATTATCTCCTAGTCCCATAGGCCAACATTTCGGCAAGTTGGATCAGGTTCTTCACACAGGGCCTTTCAGGACTAAAGGTGTCAACCAGCCTTGGTTCTTATCTGGAGAAGTTGTGGAAAATCTGCTTGGACACTCACTGAGGTTTTGGGAGAACTCAGGTCCCTGCAACCATAGACCCAAGACATTGCTTTCTTTGCAGGCCTTCCCCCTGGGTTCACTGTGCACAGCTCTGGAGGCTCCATCTCCAGACCGGCCATGGTGGGAGGGTCTTCCAACTCACAGTCTCTCCACTTCCTACCTGGAGAAACACTAGGCTTTTAGAGAACTGGGCCTAGATGAAGCCAATGCAGATGACCTGCCCTTTGTCATAGAAGGTCACCCCAACCCAGAGTGATCTTGTAGAGACACAGGCTCCCCGATACTGGAGGGAAAGTCTGATAAAGCAAGACTCACTGGGGTGATTATTAGGATCCTGACTAGAAAAGTTTCAAAAGGAGGTTTATGTTTACTGAAATCTGATTTTTTGCCCAAATCCTAATTGGGAAGCTAAAACAGTCTTTCCACAACAAGAATTAGATGCAGGGAGAGGATAGTGACTGGTGTTGCTAAGGAGAGAGGAAGTTTCCCCCCCTCAAAGGTTTTCTATTATACATAAAGTACATAAAAAGAAACTTAATTTAAGTAATGGGCATATAAAATAGAAAAGAGCTTACTTGCTTAATTTTGAAATTAACTATAATCATAAAATTGCATTGAATAAATATGACAAGGAAAAAATAGCAATGACCTATTAAAAGAGCGATTTAGTAGGGAGTGGAGAGAAGCACAGAGGGTCAATCCCATCTGCATTTCCTCACAGTGAAACAACAGCTCATATAGGATATTTAACTAAGGCCCAAAGCCAGGCTGTGGTTTCCAGAGCTGGGCTCATAACTTTCCTAGCAGTGGCCTGATCAGAAACCTAGATTGACCCGAGTCTCACCATCGTTTCCCTGTTGCTCTGCCTATTCAGAATGTGTCCCGATTTGAAATGATTGCTATTTACATCTTTAGTTACTTATTCCCACCATCCCCCCACTCTTCCTAAAATGTGCACTCCATCAAGGTAGGGATTTGTCCTGCCTTGCTTTTCACTGTGAGTCCAGTGCCCAAGAACTGTGGCTTGTCCATCACTGGTGCTCAGCAAGTATTTAATGAATGAACAAATGAATGAGCTGGTTTGCATTTTCATCACTGGCGGGTGAGGCAGGTCAAATGAACAGAAGGCCTGGAAGTCAGGACTTCTTTCCCAAGTCAGGACTCCTGATTTAAATGAGTCTTGTTTAACTCTTGGGTCTTAGTTTTCTCATTAACAAGGTTCAGATGCTTCTTAAGTTTATACAGAGAATCTGGTATCTTTGGTCACTTGTTTTAACTATGACAGGCTTCATCGCAGTAAACCTTATGGATAAAATAAGTTGGATTTTGGTCTTGTGAGTATAGTGCTATTTAGAAGTGTTTTGTTGTTATGTTAGGTTATTAACATGATTGCAACATTTTTTTCTGTAAAATATACATCTGGTCCTCAGTATTGGGAGCAGAGTTGGTTCTAGGATGCCCCTTGGGGATTCCAGACCCCTAGTTCCTTATATAAATGTCTTAGTGTCTGTATGTAACCTAGTCACATCTTCCCACATGTTTCTCAGTCTTCTCGATTAACTACAATGTGAACACCATGGAAATAGTTGTTAAGCTGCATTGTTTAGGGAATAATGAGGAGGAAAAAAGCTACATGAACCAACCAGCCCACAGACTTAACCACATAGAGCAGATTGAACTTGCAGGGGGATGTGTCCATAAATGCTGACCTCTTGGATACAGAATATCAACTCTGTGTGTGTTTTTAGCTAACATGAATGTAAAATTACACCTTAATGCTGATGATAACTTGCCCTGGAACCAAAACACAGAAAATTGAATCGCAAGTAAAAAGCACTGTCATTGTCTTGCTTAGAGGTCACTTCACTCGTGATTTCTGAGAACTGACCCCATCTTAACATCTATAAAAAGAAGAAATTCGCAGCATAACAAGTAGGTGATGTCTAGGCTTCTGCCAGAGTTCTCCTATGTTTGGCGTTGCCTTTTCATTAGAAAAAGGTCTGCTGGAAAAGACATGTTTGGTTGGGACTTACTAATTTCTAAGTATCGATTTGCCCTGTTCTCAAAGAAAAGGGGAGCTTAGAAAGAATTTGCACAGGGCTCCTGAAGAGATTTTTACCTACTTCCCTTGACATTTCTCCCACGAGAATGAAGGCAGAGTGTTCCAGAAGGCATAGTGGACTCCAGGTCACCTTTCCTGCATGCTTCCCCCGCAGAAGTGTTCTCTGTACAGCTTAAACCTTTGCATAAAGAATAAACGTATGGGCAGCTTTGACCAATGGAAGGTGTGTAGAAGTGATGTGGATTTACTGGAGCAAGATGCCTTCCAAAACTATGCATGGTTCACAAAGTCAGTCTTTTCCCTTAAGCCACACTGGCAGTTTTCCTGATGGTGACTCCTTGAGCAACTTTGAAGTCAAGAACTCCTGGACCCCAACTCTTGAACTCAAGAAAATGTCACAGAGCCACTGCAGACTCACACTGGATCTGGGTCATGAGTGAAAAGTCATCTCTGTTGTGGCAAGTCTTTGAAATGGTGGAATCATTTGTTATTGCAATGTAACTGACCCACCCTGACTTATTCCCAGGCCTGATACATGGCAGCAGTTCAGATCCTCTTTTTCCAACCCACGCCAAGTCAGTAGCTCTGCACAGGCGTCCAGGCAGGGGCAGCATGACAGCTCATGGCTTAGGTCTGTGCTGCTTGCTTTAGGCTCAGGGTCTCCTCTGGTTTTGTCATGCATGCCTATGGAAGCTGACAGGTGCCCAGGCGTTGTGAACAGGAAATGCAGGGAATTAACACCCCTGGGCACACCTAGACAAAAAGGTAATAGGTGGCGAAGGACATAAATACTTCCCTGTTTTTCTCATTGCATGCATGATCCTGAGATGCATTTCCTAAGGCTCTTTGGAAGGTCTTGCAGAATTGAGTAACGTCAACCCATGGGGACTCCCTAATCATCCTTGCCGCCTTTCCCTCCTGGGTTTCACTCTTCCTGGACCTTCCTTCCACTTTCTGGGCTCACATTCCTTAATGAACTGCCTGTATACAAGTCTTTGTCACAGGCTTTGTTTGCAGGGGTACAGGTCTCACCCCAACTGATTAAAACAGGACCTACGTCCAGAATGAATTATGAATTATGTGAGAAACTCAGGGGGGTGAAGGAGTATACCATACATTTGTAGCATGTAAGCTCTTTACTGCTCCACGTAGCCTGGAGGTTATGGTTAGGGTTGGATTTGCTGATTCAAAAATAAGATCATCCCTCTGCCACACACGTAGGTTCTCAGTCCCTCCCCTAGAGCTTGTTTGGGAAGAATCCATGTTTTTTGAGATTCACAGCTTAGTGGAAGGAATGCCTGTTGTTAGGCAAATGTGTCAGTGTTTGAATGCAGTTGAGGTTTGGGGATAACTTGTTCTTTGCTGCCCTTCAACCCTGAGTTGCCAGTCTGCGGAGCGCACTGTGGGATGTTTGACATCATGAGAAATACCGCCTTGTGTAAGAAATTGAATTGGCCGAGTTCCCAGGGTGTCTTGGCTCTGCTTATGCTGCCTCCTCGTCAGTCTATTCCCTAGAAATCTTAAAATCACAGTGTGATAGATCCAGAGGGTATCTTTAAATCATCTAACCGAACTCTTTATTTCATAGGTCAGGAAACAAGTCCATAGAGGTTAAGGAAAATGATCCACTTTGGAGGGGTGGGGATGGTGGAGGATGTAAGCCTTGCTGCTAAGAAGACACCATTCTTTTTTGACATAATTAAATTCTTGATTGTGATGCTCTTAAATGAACCATGAAATTCTAAGCACTTACAATGCAAGTGTGATTTTTAACTAAGGCTTTTTTCCCCCCAATCTGAATGTTAAGGTGGCAGATGCATAACTTATCTTAGCTGAATCTATATTAAGAAATCAGCAAGGTGTCTTTATTTAACTTGCATGATCTGTGAATATAATGTAGTGTTAAATACATGATTTTGCACTTTATGTCCTAAAATAAAAATATCTCCTCTTTGAAGTGATAGTAAAATGCAGTAATGGGAAAGGTTATTCTACAATTGGTCTCAAAGGAAATGAGAAGCACAGAAGAATGGAAGAACTTGCTCCTAGATGTGATTTCATGGATGGAGCTATTCACTTTAAGTAATGTTTTATCTGATAAACAAAAGCCAGTGCTTGGAATTGCATCCTGTATCCTACAGGGGAAATTCTTAACCACAGAAGGAAGGGGGGTTTACAAAATGCCTTGTTAGCCTGCTTTTGAATCTTCTGAAAACCCGCCAGTTGAGCTTCTGTGTTTTTGCTTGGGGATATTTCCATGGATTTGTATCAGTTCCAGGAAATTTGGGTCCTTTTGATTATCTCTGGAATGACACATGGTTCCTGCAAAAACTATATTGGGTTATCTGTTTCTGTTGAACATCTTTGTCTCTTGGGTCTGATTCCTGAAGAAGGCAGTGAAAATTTGTAAGGTCCAGCAGCAGGAGACTGTGTGGAGGGAACGCATGCTATACTCATTTAAGACAGTAAAAATATTGTTAACTTTAGCTTCTTGGAATACTGCTCTGACGTCTTACCATATGCCCAGCAATGCAAGGATGCAGAACCACCCCCACTCCCCCTCCCCCCCTCACCCCCACCGATATTGAACTCAGGATTCTGGGACTTCACTTTTATTGGATTAACTTGGTGTTATTCAAATTTCTTTAAGGATCCAGCTGTAGCTTCTAATGATTCTGTTCTTTTGGGCAGGTGGTTCCTACTCTGAAGAATACAGACTCTTGAAGAATTCAAACAAGACCCTTAGAATCCTGACCAAATGTTTGTCAGTGGGTCTCAGGAAAAATATTATATTTTATATAATTTTGTTTGAAGGTTTTCTTAAAAATTTGGTCCCTTTAAAAGCAACGATTTACTCAAAAGATAATAGGGAGGTAGGAGGAAGATAACAACTTACTTTTTTTTAGTCACACATGTACATGCCCTGTGGTTGCTGTGGTGGTGGGAGGGGTCAGTCTCTGCTTTTAAAGCAATTAAAGAGGTCTTTATGCTTGAACAAGCTGAGAACGACTACTACTACGATAGTTATGTTCTATAGGGCATGCTTCACAAAGCTAAATGAAAATTTTAAAAGTTAATGGCTAGACAGTGCTTAAAGCATACACATTATTCATGATTTATTCTAATAACATTTGTGGATGGCTAACTTAATAATGTTGCCGCACATCCATTATGTTTTTGTTCTGAAGATGTGCCTAAGTACCTGCCTCCTCAGGGGCGGGTTTATATCACTTGGTGATTGAACTAAAAAATAGAAATCCATACCTTTTATAGGGCAGGTGCTGAGAAAATCGTGCAGACACCGGGATAGGTTTACAATGTGCTTGACACTGTTCGAACCAGTCTTACAAATATTAGCTCATTAAATCCTTTTCACACCCTTGTAGGGGTCGGGGCTGGTTGCATTTATGGATGGGAACTGAAACACAAGGTAGCTGGGTTAGGAGATGAGCCCAAGGCCACCCAGTCAGGAAGTGGTATACCTGGAGTTTCCTCACAGAGGCTGAGCATGGGCTTTTAGCCCTGCACAGCCCCCATAGGGGTCTCTGTTTCCTGGCAGGAAGGGATGCCCGGGCTATGAGGAATGCCTAGTGGATGGGCTGGTTTGGTTTGAGGTATTTACCCCAGATGGCCTTCATCCCTGCTGACCTGCAACATCACACTCATACACGGACACACACACACACACACACACACAGGCTGACATATATATGCTTACACACCTGCTCTCTCTCACACACACACACACCTCCACAGACATACAGTCTCACATGCACACATCGCATTCCTACTCTCACACAGTCATTACACAATACTCATACATCTGACATACACTCTCACAGACACACTCAATAATGTACACACACACACACACTCATACAGTCTCACATGCACACACACTCATAGTCTCACACATACTCATATTGTTTCACATACACATACTCACACACCTCACACACACACACTCATACACACACACATACTCATACACACACACATACTCATGCAGTCTCACACACACATACTCATATGCACATACACATCCACACACAAATACTCATACAGTTTCACATACACATACTCTCACGCACACTCATCCACACAGGCACACACACAGCTACCCTGGGCTCACCGAGCACACCACATTAAGCTGTTTCCAACTATGACCACAAAACCCTTTGCTCACAAGTCCCCCCACCACCCCGAACTGTTCCCACATGGACAGATTCCCTTATTTATCTCGGAACAGTCATGGGAAATACCAGTTGTGCAATATTAATTGTTTTCTCCTAAGGAAACTCTACCAGTGCTGAGCCATGAAATTTACCTACATGAGGCCCACATCCTTTGCGAGACCTGTTTGAGAAGCCATTCACTTGGAGGGCTTATTTGACCCATTCAGTCTGTGACCTGTAATCAAAATTTGGAGTATGTTTTCAAGTAGAACTGGATATTGTGAAGGAAAAGATAAATATGAACTCGACCTCCGTGCAACAGCCCAGCATAAGCATGTGATCGAGATTGAAGTTTCACAACTAATCTAGATCAGATGAATCTATCTAGATACATTTAAAGAAAGCAGCAAGTGTGTGTGGTAAAGACCTCCACTTGGAGGTCTTTATCTTTGATGAGCTGATGCAGTGGAACTCATTTCTCTTTGCTGCTTCAGGTAATCCATTTACATGTCTTCCAGTTCATTTAGACAAGACCAACATCCTGAGGATTTTTCAGATGACATTAAGTACTGTTCCTTTAAAGCAATTAGCAGTTGGTCCTTAAGACCCAGCTGATGACATCAGCGCCTTTGGCTTTTGTGAGACATTTGAAAGTGCCTACCAAACCCAGCAAGGAGGTAGAGCTGTAGTAAATAGCACAGACCCCTGAGCTAATCCTTCACTCTGCCTGCCAAGCTGCAGTCATGCAAATGTGCTTTGCAAGGAATTGCTAGAGGATTATGACAGTTGTCTTGCTTCCCTGCCCCTTCCAATTTGGCAGGTGAGATCTAGGCCCAGTGGAGGCCACGCTTCAAAGTTCAGGGAGGTGGGAGTGGGTGCTAGGGGCCTTGGGTTATACTGATGTAGCAGGCTGGCTGTGTGCAGGATTGTCTGATCACTTCAAAAGCTTTCTCTTGTCCAGGCTGGCAGTCCCCTGGGGAACTGTGCTCCCTGTCCCTGGCCCCACCATCACTGCAAGCCTCACCACACTTGGGAGGACAGCCAGCTTGTTTTCATGCCAGACTTTCTAGTTTCTTGGGACTGAGTCAGATTAGGGAGCAGAAGGGTCAAGGCAGAGTGATTATTAAAATGGAGGCATCATTTGAAAGGGAAGAATTATATTTGATGAGCTGATCAGAGACTTGTGGCCTCCACCTTAATTCTTGCATCTAGAAATGATAAAAGAGCAGTGGTTCTCAAAATGTGGTCCACAGAAGTTGGGGGAGGGGTCTGCAAGTCCCCTGTTGGAAAGCTGCAAGGTAATGATTATTTCATAACAACACTACGATGCTATTCACCATGTGGACATTTGTACAAGTGGCACAAAAGCACCAGTGGGTAAAAATGCGGGCACTTTAATGCCAGACAAGTCACTAACACCGAACTGGACCAGTGCTTATTGTATTCTTCACACACACACACCAGAAAATAGTCCCTTTCCTTGCAGTATCCCTGATGAAGGATGAAGCCATAGAAATGAATATGTTTATTAATCTCAACTTTTAAGTAATTTCAAAATCGATCTGTATTACAAAGTGGCAGCTTCTCGTGAAGACGTCTGCTGCAAATGAAGTGTGTGTGAACCTTGTCCCCTTGCAAACCACTGTGCTGTTTGAGTCACTAACTGAACTAGGTGTTCAGGGAACATCACTTTCACTTGACAGACCATCTTGAGGGATGTACCATGGTTGTTTAGAGTATTTGGATATTTGGGAAATAGTTTCTTAGAAAATGAATAAGGCAAACCTAATTTTTCAAAAAAAAAGTGAAATACTTGTTGCTATTGATAAAATTTGAATGTTCAAGTCAGTTAATTTTTTGGAAAACTTGAATTTTGCCATATTGAGCTTGATAGTTTCCTAGTGAAGGCATTTTTGATGAGATGGGTGATGGTATTGACCACCTTTACTTTTTTGATATGAAATGATGATATTTGACAACCTTTGGAAGCTCTTTATAAATCAGGAACCCTATATTTTGCAAATGTCCAGTGCATGATGTTACCAAATCACTTATGGGTGATAGAAGACAGGTGAATAGTTCTAATATAGTGGACAGACCATGAGAAGTTAATGGATGGAAGTTCAGCTTTTACATTGCCAGTCACCTTAAAGAACCTATATATTGTCAAGTTTTGCCCTTGTACTCAAAGGGTTATCTATATTCTATCTATCTAAAAAATGCTATTAAAATGTTCCCCCTTGAAGGGTACTAAGTGAAATAAATCAGAAAGAGAAAGACAAGTACTGGATCTTGCTTATATATGAAATATAGAGCAGAAAGAAAAAAAAAGGGGGGGGGAGAAACCAAACCAAATCCTAAAACTATGACTGCAGAATTGAGGCTGCCTGATGGGAGAGAGTTGGGGATGGAAATGAAGTGTGAAGGGACCTCGTGGCTTAGGGTAAAGGGTGATGGTTGCTTTGATGGTGGGGGTGGTAGGTGACATACCTGTGGGAGGGGGTGCACACCTGTTCCCTTAAATCATATACGGTGTTATTAACTGGTGTTACCTCAATAAAGAAAAAAATAAATAAAAATATACTCTACTAGACCATTTACACAGTGCCACATGTGAGACCAGATTTTGTCCATATACCTCAACTGAAAACAAACTACCACAGAGCAAATTACATGGAGAGAAGCCAGGAGCCTGTCAAAGCAAGCATCTAAGAGATATGCAAAAATGCAAAGTAGTGCCATGCTTCTTGTTAATGTTAGGAAGAAACTATGTTTATTTTTCCTAAAATTATGATTAGTTTTAAAATTATTTGTGTGAACACAAAATGCATTTGCCGTCATTATTTTTAAGTGAATCAAATGAATATTTTAAACATTCCTCAGTTATAATTTGAAATATAGTAAATATTGATAGCTCTAGCCCATATAAACATAAGCGCTTTGGAATCTTCAATTTTTTCTAAAAATGTAAATGGCTGGAACAAAATGTTGAGAACCATGAAGGTAGAATATTGCAATGTCTTCCAGCTGGAGGTTTCTGAGCTCTAAGAAGAGTCAAAAAGGTTTTCAAGTTAAGAATAGTGACTGCTGTATTACATATCTTTAATAGATCAACAAAACCATTTCAGTAGTTCCTCTTTAAATTAAACTGAGGACACAGAGAAAGAGGAATGTTGCTACACTGTTGGGAATGTGAACTGGTACAGCTACTATGGAAAATGGTCTGGATTTATCTTTTAAAAATGAAAAAGCAAATGCCATGTGACCCATCGATTGTACTCTTGGGCATCTGTCGAATGAACAGGAGAGCATCGACTCTAAAAATTATATGCTCTACAAAGTTTTTTTTTGCATCCTTATTAATAACAAGGAGTACATTTATCCACACAATGGAATACTTTTCAACCATGAAGATAGATGAATGCTTGCCATGTAGAGAAACATTGAAGGAATTGGAGAAAACTATGTACAATAAAGCAAGTCAGGATGACAAAGCAACTATGAGGCATTTTCATAGTGGATGATTCTGTCAAAACAAAATTCTGTTCAAAATTAGTGGATACTACTAATAAATGAAGTGAATCTTCTGAGGGAAAAATAAGAGAGAATGTCGAGGGTGTGTCAGGAAACCTGATGTGAAAAAACTAATTCAGGTCTGTAGGTTGGAGTGAAAACAAATCAAAGCAGTTTAAGCAATAGTAGGGACTGTGTTGGCTCCTGGAGCAACATGACCACAGCAGGACGGGACTGGTCTGGGAGAAGCATCCCTGAAGGGGCTGATGGGGTCAGTGAGAAGGGGGATGTTAACTCCAACACTCCTCCCCATAACCTAGAGAATCAAGGTGTTGTTAGGAAGTCAGAGGTCTTTGTTACACTCCAGGATTAAGAAAGAAAAAGAAAACTTTATACAACTTAAGTATGCTTATCTTTAACATTCTTTATAACAAATATAAAAAAAAAATTGGCCATTATATTTCATCTTATCCTATCAGAAGTAGAAATATCCAGTATATTGTGAGTCATTGATAGGGATGTGTTTGTAAATAGTGACAGCAACTAAAAGCAAATCAAGACATGCAAGCATATAATAAATACGCCATTGGACATTAAGTAAAAGGAAAGCAATCATTCCAAATGCTGATAATTTTCTGTTTTTCATTTTGTAATTGATAGTTAAATTTCAGTCTTCATTTTAATATGCATGGAGCACACAAATAAAGAGTATATAGATTTTCATGTATTTTTATAATCATTTTTCTTACATAAAGATTCCATCATTTATTTAATAGGGAAAAGTAAAATTTTTCCCTCTCTATTATGGATGACACTAAATATGATATCTAAAGGCTATGAACAACATTCTGTGTTCTGAAAAAAAAAAAAAGAATACCTTTTGCCTAAAATCACATGCATGTACTGCTAAAAATAATAAAAGTGGCTAAAAATATTCTTAACAACATTAGAGAAACATGTATTTTTTATGAAAGGAATCCATATCCGTTCCCTGGAGCTATTGTAACAAAGTACTGCAAATGGAGTGATTTAAAGCACAGATGTTTATTTTTCTTACAGTTCTGGAGCACAGAAGTCTGAAAGGAAGGTTTTGGTGGGGCCTGACATTCCTTGGCTTGTAGCTGCATCCCTGTGATCTTGGCTCCTGTCTTCCTCTAGTTCTTTTCTGGGTCTTCTTATCCAGGCACCTGTGATGGGCAAAGGGGTCACCCTAAATCCAGATGATTTCATGTCACAGCCTCTACTAATTACATCTACACAAGCCAAGTTTCTAAAAACAGATTACATTCTGGGTTTTCAGGTGCATGTGAATTTTGTAGCTCAACTGCAGCAGGTTCCTGACCAAAAAGGACATGGAGGGCAGATGAAATTTTACAAGGTTAGACTTTGCTGTTGAATATAACCCGCCCGGCTATTGATTGGTACTTTGACCCCAAAGTTATGTTTATGATATAGCTTGGCCTGTTGTGAGAAATGAAGATTATATGTAAATTATAAGATTATATGTAAATATATGTTCTTTGCACAGTGTTTGGACCAGAGGAATCTGGGTATTAATAGCCATATTACTGTTGCCAGGGAGGGCGACTAATATGTCATAGTACATGCAATAAAAATATTGTTAATGACAACTATACTGATGCTGTGTTTAATGTGAATTAGCAGATTCAAGTTTATTAATTTCAAAGATCTTTAACAGATAATAATACATGATTTTGCTGTGACTAGGTAGATGAGAGACAGAGGGAGGGAGAGAATGAAGTTCTCCAGCAAGGGGTTCAATATCTGGTTAGAGAAAGATATTTCAGTAAGAAAACTTGCTCAACTTCTTCAACAAGGGGTTAGAGAAAGATATTGATTGCATTCAATGATTGTGTTCTTCTGAAATTCATAGATTAAAACCCAGTCCCTAGTGTGGTATTTGGTGGTAAGGCCTTGGGAGCTGGTTAGGTAACGAGGGTGGAACCCCAGCACTTGAACTGGTCATTTTTTCCCTGGTAGAGATAAGAAGAGGCTCTAACACTGGGTGGCAGTGGTCCTGTCTTCTGGTATTTGCTGCCACTGGCAGACCTCCGCCCTGTAGATTGTTCTCAAAACTGGGGGGGTTTAGCATTTTCAGACTAGTCAGTGTTAAGTATAACAAAGTGTTTCTAAGAAATAGTTACTTACATGGTACCATGGTACCATGGTACCATGTAAGTAACTATTCAGTTGGAAAAACTCTAAAATCAGTTAATGCCCGGAGGAGAGCATAAACAAAGATAATTTTGTCTTTTAGCCTTTGAATTTGCTCCTGAGACTTTTCTGAATAATAAGTAGATAAGGAAATTTCCAGCCTCTCCAGTCTACTTTCTATCTGCTGAATGAAGCCTGTAGATACGTGTCGTGTGGAGTCCAGAGTACAGGCTGGCGGGGAGGCAGCAGGAAGGGGCAGGCTGGTTCCTTGGAAGCCCTTGAATTTGTTCCAGAATAAGTCAGTGAATCAGTTCTTACCAAGGATACACCATGAATGACGATCAGCGGCCCACATAGATTATCCAGCATTTTTATGTTTGTATTTAAAGTAAAAAAAAAGAAAAAGAAAAATGGGGCTCTCCCTGGTGGCACAGTGGATTAAAACACTGCATTATGAAGCTCTCTGAAGCCACTGCAGCATGAGTTCCATCCCTGGCCAGGGAACTGAACCACATGGCACAGCAGACCTCTCCTGACCTGCCCGCTGCTCCCCTCAGCAGTGTACTTTGTCAGTTGGCCTGTTCTGCTCCCCTCTCTGTCTCTGGTGAATCCTCTCACCCACCACAACACCTCTGGTTTGTACCCTAGTTCTGTAAACATAAATAAATATTTAAGAAAAAAAATGATGTGGGTCATTCTGGAGTAAACCCAACATTTTTCTAGTCTGTAGTTTCCTTAGGAAATCTTCCTTGCAAGCCTCCTCTCTCAGAAGGAGGATACCTGTGCCACATGTTATTGCATCCTCCAGTCAGCTGGGATCTGGGAGACAGCCTTGTCCTAGGGGCTGGGAACCTGAGAGGGACACTCAGAGGCCTTTGGAGGAACTGAGAGATGCCTGTCACAATGCCTGGAGGTTGAGTGAGCATGTAGCGATTATTTTTCTCTAGTGTATGAGCAGAGGAAACTGTACTCCCACCTGCCTGCCTAGACTGAAATTTCCCACTGAGGATTTACTTGGTGAGAAATTAAGGTTGTATTTAAGTAAATCTAAGTAAACCCCTCTCTAAGTAAATCCTGATCTTTCTTCATACCCTAATGTGAGTCATAAGGAATATCATGAGCAAAAAATATCCATGTCCTATTACCAGCCACTTACCCAAGGTTTAATTTTGTGCCCTTGTGCCACCCGGGAGGAGAGAAGGCCACCTTTGTCCTGTCATTCTTAATGTTCCCCTGTGTGCAGTTATCCCTCCCCCATGCTCAGGCAAGTGCATGGGTTAGTAATGTCTGATCACAGTTCTCAGTTTTTCATTCCAGCCACCAAAATGTGGAGAATTTATGTCTGTTGGGTCTACAGCTGCAATGGAGCTACATCCTTAAGAGTAATATCACAATAGAGAAATGACTTCCAAATGGTGTAGCCTGCATGTAACTGATTGCCTTTAATTAGGGGGAAAATCACAAGCTAAAAAGAGCAACAGACTTGAAGTCAGTTAAAAATCAGAGTAATCAACTGAGAAAAAAACTAATCTCATAAATCTTAATTTTTAACCATAGGATAATAATTTCTTTATTCATTATTTTTTTTTGCCCCTCCCGATTTCATTGATTGGGATTCTAAAATAGATTAGGAGAATTGCCAAATATCTGTGCAATGAGATATTTCCACCCCCAATAGCCAGGAACAAATAAGAAAGGCAGAGTTCTACCCAGGAACTAGTTTAGTGTGGCCCTGACGTAAGGACTCTGATGGGAGCGTGGCCTCAGAGCTT
The DNA here is from genome assembly GCF_000260355.1 of Condylura cristata. Classification (NCBI taxonomy): domain Eukaryota; kingdom Metazoa; phylum Chordata; class Mammalia; order Eulipotyphla; family Talpidae; genus Condylura; species Condylura cristata. The sequence goes on from NW_004567102.1 coordinate 78,463,560, forward strand.
GGGCAAGGGAAGTTCGGGGCCTGCGGGGATACAAACCCCTTAGTGGTGTTTCCCTAGAAATGGGGAGAGTTTATTCTGGCACAGTAAGCATCTTTTTTGTTTATATATATATATATTTGTATTCACACACATTTTTAACTTTTATTATCAACATGACCCTTACTGGGAAGTACAGAAAACTGATGTGCAGTTTAATTAATGTAAAGTATCCATCTGTGCAAATACTACCCAGGTCAAGAAACCCCAGAAATTCAGTTGCCCCTCCCTAAACCCTCTCCCTATCACTAAAATTAATCACTGTTCTGATTTTTGTTGATTTTTCTAGTGATCATGTTTTTTGCTTTTCTAAGCGTGTACTCCTAAAAGAGTTCAGTGCTGATTCTAAACTGCATGTAAATAGACATGTACGATGGCTAGTCCTGGAATTTGGCTTCTTTTGGTCCCTAATGTACATTAAGATTAAATCAAGGCATCTTTTTTTTTTAAAACAAATTCTGCTTTAAAAATAGCACAGCTTCAGTGGCATTAATAAACCACAAGATAGAATGTGCTACTTACTGTTCCTTAGTTGGCTTTCATATATTTTGAGAAGAGACCAGATTGGAGGCAATTTCTTTCAAGATTTTTTTTAAGTCAGCCTAGTCCGGGAGCCTAAGAAGACTTCTCAACACAGGCACAGATGATTGTTTTCCTTGGTGCAGGAAAGAAAAACACTTTTCTTTGTGAGCGCACGCCAGATAATTTCAGGAGAAAGTGAAATAGGAAAAACGTGTGGTGGGGGCAGCTGTTCTGTGAAATGAGTTGAGACTGGCGGGCTTGTGCGCACACAGTTATTTTCAGCAGTTAGCTCCTTAAAGGTGGGCAGAGTTTAAATATGTGTTCCTTTCTCTCCCCCTGAAAGAGTGGCATGGAGCAGGAGCAGGGATGTCCCCCACCCCCAGAGGAGCGCGGTAACAGGGAAATTTCTGAGCGATCATGTGCCCAGCTAATTACTCTGTGCTGTGCCTGCTCACACACACTTGGAACTCTTCAGGACCCAACTGCGGAAATCCTGTTTGTCTGTCCCTCTCCTCGCCCTCAAAGAATGAGAAGCAGCACATAGCAAGGCTGGGCTTGTTTCATGAGTGAGATTGTTTTTGGTTTGGACCCCAGACATGAGAGGTTTCTGAGGCTGTTAGATTGATGCCAGATTTGAGAATGACGTTGGGGTTCACATCTTTACAAGAGTTTCATCTGGGGGCTTCCCTGATGGCGTCAGGCAATTAAGTCTCAGCACTATGAAGCTCTCTGCAGCCACAGCAGCACATGTTCAATCCCAGGGCATGGAGGTGACCCCCATAGCGCAGCAGACCTTTCCAGTCTGCACGCTGCTCCCTCAGCAGTGTGTTTCAGATCTGCCTGTTCTGTTCCCCCTCTGTCTCTGATGAGTCCTTTTACCACCACCTCCCACCTCTGGCCTACACCCCAGCTCTTGTATATATAGATAAATAAAATGAATCTTTTAAAAATAGGAGTTTCATCAGAAAGGGCCGAGTGCTTGCTCTGACTTGACTTTTATGTTTTCCTAGAATTAAAGGACCTTGAGTGGTAGGTAGAGCCATCATCCTGACTCAGGCAGGCATCAGAGAATCTTCCTATCCATTAGACTGTCCTCAGATGCCTTCTACATGTGGTCTTCCCTAGCCATTGTCATCTGGCCACCTTAGTTCCTTCTATCACTGTCACTGCGGCTCTTTCTGGGTTTTCTGATGGAAATAGCTAGTTCTCTTGTATTGTACAGTAAATATGATTTTTATCTTTCTTTTTCATTCACTCACATATCAGAGCACTAAGTACCCAACAGATTTCCTTTTTTTTTTTTTTAAGATTTGTTTATTTATGCATACAGAACTGGGGTTCAGGCCAGAGGTGCAGGGGCGGTGAGAGGATTCACCAGAGATAGAGTGGGAAGCAGAACAGTGAAGTACAATCAATGAAGTACACTGCTGAAGGGAGCAGTGGGCTGGTCAGGAGAGGTCTGCCATGACATGTGGTCACCTCTGAGGCGGGGATCAAACTCATGCGGAAGTGGCTTTAGCTTCTTAGTGCTGTGCTTTAACCCACTGCACCACCAGGGAGGGACCAGTTTTTCCTTTTTAATATTAAAATGACTTCCCTCCTCTAAAGAGATTTCCCTCATTCCCTTCCACATACCTTAGTTTATCAAGATAAATTGAACATTGCTATTTCACAGGGTATGATAGGACCCTGAATTGAAGAAAGCCACTGGCTTGGTTATGGGTTTCTTTGAGTGACTATTTGAATATACTAATTAGTGTTAAGTTATCACTTAGTATTACGGGGTGGCGGGGGGAAGGGCCTAAAAATAGCTTGATTCGCCATAGAAAGCAACTTCCTGGGCATGGCCAGACATACATTCTATCCACTTAGATACAATTGCAAGATGCTATTACCCAAACTAATTAATAATGACATATTAGTTAACATATTGCCATCAGCAGGTGGCTATTTGAGCAGGGGTGAAAATGGCATGTGCTAAAACAAATTGTTGTACCCTAGAGAAATGTGCAGAATCATTTATTAAAAGAGGCTTTTAATGATGTTGGCAGCATGATTTTTTTTTTTTTTTATTTTGGGGTAAGAGATAAAACTAATAATAGACTTGGAGATCTATAGGCCAGAAAAACAGAATAAAAGAAAGCAAAGTGGAGTCAACCTTTTCCAATGTAAACAGCATCATTAAGTAAATAGTTGAATCCAAGCCGCAGCTTGCCTGTCATGCCTAAAATCCTGGAGAGGACTCAGATGGCTGCCTGCTTCCTCTGCATCTCCTCTCCTTTTTTCTTTCCTGCCTCTCCTTTGTCAAGCGACCTGTCAAGGGAGTCTCACACACAAGTTTGGCCGTGACAGATGGGCAGCAAACTGTTGCTGTCTTTCAGTTTCAGAGTAATCATTGCAGCGATGAAAGGGTTAAAACGGTCCACAGCCATCAGGGCTAGGAGATAATTCAAGTAATGGGGACCCCAGAATACTGAGGCAGGTACCCCATCACAAAAAATCCTATTGGGTGACTGCTCTGGAAGAAATCTTTATGAATCTCTTTCCAGCTCAGGAGCTCTGTGCTTTTTTAATACCTGCAGGGTGTAGTTATTGTTGATGCTTACCAATGATTATGATTAAAGATGGCTGCGAACCTTTTGACCTTTGCATTTGTAATGAGCACTTGCAGATACAGGTTAAGTAAGTGTGTACCCTCTGAGCTCAGTAGCCTTAAGAAGATCTGTTACTATATTATGAAGGCTGTTAAAGTGTAGGACGGAATGTCTTTTAAGATAGGCAAACTCTTAGAAGATACGCTTCTATTTCACTTTTTCAAAAATGTTCTGTTTCTTAGAAGACATATAAAAGGGAAAATACATTTTATTTTTAGAAACAGAAATTGTAATTAGAGAAGAATAAAATATATATGCCATTTATTAGCTGCAAAGAGAAAATTGATGAATAAAAAGCAGGGACTTAAACTTAATTTTCAAAGCTGATGTGGTAACCAGAAAGGAATAAAGTATGACTTAAAAAGAGGAGCAGGAAACCATGATGGACTAGGGGGAGAATGGATAAAGGAGAATTTAAATAACCCAGATATGTTCAAATCCACAGGTCCCAATGGCTGGCATCCTAGAGTACTTAATGAATTGGCCGAAGTCATCACAGAACCGCTAGATATCATTTTTGAGACCTCGTCGAGGACTGATGAGGTGCCTGAAGACTGGAAAAGGGCATATTTAGGACCTTCTTTCAAAAAGGGAAATGGATGGTGACCCTGGAAATACTCATCAGCTTAAACTTTTGCTTGGAAAAATTCTGGATTAATCAACTTAGAAAATTGGGTAACTGACATAAAACAGCTAGACGCCAGGCAGTGAAATATCACACATAAAGTATCGATTTCACTTTTAGAAGACACGTTGTTATGAGATACAGTTTTGTACCTATTTTGGCATTATTCCCTCCAGTCTATGAGTTCTCAATGAAAATGAATGAGATGAAAAGCACATGGGTCTAACTGCTTTTAAGTGGACAAGACAAGAAAACCAGTTTTCTGGCATTCACTAGGAATTACATTATTTCCAAATTAACCTTTAAGAATAGTAGCTTTAATATTCTATTTTAACATACATTCTTTCACTTCATATAGAATAGAACCATGCTTGGATAGGTTGAGATATTTTATGTCATTCTATATAGGATAGACTGGTGTGGGAATTCTTATTTTAAGGTGTTTCATAGTTATTTCATGTATAGGTGAATTGTAAAACTGAGGGAAGAGGGACAGTTGCTAAAGGAAGACAGATGTTTCTATTTCTAAATTTACTCTAGTTAGAATTTAGGGTTAGGACCACTAAGAGTGTCTGGCTTTGACATATATGGAGCAAGAGCCAGTGACAGAGATAGTTACCCTTGTCGGGGCTCTGCCTGACCCATGCAGGGCCTTCTCTGCTTATTTTACTCCTTGGTTTCTGACTTCAGGCCTTTCAGGATAGGGAGTGAGCAGTGGACACTGATATCCTGAATAGCCACAGTCAAAAAGTAAAGGATACAATGAGGGGGAGTGAGGAGATTAGGATGAATCTGGAATGCTTCTCATTCCAATTCTCCTTGCCTTTGGATTTGGTGGTTTTATTTTCTGCTTAGAGCATGTCCTGATGTTGGGTGGGGAGAACACTGAGGACTATGGGGATGGTCCGTGGCTGAATTGGTGGTGGGAGACTACACCCGAGATGATAAAGCCTACATTGTATAAAAATGCAGAATGATGTAAAAATAAATAAAATTAAAAAGAAGAGGATATGCACTTATGTTGACAGGACCAAAACTTCAGTTGAAAGATGACTGAAAAGTTGTAGAAATGCAATAAGGTCCTGGAGCCAGAAACTTCTGAGAGCGCCCGAGAAATACTGCAGAATCTTAAGTGTGCTTGTGTAGAAATAAGATGTGTCAGCACACAGTGGTGATGCTCTCTGGAGTTATGGAAACTCTAGAGAAGGCATCACTTTAATTTCTTCCTGGGCATACTGGTTCCTGGGACTGTGTCTCTAAGGCAGATATCATCTGCTCTAAAATATCTAAGGTTACATACTTAAATACTTCTAGAGATTAGATAAGAGGGGTCTTAAATATCTCAGTCTTAAATATAAATGTGTAAGGAAATAAAGTTCTGAAAAATCTTTAAGTTACCCTTTACAGTATGTATAGCTCATAATTTCATAAGGATTATACTCCAATCAGCCGTTCATTATTTTTTAAAAGTTAATTAGAGTCTCTAAAACTTCCAAGCTAAATTTTTTTTTTTTGTCTAAGGAGTGAGGGGACCTGTATAGATGACAGATATAATTTATTGTCGTCATAACTGGTTTCCTTTTTGGGAATCATTTCCAGGTACAACATTTGTAGAAGATTTATTTCACAGATGAACACTTACATGCATTTGTTGAACAGTTCCTAGAAAACCCCACTTTCTGAAAAATCTATTATTTTCCACTTTGTGTACTATCATGCAGTTCACTGAAACCAAAAAGGGGAATCTTTGGTCATTTCACATTTTATTTTCCGTATGTTTAATGTCTAACTTCAATTATCTTGACAGATTTAAGTCTTTGTGTCAGCTTTTGGAACTTAAAAATAACAATCCCCTACCCAAGTGAAGAATCACAATCTAGAATGGCAACATAGCTAATGGTTTTTAAAGACTTCTTACCTAACACCAGATGAAGTGTTGAAGGAAGTTCATTAATTCTGTTGTATTAAATCCAGATGAGTGCATTAAATCAAGGGTTAGCATGTAAAAGAAAAGAAGTAGAAATACCATTAATTGTATCAGGAGATAATTACTCTAAAGAAAAATAATTTTTGACAGTGGTTTTTTCCATTTATTTGAACATTCATAATATTAATTTTTTCAAGGTAAAGAAAGTCATTGCAGTAAGATTTCAAAACTAGAAGATTATCTCTAGAACTATAGATAGTAATACTATATCTCATATTTGAAGGTTGCTAGGGCAGCAGATCTTAGAAGTCTTCATCACAAGGAAGAAGGACTGTATGGGGGCTAGATATTTATAGATGTTAATGAGATATATTGTGGTCATTTTGCAATATGTGCAAATACTGACTCATTGTGTTGCATACTGGAAACGAGTTTAAAAAAAAAAAAACAAAAACTAGAGGCTTATCTTGATTTGTATTTCCCAAGACATCAAGAGAGATTAATAATAGATTTTTGCTATATACTATGTAACAATCTGGAAGATTACAGTAAAATTCTACCCAGCTCATCTTAAAGCATATTTTGGGGGAGAGAAAAGAAACATTTCACTTATATAACCTTTTTCTTGGCATATGGAACATATCATTTTAAGGGTTTTTTACCAAAGGAATTTATAGTGACATAGAATAACTGTTCTCAATCCAAAGAAATAGACAGCATCTCTGTGTTGTGAAATCAATAACAAAAACAATAAGCACTGAGTCGTACTTTGGAGTTTCCAGATGATTCAAATCCTAGAATCATGTCTATTCTTGTGGTGACTCTGTCAGGAATATATGCTATAGTGTAGCATGGGAAATGATCTCAAATAGCTTTTAAAGTCACTAAAGCTTTCCCCTCATCCCTAACTTGGGGCCTCCACAGTTCTCTAGAAGCTTGCAAGTTCTGTTGTCAGCATCCACAACAGTTGTTGACTTGCTGTGGGTCTCATTCCCTTCCTTGACTCTCAGTAACCTGTTTCCTCTCAGATGAAAGCTCAGGCAAGTTGACATGTCCCTATTGTTGCCGGAGGAATAAACATACTTAATAAGGCCCCTTTTCTTTTCTTTTTTTAAGGAAGGTTATTTAAAACAAAGATTACAATGATTGCTCATAATAGGATTTCAGTAAATGTTTATGGGTTGAGTGTTGAATATGGCTTTTAAAAACGATGAGCACATGACTGAGATTAGTACTTTTGAAGTCTGGGAAAATAAGCTTCACAGACATATTTGAAGGTAGTATTCCCTTAACTTTCCTCTTTTTATAAATAGCTTTACATTAAATGATGAATTTGGTATACAAATTAGTCAGTGGCTGATGAGTTTTTCTTCTGATTTTATGACCCTGATTTACAAATTAGGGGTGCATATAGGCATTCCCCTCTAGCTGTTTCTGGGATGAATCCAGTCAAGATCCAAAGCAGATGATGGGGGATTGGCAAACTCTTTTTCATGTGTGAAGAGAAACCAGATGTGCCAGTGACTGGGAAGCACCTGTCAGAAAACTGAGATGAGCATGTCTGGATTGTTCTCCATGAAGAGTCTGAGTGTTGAAAACAGATTCCCTGCCTGGGTATTAGAGAATAACAAACACAGAGGCTAAAGAAATTTGCATTCTTGGACAAATTGGGTGTTTAACCTATAGGTTTTTAATTAGGTATGAGTATCATGTTCAAGCAGGTAGAAGATTTCTGAATTTCAACATAAATAAGGAATAAATTTGAGTAGAATATTCCATTCAGGGACAAATATGAGAAACAAACCTGACCTTAATTTGCCAGTTTTCTGTTCAGACCAAGTATGAAATAACAGGGAATTCTTAGGAGAGATCAGCTGACAACTTGTGCTTCTAATAAAGCCATTATAGAATTTTTATTAAATTAAACAAAGTAAGTAGTGTGGAACAAAGCATGTCAGCTAAGCCTTCTCTTTTAGAATTTTCTAATTTCATTCTTATTAACAACTCTGGTCATCAATTAGAAATTCCTACATTAGATGTTTTGCACTAACAGATCCTTTGATTAGAAATCCTTCTTCAACTTAGATTACATTTCTCTAATGAGATAAAATTAAATAACTTTGTATTCCATGGTTATTACCCACCATTTTATACATTTCCATAAGATGCCAAAAACAAAACAAAATAAAAAAGATAGAAGGATAGTTCAGAAAAATGATGGCTTTTAAATATCAAAACAGAGATTTTTCTTTTAAATTGTTTAAATTCTCAGAAATTGTTCTTTGATTTTTGCTCATTTGAAGGAAAACCTTTAGAGGAAAGCAAGAGATTAATTTCCACATTTAGGGTTAGGTTTTTTTTTTTTTTTTGGCCAAAATTTCTTCCATTGCAACATTTAGATATGATTTAAGATGAGAAATATCCTTTATAGATGTACTCTGCATCATATTCATTTCAGATGTCTATTTCCTTATTACCTTCCCCTGCCCTCCTCCCCCCACCCCAAATGAAATGTTGCATTGAATACCTCAAGGGTAGAGTGATATCTGGACTGAGAGCTACAGTCAGACATTCTGTTTTTCACTGCAAGTGTTGCCCTGTTCCTTATACTTGGCATTATTCTGAGGTGGGTTACTCAGGTGATTGTTCACTGAAAAATCTGATCCCTACAGAAATGTGTTTATGGAGATGAGAAATCAACATGTGTCCTTTGAACTAGTCAAGTACAGATTCCTTCTGAATGAAGGCAGCAGTTTGGTTATGTAAATGTAATTGCAATGGCCATTCACCCCCTGCTCCACCCCACCCTCCTTTCAGATGCTGTTTTCCAAGCCTCTGAAAAGCCTAAAGGGAGCAGCATTGTGAGCTCTGGGGTATATGCCCATTCATGCTGTGTTCGTATATACGTGTCCCCTTTAATAAATGTCACAGCTTCCACAGTGATTCTGCCTTGGCCTCTTTTGTAATATTCCACATTTTGTTGAATGAGACATCGTTGAATGCGTGTGGTTAAATGATGATCTATAAATGTTGCCAGGCTGCAGCATGACAATAGGCATAGGAAGTCAGCATTCTCATTCGAAAGAAAGGAGGAAGCAAGGTTCCCCACACTGCATGCAAAATTCAGGCAAGTCATTAGGATGTGTGCTGATGTTTTTGTACAATCATTATATATGAGCGTGTTGTGATTTTCTCCCCCTGTGATCCTGGGCCAGGACACCTGGCCCAGAATGGTGGGAGGTGGGGCGGCAGAACATGTTCGTGGTGATCCTGCTGTGATTCCCACGGTCCCTGAATCTTCATTACCTGGAAAGTGTTAGCAGCATCTCAGAGCTCATTGGGCCTGGAGCCTACTGATTTGAATTCCGACCGTATCACTTTCTGGAGTCAGAGACTTGAACAAATGGAACAGTCTAACCCACGTTACAGTGTTATCACAGCCCCATATCTGATTGAAAGGTTTGTAATAATGTTTTGGTTTATGTACAGGTGGCACCATTTGATAGTGATGGATCAGTTTTTATTCCTACTAAGTGTGAGATGAGAGGAGAGTAAATGTAGAGACAGCAATATGTGAAGTAAACATGAGGAAGAATAATGTCACATGCTGAATTTTAGAAATGAAAAGGGAGCCTTAGGATAACCTGATTGAAACGCTGAGGGCTGAAGATTTATGTGACAATGGTGTTGACATTCTCCGGAATCCTCCAATCCAGGCCTCTGTCTGTCCGACTGAGATCCACGAAGCATATCACAGGCGGTCCAGGGCATCTTCAAAACAGGCTCTCATTGTCCAGCTGTAATTTCATTTTGGATCCATTTTGTTTTTTCAAGATACAGCCTTAGAACACTTTTGTCCATAAATTCAAGTTCCAGATGGTGCTGGGTCTGCAGGAACCAGAATCCTCATCCATTACATGTCAAAGCTGCCTTTTTCTAGCCATCCTATTTCAAAAAATTAATGATACTGAGAAGCACCACTAAGATTTTTTTTTTTAATGGGAAAGTGCAGCATGCAATGAAGATCTCAAGCAAGGAATGGTTGACAAAGTAAAGGAGGATTTATGTCATGAAATAAAACCATTCCACATAAGAATGCTTGTAAAGTCTCTCATCTGATTCTAGAAAAGTGAGTACCTTCTAGTCCCATTCCAGGTCATATGTTACCTCACTAAGGATTCTTAATGTAAAAGAAGTATCTTGAGCAATTGCAAATGAAAAGTTTACTTTCCTCCTCCTAAAGTCATCCTGAGGACAGAGTGCATTCCTGTCTTTTTGGCCAAACTTCTCTACTGAAAAAAAAAAAAAAATCCACATATTGTAGCAGGATATCTGTGGGATATCAGCTCTCTAGGTCGAAGCACTTCTGGGAACTGTATGTATTTGGTTGTGCCGCCTTCTTTCACAGGTGGAGCTCAATCAGTTTAATTTCCAGTTCATTTTGAAAACTAATCTACATAACAGCTTTTACAAAAACAATTGTCTTGGGCAAAGAAGACACATTTAATGTTTTCCAAGTCCTGGACTGCACATCAGACGCCTGCCTGACTCTGTAACTCCAGTCTTGGATTTCCTGACAAATCCTTGTCCAAGTCACTTCTCTCAGCACACAGGAAGCAGGGGGTGGGATAGAAAAGAGACCTTGTGACTCAAGCAGTTAAATTATTCTCAAGATGCATTAGAAGTTAGCTTCCAGTCTTGGATTGCTCACAGCACAACATTAAAAGTATAGATGCCGCCACTTAACATACCACTGAGTGTGTTGCTCAGGTCAGTTCAAACAGCCGCTTCACCTCAGTCTTCTATTTAATCGTCACAACAGCACAATAGCCTCATCATTTCTATGCCATCAGTCAAACTGAAGTGAATGTGGGTTTTATTTGGTGATTTCCCTAAGACCCACCACTTTTAATAGGAATCGCTGGAATTTTAATCTCACCAGTGTGACTTTAAACCTGTCCTCTTACCTTTATTTATGTCTTGTGGGTCGCAGTGGAATGCGGGACCAAAGAGAGGATCCATGAATTGAGAAGTAGGAGAGGACAGATCGCTGAGCCAGGGCGAGGCAGATACAAGGGGTGCTCCGGAGGCCTGGGAAGGGGGGGGGAGGGGAGAAAGAATGAAACCCCATTTCATACACTCCAGCCTTGGAGGCAAAGCCCCAGGAAATGCCCCTGGAAAAGGACACTGGCAGATGCACAATTACACGACCCTGCTTTTCTATTAAGATTTCTTTATCTTTGACGTGTTAACAGAGCTATGTTTGAATTGTTCATACATAGATTTTTGCAGTTTATTATTCAGATACATATGACATGAAAGTAGAGCTCAGTAAACGTGAAACAGTCCTGCTGCAATTATTTTCTGGGCAGACTCTTTGGGATCTCTTGTCAGCTCATGTCTGCCAGTGCCCCTGGGAGTTGTCCTGGGGCTCAGCTTCTGGCCACGAGGCCGTGGCTAATGCAGCCCGCCTGGCATCTCTGGAGTCACCCAAACTATCCACACATCCCGATGTGGCACTTTCTTGATGTCATCTGAAGTTGTGTGCAGAAAGTTTTCAGACTGCAGCTCATTTCTCCTTCCAGTGGTCGCCGAATGCTTTCTTGGCTGCAGTGCCAGGCGCTCGCAACTCGGTTGGTCCCGTGGGTGGGCCGTGCAGCCGTTTTGCACATGCGCACCAGGTGGCAAATCCTGTAGCTGCCAATCAGCATGGACTGTAGATTTCCATCTTCTGTTCTCCACTTTGGTGACATGCATGTTCACGTGCGAAAATGTGGGCGTTCAAATCCATGACATAAGTTTGTCAAAAGTCCTTGTATTATTATTATTATTATTTTGTAGTAACATTGCATATATCATTTCATGACTCAGGTGTGCATTGCTGAGAATCAATCATGAAGTTCACCACTGTAAGTCCAAATTGATCTTTGACCGCACGATTCTCCCCCTTGACCCTCCCGCCCCTCTTCATTTTACCTTTGGTCCTTCTGCTTTTCATGACAGTTGCTTATTAGTAATTTGTCTGTAACCCTTTGTACTCAGAATAAGAATTTGCTTTTGACTCTCTTTGGAGTTGAGTCAGGGCTAATAATATTGTCCAGTGGGCCTCTGGCTTGGCTTTATCCCACAGACACATGGTACATATGGTAATGTTTGGCTTTTTGTAATCTGAATTTCGTGGAGATCCTGGGCTCATGGAGAGTTTTTAAACAATGACCTAAAGACTGTCTTCTAGAACTTAGCAACCTCCCTCATGAATGAGAATAACTTTTAGAATATTTTCATTTTTAATAATGATGCTTGATTGTAGGTAGCCCACCCTCATAAGGCCATGCGGTTCTTCTCAATAATGCATGAGGGCAGCAGTAGGCTCTATTGTAACTAAAATTCCAAAGGGCAGCTCAAAATTTACTACTTGGTCCGTTGCTATTAGAACCCTATTGAAGTATTTAACATTAGTGCCTTTGTGAGCTGTTAGTCTCCCATACCTGAGCCCGTGTGGTACAATAAAAGGGACCAGGAAGAAAAGAAATACTCTAGATTACTCACTACTCCATGGTCTTGGCTATAAAAAATACTAAGTGATTTCACTGGTCAGAGAAAATAATGTAGAAATTCCATTTAATCCTTAAAATAACCCCCAAAAGTAGTTATTGCCTCATTTTACAAGTGAGAAAACTAAGACTCAGAGAGCTTAAATTTAGGAAAACCCCTTCCTGTTGTCATAGTGCCCTTAAACTTATAATGTTAGGCCTCTACGCCCCTCTGTCTGGGTCTCTGACTCACCCTGGGCCCAGAAAGGCAGGCAGATAGCATTCCTGGTGCCAGCTCCTGGAAGCGGCTGAAACTAGACCCTGATGTCAGCTCCTGACTCATGACGGAGACATCTGTCCTTAGAAACCCATCTTTGAGTGCTGTGAAGTTTGTTACTCTTTGAATTTGCACCAGCTATGACATATGTAGCGGCCAATAAGGGCCTATATATTCTCTGACATTCCTATGGTCTGGGTCTTGCTCCCCTTGTGTGGCCTGCATGCCACGGGAAGGCTTGACCCCAGCTAGCTGGCTTAATAAACTCTGCTTGCTTGTGCATTTCTGGTCCTGTTCTTTGTCGTGGGGGACAACCAGGTGATTTCAGACCCTAATGTTAAATGGTAGACATGCTTTGAGGACAAGCGATGCCTTGAATAAAGGGTGCTGTACATACCAGGCATCTAAAATGGAAGCTAATTTTATTAGACTGTATTTTACATCACTTTCTTTTCCTTTATCCTCTAGGGATTATTAAATTGCCACTTTAAATTATCTTATATATTCTGAGAGGAAAACAAATGCTTTTGAGTTTTTGCACACCTCCCCCCAAATCATTTTCTATTATACAAATTGATTTTTTCTGCTTTGTCTTAAGTGATGATAAGCTTTAAATTTATTTTAAGTTAGCAACATCAGTAGCTATCTTTATACCAATATCCAGGATTTTTTCCTGCTTTAAATATTTTCCAGAATGCCAACATTGAAGGAATTTAGTGACCATTTTCATTTAATGGACTGTTGGGTGAGACGGCCTAGTACCTTCTATACATTTAATGAATTAATGACAATCCAGTTGGATATGCAATATACTATAAATTTCAATAATTCTTGATAAAACCCCACTGCCGGCCCTCCCTGGTGGTGCAGTCGGTTAATGCAGCACTGAGAGGCTAAAGCCACTTCAGCATGAGCTCAATCCCTGCCCTGGGAGGTGACCACATGGCACTGCAGACCTGTCCTGACCTGCCCGCTGCTCCCCTCAGCAGTGTACTTCATTAGTCGGCCTGCTCTGCTCCCCACTCTGTGTCTGGTAAATCACTGCCCCTCCATCCCTGGTCTGTACCCCAGTTCTGCATGCATAAATAAGTAAATCTTTAAACAAACAACAACAAAAAACAAACAAAACCCCACTGCCTTCATTAGAAATATCCCCTTTAGAAAATTATGTAACTGTTTCCATCAAAAACAAAACAAAACTATGTATATATATATGTTAAGACAAATTCACTGAATAATTTGATATATATAATTAAGCTATTGTTTTGAGAAACAGACAATTGTTGCCCACATTTTCCCTTCCTTCCTCTCTCTCCATCCCTCTGCCCCTCCTTCTCTTTTTCCCTCCTTCTCTTTCCTTTCCTTCACTCCCTCCTTCTCTTTCTTGGAACTGACAATAAAATGAACCATAAAAAACTCTTTTACTTCACAAATTCTATTCAACTGCTTTTATTTTTCCATGCTTTAATCTCCTTCCAAGTGTTTTAGAAGAATAAGCAAATGTATTTTTTGATAATTTTGGCACATTTCCTAGATTTTGGAGGTGTAAGGAAAAAGTTGGCGCAAACTGATCTTTGAATAAAATATTAAGTCTATACTCACATTTAAAATTCCCAGAGACATCATTAAGTAAACCAAAGTAGCCATTTTCAGTAAGGAAAATAGGCAGCTTGTTTGTGTGTTGATGAATGAGTTTTTAGGGGGAAAAGTGCAATTAGTACTAAATATATATGTCAATTTAGAATTGAGTATTTTTTCAACACAAACCATGGTGAAATCTTAACCAATAATTGGAAAAGAATAAGCATAGGAAGGCTGTATTCTAGTATGCAGTACAGTATTGTCAAAGTCCAAAATAATAGATCTGTTAAATGAATGCTGGAAACAAGGCAGAACCTATGTCTGCATCACGTGAAGAGAGAAGTTGAAATGCATTTACAGAGCCCTCTCATGGAGCTTTGTACAGATGCGAGAATACAGAAGCACCAGAAAATGCCCTTCATTTAGTTTATAGCCTGTCCAAGTTTATTTTTCTACTGCTTTGTACATTTTTTGAATCTAGCTATTGGATGTTTTCACTAGAATTAAAGGTTGCTTAGAATTTGTTTTGATACATTGCTGCTTAGTTAATAAAATGTTTTGTGCTTATTTATATGTAATCTAACTGGCTTCCTAACCAGTACATAATGTTCAGAAGCTATAATACTATGTCTATTTCCATTCCTTCCTTCCCCCATGCCCAAAAAGAGTGCCCTTAAGTTAGGAAGGCAACTTGCTTTGGATAATGCTCCTTTGTGCTCATCCTATAAATATGGGGGGAGATATTAAGTCACGTCATTTATTAATACATGAAAATAAATGTTTACAATAAAGTATGGATGCATCTTTGCATGATTCAAAATAATTCAGAAACATTATCCATTTAAGAAAAATAATTAGCCTAATTTCCCACTTGATAGTAAATTTGGCTATAGCAGATATTAGAAATTAGTAGGTTTTAGGTTGTAACCATGGTCTATGACCAAAATGGTTCTGTACTTAAAATGTTCTGTGGTTAACATTAGGTAAATTTATGGCAGAAATTGAAAATTATTTATAAGTAATATTCATATTTCATACCTAACATCTAGAATAATACGTGCAAAACGAAAAAAATTAAAAAACTCATTCTGATGGTAGATAATAAAATACAGTACAGCAGCAGAAAGGAAAGGGTTAGGGATTTTTTTTTTAAAGATTTATTTATGCTTACAGAGCTGGGGTACAGGACAGAGGTGCAGGGGCGGTGAGGGGATTCACCAGAGACAGAGTAGGGAGCAGAACGGGCCGACTGACGAAGTACACTGCTGAGGGGAGCAGCAGGCGGGTCAGGAGAGGTCTGCCACGCCATGTGGGTCACCTCCAGGGCTGGGATGGAACTCATACTTAAGTGGCTTTAGCTTCTTAGTGCTGTGCTTTAACCCTCTGTGCAACCAGGGAGGGCCGAGTTAGGGATTTTAATTCCTTTCTTCCACCTAAATCCATGTGGCCTTGAGCAAGTTCCTTCCTATCTCAACATATACGAGCAATGAGCCATTGTACAGTGCTGTGCATACAGCATGAGGCAAATAAAGGCCAGCAATTGTCTTCATAATTTATCTTCCTAGTTGACAAATGTTTGATTAAGATTGTAAGATGAGGGCCCTCCCTGGTGGCACAACGGGTAAGGAAGCAGCACTGTAAGTGAGCCACAGCCGCTTCAGTGTGAATTGGATACCTGGCCCCGGAGGTGATCCACAAAGCGGCAGGCCTTTCCTGACCCCTCCACTGCTCCCCTCAGCAGTTGATCTGCCTGTTCTGCTCCCCCCTCTGTCTCTGGCGGGTCTTCTCATAGCCCCTGCACCTCTGGTTTGTACTCCAGTTCTGTGTGCATACATAAGTAAAATCTTTAAAAAAAAAAAAAAAAGATTGTAAGATGAATTATGACCTCAGAAATTCATACATGATGTAGTTTGAGAAGCAACCGATTGAGAAGGGTGGACTGAATGTACCACCTTAGACCATGAAGGAAGTCAAGGAGGACTGAACAGTAGATTTACAGTGTGTCAGAGGAGAGAGATCTGCAGAGAACTCAAACTCAAAACAAGTTGGCATTCATTCCAATTAAATTCCTAGTGCATGCTGGGAAAGCAAAGAGAAGATGTAAATGGTTTAGATAAACAGTCTTAAAAGAAGGGTTCTGATTATTGGGTGGTGGAGTGGAGTGAACGGGGAGGGATTCCCAGGTGGGAACCAAAGAACAAGGGCTAAAGCAAGGGAAATCCATGGTGCTTTGTAGGAGAAAGGATTTTGGTCAGTGTCTCAGCTGTCTGGAATGAGTAAGTGACTAAGAAGGAAGCTACAGATTTGTCCATCCTGGCTTGGAAAAAGGCCATGGACTCTGAAGTGTTATCATCAGAGGTCATATCTTACTTTGTAGACTAGACTAGGCATTCTCACATTTTCTTTCTCAAGGTATATGACTGATAACATTTCTAGGCTCCACATCTTTTCATGCCACAAATATCTATTGAATCTTTACTCACAGTAAGCTGTTTTAAAAAATTAGGCATTGATCCTACCTTCTTGGAATTGCATTCCAAAAAAGTATAGCTGGGGGACACTTAGTGTTGGCTCCTCCTTTTCTTTCACTCTGGAAGGCGTGTGAGGCTACAAACCTATGTTAGTTGGGTTATGATAGAAAGAGTCCATTCCATAAATTCACAAACCATGCACAAACTTTCACTTTCAATATGCTTGTTAGCACATTGTTGGTACACTGAAAAGCTACACCAGCTCTTCAGAATTGTCTGGACAGACAACTCCAAAACAGGTCTTTGTGGAGGGAAGCTGTTATCTGAGTGTGCACGGATCAAGGCTAGTCTCGTTCAAGTCCATCTGAATATTACCTACTCCTGAGTTCATGGATTGCTCTTCTCTGAGTTCCCCTAGACCTCTGCTCTGTGTTCCAACACTTTCTTTTATACTATCAGTGCCAAAGATGTTCTCTACTCAGATTCAACACTGCCTTGTTCCTCTCATTTCAGCCTACTCTCCTTTGTTTTATTACCCATTCACCGTCCTGTGATTCTGTTTTTCCAGGCCAGCATGGCACACAGCTCTTCCTGTGTGATGGGACCTGCCAAAGTCAAGGTCTTTGTGGTGGTATGATGGGTGGGAGTCGAGGGAGTCTGCATCTTGGAGCGTAAATGTTGGGGGGATCATTGGCATGTGCTGATTAAAGCACCAGCAATGACTGAGATGGCCCAGGCACCTTGTCTAGAAGGAGAAGAAGGAGAGGGTCAGAGCATTGTTAGAACATCAACATGAGGATAAGTAGGGAGAGGAGCTTTGAATGGGAGAGGGGGAAGTAAATAAAAGGAGACGGTTGCCCATGATATAAGAACAGACAAGTCCACGAGGAAAGAACTCTACAGGGCCGGTGTCTGCAGAAGGGCCAGGTGAGGACTGAAGAGTCACCACTAGGTGAAACCCCCAAGACCTGCGGTCAGAGACTTGAGTGGAAACGGGTGACTCAGCTTTGCCGGATGGTGGGAGGGGAGGGGACAAGGACTATTGGTAGGAATAGTCTGACTGGGGACCCTCCCTGGTGGCACAGCAGGTTAAAGTGCAGCACTGTGAAGTTAGTTGCAGCTGCTTCAGCACAAGTCCGATCCTTGGCCGGGGAGCTGACCTACATGGTGCAGCAGACCTCTCCTGTCTCGCCCACTGCTCCCCCCAGCAGTGTACTTTGTTGATCTACCTGTTCTGCTCCCCACTATGTCTCTGGTGAATCCTCTTACCCCCCTCACCTCTGGCCTGTACCCCAATTCTGCATGCAAAGATAAATACATCTTTAACAAAAAGAGGGAAAGTCTGAATGGGAAGGAAATGAGCTGAAATAGCTATTGCAGGAAGCAGTGAGAGGGATAGAGAGACGGTGGTCTTTGTTCTGTTCTGAAGGGACTGGAGCTGGTCAGGTTAAGGGGTCTTTGGAGGGGATTGGAGGTGCAATGTGTGAGGGGGTAGTGTCATCCTGAGAGAGGGCTCCTGAGAAGAGATGATTGATAGGGAGGAAGTGGTAGGTCAGCCCTAGACAGAGGGAGACTTCGAGGGGTGATTTCTAGTTTAAGGTGGAAAGTGCTTCTTGTTGTGACCCAGGAAAACAGTGGTTGAGAGGCTGATGGCTCTTTATGTCGAAAGCAGCTCTTGCTGCAAGATTCTCGGCTCCCACAGTGAGCTTGTACTTGACTGAGCAATATAAGCACGCAGGTAGAGAGTCCCAGCCCAAATCAGCTGGGCTTGTGGCACGTGCCAGGCCCTCGTCAACTCAGGACTTCTCAGCAGTAAACTGTGGGGGCTGTGAAATGAAGGGGAGTTTTAAGCGTCCTCCTTGACTGAATTAAAAGTCAGCACAGCAATTGTTCAGATTCTCCTCTCTGCCATGTGTTCTGCAAGTATGTGGTTTTAATTTAAAAACACCTATGGGAGCACAGCATTGAATTTCTAAGATTGAATTAGATCAGCGCTGTGTCCAGGCACCAAAGAAGCAGCACTGTCCTTGCAAAGGGGTGCCTGGTGCTGCCCGCCTGCCCTCCTGGTGTGCAGCTGAGACGTTCGCTTTGCAGGTGCTGGAAGACACAGTCCCTGCAGGCATGTGAGGTGTGTTGGGATCTGGGTGGTAGCAGCCTCTGAACAGATCTTGTTAAGCAAAACAAAAATATGACTACACATTAAAATACTTAATGATTTCTTAAAGTAACATACCTTTTCATTAAATAAAACCAGGATGTATAAGATCTATATTTAGTTGTAAAGATAAACATTTCATTACATGAATATTTCTCCAATATGAAACTGAGCAGCTGCTTCTCCAGATGCCACATTAGGACTCTGAGGAAATAGTTGCTAAATCCAATACCATAGTTAGCTAGATACCAAAAGAAATACTACAAGATGTCTCTGGTCTAATCAGTAAGTCTCAGTGAACTGAAATTTAAACACACAGCCTGGAATTGATGTGAGAGTTTGGATTACATTTTAAACAAGGGATACATAATTGCTATGATTTTGGGCTTACCACGTTCTAATTGTTATTATTTAAAATCTATTACGGACCCATCACATGAAACCCTCTTTGTTTTTCCTACAATCAGTTGTCATTGTGGAGGCCAATTGTTTTGAGAGAGAAAGTACAACATTATTATTTATGAGAAGGAGCTGACACACACAATCCATATATTTAGCTGACTCTAATATGCCTGGGCCAGTGTATTAAATCATATGCATAACTACTTGAGAGATAGATCCAGAAGGTTACAGGTAATTTTTATGCAGGGACCATCAGCCTTATACTGAAATGAAAAATTGCTCATAAACCAATTTGTAACCTAGTGCCATTCTGTACCAGAGAGTGAGTCCAGGAAGAGCAGGAGAAATTTATGGCGGGTTTCCTTCCCTCTAGAATGAGTTACTTGATCATTCTGTAAAAAAGTAGAATTTACAAAAATCTACAAAATTTGGCAATTTGCCTGGAAGAAATGTATTAGAAAAGAGAACTAGTTGATGTTTGGAGAGATGAAAGACAAGTCTCTTGTCTAGTCTTCCACTTCTACTATATATTTAAATGAAAATGTTCAATAGTACCCACATTTTCAAAGCCTTTAAAGGATCCCAAAATACTATTAAAAAATCCCAAAATACTTCAAATAGTATATTATTTTAGTAGAAATATATGTAGTCTGTACATATAGAAAAAAATTCTGGGATTGATATGACTATCGTCGTGTTTCCTTATTCTTCTGTTGCTGAATACCAGCAGTGTTCATGTATTATTTTAGTGACCACTAAAACATAGCCCACCCAAAGCCCTCAGTTTTGCTTACACTCTGGTGAAGGGCTTATTTATAAACATCACTTGGATATTCTTAACTAAGGGATTCACCAGAGACAGAGTGGGGAGCAGAACAGGCCGACTGATGAAGTGAACTGCTGAGGGGAGCAGCAGGCGGGTCAGGAGGGTCTGCTGCACCTTGTGGGTCACCTCCAGGGCGGGGATTAAACTGGAACTGAAGAGGTGTGGCCAGCTTGCAGTGCTGCGTCTCAGCCCATTGTGCCGCCAGGGAGAGCCCACTAAGGGCTTCCTTTAGTGGAAGATCTCTCACTTGTCTTGGCATTGACAAGACATGCCTCTGCTTTGATCCTTGCTCCTTTATCTCTTCCCTATATACATCCTTCTCCTTTTTCCTAATCCTGAGCTGCTGAAGACTCTGGCCCTGGACAGGGCTCACTGAAGCTGCTGCACCTGCGCCTGTGAGCCACTGTCCAGGCTAGTTCCTGGCCCCATTCCTTCTCCTTTATTACCGGATAATGTTGGGGACCAGACCAAGAGACGTGGGCGCTTGGCTCTTAGTATAGGTTCCCCTGGTTCTACATATCTTATCATGATGAATTATACTTGCATTACAATTACATGTGTATTCTGGTAGTATGGTAATATACTTTCTTAGAAAAAAATAAATGAGAGCACATTTTTCTCTAGAATGTTTCAGGTCACTGATTAGATTAACTATGAGTGCCTCGAAAAATGTAATTGGTGTGTTCTATTTGGCAGATGTAATACCGGCTATAAAATCCTTATTAGAAAATGTGACAGGAAAGAAGGGGCATGAAAGAAAATTGTGGTTGACCTCACAAGAGTAGCCGCTGGTTAAAAAACAAAAGAAAATCATGGCTGTATCAACGGATGGTGAATTTCAAATGAAATTCAGAAGTCAGAGGGATTCTGAAAATGACACTGATCCATACTTACTCTGGTTGCTCTGTCCCCAGCCTCCGATGTCCTGGACCCCTGGGCGAGCCACTCTTGTTTATGGAAGTGGCCTGGGCCAGACAAAAGTTTGGGAACCATTGAGAGTGATGCAAGAATCTGCAGGACATCATGGAAACTGGATGTAGGATGTGTCCTGTAAAGAGATGGAGGAGAGTGGAGCCCTGTTAACCTTGGCAGGTTCAAATGAAAAGTTGTGGCAGTAACGCCAAATGCCCCTGTAAATATTATCAGTGGGATGGAGGCAGGAAGGAGTTATTTAGCATGAAGTCTTTCCCAGTGCTTGTTAAGTCCAAAAATCATGATCCCAACATCAATAATTAATATCACCAAAGAGATTTTGCTCTTAAGAGCCATGACAGCCTCACTGCTGCCTCTTAAGAACTTTATGTAATGGGCAAGAACTATTAATAAGAAGGCGACTAAGTGCTCCTGTTTAGTAGGTACATTAAGTCTCTCATGCCACAAGGATTTCATTTAAAAAATTACTACCCTAGCATAAGAAATTATTCCTAATGGCCTGCAAAAGTATTCAAAAAGATAGCAATTTGCTCCTTTTGTTGGGGAAAGCCCCATATACAGTGTTAATAACCTGCCATTTCTTTGTCATCTAAAGGACTCCTATTTTTGGTCTCTAATTAGGAATTTCTGAAAAAATTTGATCTTCTTATATCTTAATGCCATCTCAACTTGAAGGAGAAAACATCCATATGTGTTCACGCCATGAATGCTAAAAACAGCTAGTGAAAAAGTACAAACCCAATGTTGACATAAATACTGTTGACAAGACCACCAAAAATAAAGATAAGGGTTGTAATTTAAATCAAATTTGCTTAGGGTCTCAGTTCTGACCAATGTGGTTAGGACAAAGAGAAGTGGGTCGCATCAAAGATGGGGTGGGAAGTGAACATTAGCTTGGAGCTGAGATAACAGTTGTCTTTGAGGAGGCCTGTCATGGATGCCATGATTAATTAAGGTGCCTGCCAGTCTTGTGGGCTGGAATCATGGCTTCAGAAAGGGCAGAAAGCCTCGATATTTACATAGGGATCATGTGTTTATATTCAGAGCATTTTCCCTGCGTCTCCTGGCAGCCTGTGACTTGTTGGCAAAATCTCTTCAATTATGGGCAAACTGCCTAGTCTCATATCATCACCAACCGATTTGTTAGGATGTGTGTATTTGGAATGCTTTGGAAACAGAAATTATTCATGTATTTTAAAGAGTGGGGAAAAATCCTTGTGTGCATACATTCAAAAACACCGAATCATATGATATTTCATTCTTTGATAAATCCCTAATAAACATGCTTATGCCTTGACAAAGAAGACAGACGGAGAAGAAATATCTGTGTTAAGGCTGATGTTAAGTAGCTCTATGGGTGTTTACAGAGAGATACCAGAATGGAGATTCTAAAATATTTCTGCCTGAACTGCACATTTAAACTCATCAACATAACCATGGTCTCTCTTAAATAAGTCCACATTGCCTCGTTTTTCTTTAAAAAAATCATCATTTCTGCCATACTCAGTGATGATAATGGAGGCTAAGGTATTTGCTATTATAACATACATTATAATACTATAAAGATACAAATTATAGAAAGACAGATGTTAAGACACAGACAGTGTGGGAAAGAACCTAGAGCAGCAAAAACAAAATAAAGACCAGCTAATGAAATCAAAGACGAAATGAAATACATTAGCATTCTTCCCAGTTTCTTACTCCTTGCCCAATAAATTGTAAAAAAAAAAAAAAAAAAAAAAATTGAAATCATAGGGACTATTAAATAATTATTAGTACATAAATTATGTTGATGCTAATTTTGCTTCACATCTAAGGTTGTATGTGTTATTTAAGCTTTAAAGAATAGCTTTCATGCAGAGTTGATTGTAAAGTGGATGCCAGTGAAACAAATGTTATTTTCCTACTAGATTTAGTGATGGGGTTTTAGAGTTTTAACTTATTTATGTGTTTACTTGATCCTTGTCTCCCCTGCAAGCGTGTCTCTTTGATTACTTTTCTGAGTTCTTTTGCATTATTTTGACTTTCCTTTCTGAATTTTCTTCTATTGCTTTGTGTTTCTTCTAATAATTTTGAATTCTCTATGAATTCTCTATTAGAGAATTGTAATCTCCCATGTCATTCCATGACTGGATTCTGGACAATTATTGTCTCCTTATGATGTCATATTCTCTTGAGGTTTTAAGTTGCCTTGTGTGATATTTTTTGTGAGTACATTTTGCTACTTTAAATTTCCTTTTTAAAAAATATTTATATATTTATGCATACAGAACTGGGGTACAGGTCAGAGGTACAGAGACGGTGAGAAGATTCACCAGAGTCAGAGTGGGGAGAGCAGAACAGGCAGATTGACCAAGTACACTGCCGAGGGGAGCAGCAGGCGGGTCAGGAGAGGTCTGCCCCACCACGTGGGTCACCTCCGGGGCTGGGTATCAATCTGGCACTGAAGCACCGAAATGGCTGTGGCTGGCTTGCAGTGCTGCTTTTTTTTTTTTTTTTTAAAGATTGATTTATTTATGCACACAGAGCTGGGGTACAGGCCAGAGGCTCGGGTCGGTGAGAGGCTTCACCAGAGACAGAGTGGGGAGCAGAACAGGCAGATCGACGAAGTATACTGCTGAGGGGAGCAGCGGGCAGACCAGGAGAGGTCTTCCTCGCCATGTGGTCACCTCCCGGGCAGGTGGGAATCGAACTCATGCGGAAGTGGCTTTAGCTTCTCAGTGCAGTGCTTTAACCCGCTGCGCCACCAGGGAGGGCCCGCAGTGCTGCTTTTTATTTAACCCGTTGTGCCACCAGAGAGGGCCTAAATTTTCTTTTTTAAAAATTGTTTTTTTAATATCTGTATCAGTAACTTAGAGAGTTGAACCACTTTTGGGTTTCCAGTGGGTGATGATGTGATTTTGATTTGATTTGCTTTTTGAACGGCTCCTGGCTTCTCTTGAGGCTGAGGTCTGTGTTGGAAGGCTAGGAGAGGGTGGCAGCCGAGACCAGCCACTGGTCAGTTATCCTGGATGGATGGAGTTCCTTGTTTCATTCTTGGAGTGCTGCTGATATCTTGCTTCTGTGACGCCGCTGGTACAGTCTGGATTGGTTGCAAAGTGTGGTTATTCTCCCCAGAGTGCAGGATTTTCTCAGTCCAGTGTCTCTTCAGTTAGTTCTTCCTCTTTCAGGCACAGCAGAGAAACTCCCAATCCTCTTTTTGATGACATGATCCTTTGCTATCTCCATGATTCTTAGAAACATGCTATCTAGAAAAATGTGATCCAGTGTAATAAATCTTTAAATTTCATTAAACAAATATTTGTGATTGAGATCGTTTGCTCTCATGTCATAATAAAAATATTAATATACCAACAGAGATACACTGAGGTCACTGAATTTACCATATGGTTATATTTACAATTGTAGCATTTTTAAGACTTGATATGACTTTTCCTTTCCTGGATTCTGGGTCTTCTTCTCTTCCTCTGTTCTTTTTCCAGGCTGCCAGAACATAATTGCTTATTCCGTTTTTTAAGCTTATAGAATGTAGTTCCCTTTCTCTGTTTTATTTCTAAATTTAAAATAACAAGTAGAGCTGGACTTTGAGGATCATTTCCCTGAAGGATGTTCTACACCCTGGAAACTTTCCATGTTTGAAGATTTCAATTTTTTAAATTGAGTTGTGTGTCTGCTGTTTCCACCTGTTAACTTTACACATCTCTATGTAGATTTCTGACAAGGAGCGATACTCGCTCATATAGAGCTTATAAAATGGAAGCTAAGAAACTGAGGTGAAATAAGCAATAATCTGAGTCAACAGAAGCATGTGGAGCAGACTAAATTTGCTTTATATCCCTCTCATTTATTCTTAAGAGGAATTACTACATGCTAATTAATAAGACTCAGTAGGAGCCTGTGAGATAAAAGTCTGACTTGTTTTTAAGTATTTTAAATAAATACACAATGTGATTAATAGGTCCTTGTTTCTGGCAATCCTTTCTATTCCTTGAATAAAATTTATCTTATTACTCTGTGATACAGTTTCAAAGGGATTTGGGAAGATTAATAAAAGTTTACTTATCGTGATCATATTATAATATTTTTATTACTTGTTAGGGTTGCTTAACTTGAGAATGACAAATTGGTGATATTTCTAAATATGTCTTTTTGTTCATTTCAACAAGTAAGTCAATTCATGAAAAATACTGGCTTGATTTTGTGAGAGCCCCATTCAGCGGCCGCACCCCCTATTTGTGCCTATTCTGGCATTATTTTAGCAACCTCATTTCAATTTCAAACGTTTAGACAGTGACTGGTGTGCTCACTCATACTACCAGGACTTTCAGAATATCTTCTCATTCTTAGACTATTCCCTACTTTGCTCCAACATCAAGCTTTCCTTGCTCATATATGCCACAGAGACTTGACCATGACAATTGCAGCTGGGCTATGAAGCCAGATAATCTGTACTAAGCCTAGTCAGGCCATTTCCTGGATGCATGACCTTAGACCAACCTGCCAGCCTCTCCAAACACGAGTGTCATCTGTCGGTGGGGTAACAATAGCATTTCTTAGACATGCAGGATGGAATCATAGATACAAGCCTTAACCCTGGTGCTCAATTGCATGTCTGTAAATCCTAGCCCCACCACAACTCTGAGCTATGAGCACATTAAATGAGTTCCAATATATGGAAGCTCGTACAACAAAACCTGGCACTTGGAAAGTCATCAGTAAATGTTATCAGTTGTTATTAGTGCTTTGAGATGTAAATATGGTATAAATGCCAGTGCAGAACACTCTGTCAGCTCTCAGCAAATGAGATCTAGTTGTATTACTGCATACTGTCCTGGCACATCTTTGGTTTCTATCCCCACTGAATCCCAGCAATTATATATTCATCATAGGTGTTCTAAATATGTGCATGCATATGTATGTGTGTTTGAGCCCAGAATGTGAAGCTCTGGGCAGATATTGCTTTATATCTCCAAATAGACTGCTCAGGGCTGCCAAACTGCTGTTAAAAAATCTAGCAAAATGCCAGCACATTTCAAATAAGATGCAAATATGAAATTCACTTGCTCGGAGAGGGCATTTAAAGGCTTTGCTAAATTAGAAATGCAGAGAAAGGAGGGTTTATTTATCCTGTTTATTTGAAGTCAGAGCCAGAATCATGATGGTTTAATGGTCCTAAATTTTGTCAGGTTTTCCAGGGGAGAGAGATTATATTTATCTCTTAAATGATCCATAGCTAGTTCCACATATGAATTGGAGAAATTTTATTTCTTTAATAGTCCATGAAAGGTAAAGCCCTGGTGGGACATCAGCGCCTTCAGGGAACGAGGCATTTGACTGTCTTCTGTTGCTCATGTCCCTAACATGGGCCCTACACCTCTCAGAGCTCACTGGCTATTTCCTGAATCCAAAGGCTCATTCCTCACAGTAGAGGTTAGCCACTGCTGATGCCAGCCTCCCTTCCTTCCTCCCCCCTCCTTCCTTCCTTCTTCCATTTTTATTAAAATAACAGTATATAGGTTTTAGGTGTACAGCATCATAAATCAATGCCTATATATTCTATATAATGTTCACTACCAAAAATCTGGTCCCTACTTTTATTTACTAGGAGCACAGTTCAGTAATAATATATTTTTTCTGATTAGGTGGCAATATAAAGATTGGCATTCCAATATACATTCATATCAGCCATTCTGGTGCTGCTCTGTTCTTCATTGAAGCAGGAGATTTTGGTTAACTTAGATGAGATTTTCACTAAGTTGATTTACTGTGCTTAGAATTCATCTAGAAAGCCCATTGTGCCATATTTTGGAAAATGTCAAGCTGTGACAAACACATAGCTCCCTATGTGGAAGTCTCCCCCCAACCCCTCATGCCAGGGTAGCATCTGCTCCAAGACTTAAAGCTCTGGATCCAGAGCTCCCTACTGAGAAAAGCTGGGCTGAGGGGGGTGGTGGGTGCTGTATGGTCCCTCAGCAAGCAGCTAATCTGTCTCCACAGTCTCTTCAAGTTCTTCCTAACTGGGGGCAGGTGGTGAGCAGACAGCCTCAGGGGCAGTGAGCAAAGTCCATCAGAGGACTGGAAAGGAGTGGAGAGTCTTGCTCTCTCTGTAAACCCTAGAGTGCCCGCCTTTGATAATTCAAGGAAAGGCTCAGATATTTCCTAAACAATGCATTATCTTGACTGATCTAAATTATTCCACTCTTCCCATGGCTTTGCATCGTTATTGAAAGGGAAACTGTATCCCTCCCACCGTAATGAAAGGGCAGCGAGAATAGGGCCGGGTTAGTGCTGGGAAAGGGGAGAGGAGGAGGGTGCAGCCTGCCTTGAGGACACAGGGCTGCCACCTGCCATGTCCCAGGTGTTTAGGAAGGGCCCACAGGGTTGAGGCACCCCAGCTAATCTGCCAGGACATCCCCAAGCCAGTAGATTGGTTCTTGATGATTTAAAGAATGAAGTCCAGATATTTGAAGCTCTGCTCTCCTCAGTCCATTTCCCACCCCTATGTGTAGACTTCTTTCTCATCCTCCCACTAGCCAAACTTCCATGCCTGTCACTACGGCCTGTGTCCCACACTCTGGGTCTCACTAGTCTGCCTTCTCCTCTTCTCTGACTTGGCAAATCCATGCCCTCATGTGTTCAAGCTCTCTGATTTACATTCTTGTCACAATGAATGAAGCTACAGAAGTTTTCCCACTTCTTTTCCTAGAAGACGGTCTGTTAGAATGGTATCAGCACAGTAGGGACTAAATATGCTGATAGTTCAGACATTAGGTGTGAGGCATCGGTAAGATGCTTAACTTTGCTGCAAATCAGTGCGCTCATTTGCAAGATGGAGATAGTAATGTCCATATGGAAAGGTTAATTGAGGAATAGGTCAAAGAACAGATGAGAGTTCCTGGCTTGGCATCTGGCATGGAGTGGGCATTCATAGACAGCAATGATGGCTGTCATCATCCCTTCATCTTTTCTTAATATAATTAGGATCTCCAATATCCACCAAAAGTTTCAGTCTTGCATCTCTCTTCAAGCAGGAGGAGAATCATGGACTCCTGAGGGTCTTTAAAAACATGCGGTCTAGAAAGTTTTTTTTTTTTTTTTTTTTTTAATTAACTGAGTTTTGGGATACAGCAGAGGTGTAATTAAGTGTTGGCATGGTATATTGTATCTGTGCTCATGTGCCAGAAAAAAATAACTTATAGTAAAGGAGAGTGGCCAGTACTGGACTCCAGCACTGGACTTCAGCACACATGCTTTTCTCATTCATTCATTCATCCATTCATTTTGATCATTATGGAGAACCTACCCTGTATCAGACTACAAAATATGTGAATTTACTGTGACAAGCGAAACAAACCTGGCCTCCTATCCCAATAGCACTTACAGTCCAGGAGAGAGGCAGATGACACAAAGAATGACCAATAGAAGCAAAAGGACAGGAGGACTGAGGAAGAGGGGGACTGCTTTAGATTAAGGGAGCCAGAGGACTTTGTATCCAATTTGCTACTGTAAAATGCCTGATCATTCCATCTGGTGTGTTCTTCACAGCTATGAGTCTGAAAGAGTAGCTAATGCCCCAGCTTGGGGTAGCGGTGCAGGGTACCAGGCATTAGTCATTGCCCAAAGCAGCCCTTTCAGCTGCCTGTCTTTGAAGGATCTTACACTGCATGACTCGGACATAGATTTCCAAAGAATTAGAGCTGCAGAATCCTGCATCAGCCTCTGACACCTCTGTGCTCTCTTCTATAATCATGGCTTACACTTGCTTTCTTGCTCTGTATCCAAAGGCTTTGAGAGCTCATTCATTGTGGGTCCACTTTTTTTTTTTTTTTTTTTAACTCCAAACTCATCGCCATGAAAGTAAAATAGCAGCAGGAGCAAAAGAGTAAAGTGCAGCCCTGAGCACTTCCATTTCCCAGCCTTAATTAGTCCGTTTGTGCATCATCTGAGCACTGTGGTCCTTTTCTCCCGCCCCCCTCCCTGGCTCGTCTTTTGCTCATTTCTTTGCTTGTTAAGACTCGATGAGAGGTTAGCTAAGAGCAGAATGAGCAGAATGCAATAGTGTCTTTTCCTTTTTATTAATAGCTCTTGTAAAAGATTTTGGTGGCAAAGAAGATTGAAGATAAAATGGGATTTTAACAAAGTTTACAGATAATGCTATGGCCTTTAATTATGGCCAGTTCTGAGTAGCGGAGATAATTGAGACTGAGTTTAGTTTACACGTTTTCATCTAACCATTATGTTACAAAGGCAGGTATTGGTAAATAGTCGTTTCCACTTTAAAGTATATTACTAAGTAGATTTAGTGGCCTTATTCTGACAGCCAATTTCATAGTGAAATAGAAAGGTAGTCATCAGGAAGATGGAGTGGGGAGATGGGGTAAGTCCAGAGCCCATTGAAACTGCAGCTGATTTTTTTTTTTTTGAAAAATATCTAAGTTCTGTCAATCACTTCATTAGTGATTGTCACTAAGTGGACTTTCTAACCTTTGGACATGTAGGAAAATTGGGCTTTAGCCTGATGTTCTTTAGGTAACTCAAGAGTTTTGAAGCACCTGCTGATGCCTCATAGGGGAACTGAAGTGACTTCAGTGTCATTTTTATCTATTTGTATAGACTTTCTTCAGAAATGATCATCTGTGCCCCTTAGTGTGAGACAGTTCTGTTTTCCAAATATTCAATCAACCAGCACAACCCTCCTTCAACCCCATCTACAAAACACAGCTTATTCTACGTGCCTAAAACTACAGAGAAAAGCTTGGTGAAGTCATTTACTTACATGGTAGAATAATTTTCATAAACTGCCTCAGAACTTGCTCTGCCCATTAAAATCACTACATTACATGTCACCTGGAGAACTGACCGAGCTCTAAGACTCCATTTTGAGCAGTCCCTTAAATACCCACGATATACTCGGAATGCTGACACAGACTGTGTGTCTCCTTTCCATAGCAGGGACAAAACCAAGCATTAACGTCCTTAACGGCACGCAAAAACTTCACATGCAGTGGTAGCTGAATCACACACCATTCCTCAGAGGCAGGTATTACTATTTCCCTCATTTAATGTTTTGCAACTTAGAATACTTTTCCTAAGAGTTAGAGAGTGGAGACCAAATTCTAACTCAGGTCTGCATCTGATAGTCCCTTACCATTCTGACCCCCTTAGAATGAAGGTGCCCTGGGCTGGTGCCCCCCACTTCCCACCACGTTTCCCACCCTCTCTGTCCCTCCCTCTCTTCCCCCTCTCTCCTTACTTCCTCTCTCCCTCCTTCCCTATTTCCCCCCATCATTCCTGTTTGGTGTCAAGCAAGGGACATTTATTACGATCACACTCTTGGGGTGGAGCGGCAGCCTCCTAGTGGAGAGCAGAGTTCCTGTGGCTGTGGGGAACGCTAGGTCCACCCCTCTTTAATAGTAGCCGCACTACTAAATTTTAATTTGTAGGCAAGTCATTCATACTCTTCAGATTTTTTATTCTGGAAAATAATAAATGTCTGATATGGGGCTCAATAGTATCCTTATCATTGTGTGTTTGTGTGTTTTTAAAGATTTATTTATCTATGCATACATACCTGGGCTACAGGCCAGAGGTGCAGGGGCGGTGAGGGGATTCGCCAGAGACAGAGTCGGGGACAGAACAGACTGACTGACAAATTACACTACTGAGGGGAGCAGCGGGCGGGTCGGGAGAGGTCTGCCGCGCCATGTGGGTCACCTCCAGGGCAGGCGGGGATCGAACTCATGCTGAAGTGGCTTTGGTTTCTTAGTGCAGTGCTTTAACCCGCTGCACCACCAGGGAGGGCCCTGTTTTTAAGATACTTATGGCAGGGTAGATTTTGTTGATCAAGAATGTCAAAGGGAAGTAGCCTATTTCGCCCACATGTTTAGCTCTAGGTCTTCATCACTAAAGTGATATAGAAAACAAGACGTTGAGTATTTGTATGATCATGATACTTTTCTAAAAGGTTTACTGACAAGCGATGACATTGTACATTGGGTCACAGTCAGGTGTGCGTCATTGTAGTTAAATTCTCTATTCACAGACTCGTTTGCTTTGTCACCACAGAGTTGATTTACCCTCCTTTCCCCTTCTGTTTTAAAGTTATTTATTTATGCATACAGAAGTGGGGTGCACATGGTGCAGAAGACCTCTCCTATTTCCCAAGCCATTCCACCCTTCTGCTTTGAA
Organism: Condylura cristata; assembly: GCF_000260355.1. Taxonomy (NCBI): domain Eukaryota; kingdom Metazoa; phylum Chordata; class Mammalia; order Eulipotyphla; family Talpidae; genus Condylura; species Condylura cristata. Next base: position 78,494,690 of record NW_004567102.1, read on the forward strand.
AATTAGATTATTTCATGATTTTTTTTTTGAGATTATTTATTTCTGCATACAGAGCTGGGGTACAGGCCAGAGGTGCAGGGGAAGTGAGAGGACTCACCAGAAACAGAGTGGGGAGCAGAACAGGCTGACTGACGAAGTACACTGCTGAGGGGAGAAGCGGGAGGGTCAGGAGAGGTCTGCCGCACCATGTGGTCACCTCCAGGGCTGGTATCGAACTCTTGCTGAATTGGCTTTAACTTCTTAGTGCTGTGCTTTAACCTGCTGCGCCACCAGGGAGGGCCCTATTTCAAGATTTCTTTTAACCTCATTAACCTTTTCCTCTTTTCCAAGATCTAATTGTCCAAGATTTTAATTTTTGACTGATATTTACAATACTGTAAATGTTCTTATAATGTATTCTTAGGTGTTAATAATTTTTTAAAAGATTTATTTTTTTATGTGTAGCAGAACTGGGGTGTAGGCCAGAGGAGGTGAGAGGAGAGTGAGAAGATTCACCAGAGATACAGGTAGAATGGGGAGCAGAACAGGTGGATCTACTGAAATACACTGCTCAGGGGAGCAAGGGTGGGACTGGGCAGCTCTGCTGCACTCAGCTCCCTGGTCAGCTCCCTGGCCCCGGATTGAACTCAAGCCTCAGCAGTGATAGCACTAAAACTTAACCCCTCTGTCACTAGGGGGGCCCTCAAGGTTTTAATTTTAATATGATTTAAAATTTTGATTGAAAGATATATTTCTGGCCACATATCTGCTGAATCTCCCAATATTCAATTATGGACATAATTACTGTTAAAATTTTGGTTTGTGTGCATATACCAGTGATCACTGAAAACTAATGTTTATTATCAGAACACACATTTTCCTCGAGAAATGAAATTATTACTTGCTCAATGAATGTCATTTTAACGGTACTTTATAAATAGATTTCTCAAACATTTGTGTTCTCTTTACCTCATTATTAGTGAACTATTACCCAAAACTCCTTAAAGTGATAAGAATGATTTACTACTCACTTGCATATCATGCGACAACATTTCTATAAAATTAGGCTTTTCTTAGTTACTGGACAAGTCTCGCCAGTCACTAACATATGGACATTTCTGTTTTCTCTGTTAGATAGGTGTTGTGAAAGAGAGCCTGTTTTTACTCATTTTGAAAAATGCCGTGTGGACTAAGCAGACCATCTGGCGGTGATCTTCCTTTAAATTTATTCAGAGCCCTATTTCTAGGAAATGACTTATTCTTCAGTGCCACACATTTTAAATTTCAAAAAGCATGGTCGGCCTGTGGGTGCTTCTTGGGTCCTGATGTTGGGAGTGAGTGGGGCACCACTGAGAAATCACCTGGATTCTCCCTAGTATTGAACGTGCTCGTTCGTCAAGGTCTAGTTGGCTAGTGGGTATTTGAGATGGGTATTTATCATACAGATGGGGCTTTAGAAAACTAGCATTTTCTCAACTTGTAGGGTTGTTGATTTTTAGGATTAATTAGTAGGGTTATTAATCCAAACAATTAAATTCTCTCCTAAGAGTACAGCTGTCTGATTAATTAATCTATTAATTAATCAGTGGCTTCTCCAGATGTCTGTTGAGATACTGTCCCCTGAGCAGTGCTGGAATGTGTTTGCAGACCAAGAATTAATTCCTTCCACTTACTCAACTTTACAGTAAAAGGAGACTGTTTATTAAGAGAGCTTGTTGTGGGTTTGCTGTGAGCAAAAATCCATTTGTAATTATTTCAGGTTATCCTTCTCACTCACGTATGTGACATACTTCTGTGTCATGAATTGATAACATTTGATAAAATCTTAATAGCTTTTCAGATGTAGTTCCTCTCACCAGTCTGGAAAGTGTACTTACAAAATTAAACATTGGAACCGAAAAGAGAAGAGTCATCACATTCCAAACCATGATTTATTTATTTCAATAAAGCAAGAAAATTATACTGATATTTCTAGTCACATAAATTTCATCACTGCTCTGAGAACCACTGTTTTCTAAAGGAAAGCCGTGTGGCAAACTTTACCAGTGAGTCTTGCTTCATCCTTGTGAGAAGCCCCTTGCCCTGCCCTGAGACCATACCTGACATCCTGGCACCCCCCTGCTCCTCTCAGGTAAGTGTAGAGGTGAATTCCTCCCTCCAGCCTCTGGTCACCTGGATGCTGACCAGGGGAACCACCTCCTCTCTCTCCTGCAGGCCCCTCAGTGCTTCAGCCCTGCTTGGCCACGCCTGCTGCAGCAGCTGTCTTCTTCCTGGAGCAACACTGCTCTCTCTGGGGTATAGCAAGCCCTCCAGGCACAGCTTCACACCTCACTGACTTGGGGAAATCCTTGAGGTGACAAAGCTGCAGGGTTTTCCTTTTAAAAATGAGAATTAACGATCCACCCCTTTGGATATGGCAATAAAATACAGCAGAAAAAAAGTGTCTCTTTTAGATTTGAAGCATTTGTTCACCAGAGTCTGCAATAGATGAAACAGAGGGTAATGGTGATGACACTGACCTTCCAGGAGACGATGGCATGTAGTATTTGAAAGACTGACCTTAGCCCAGGCCTTCTTTGGACATCCCCACCCTTGGCTTCCCCCAGCAGTTAACAGTGTTTCCTGTACTAGAGGCATGGACATTCGCTCATTCATTTGTTCATCAGTCTGTACTTATCGGACGTCCAAAATGTGTTTAGCACCATGTTGGTTTATATCTTGATGGTATGTCGTAAGCAGTAAGGGTGGGAAGAGGACAGAGAAGATAAATTCCCGAACTGCAAGCACTTGATCTGTGGACCTATTTGTCCTCATCTTTCTAGAGAGAGAGAACTTAAAAAGACAGGCACTGAGGCAACCGCTGGGGACAGAGACATTCAGTGGGGCCAAACACACTGGATGAAGGATGACCACCAAGGAGCTGGGGAGAACCCTGTGGAAGGCGGTCAGGGAGCTAGGGGGCAGAGTGATAAAGGCTTCAGCCTATCTCCTGGGTTGACCAAGACTAGGACATCAGACACCCTGGTGGAGGGGGGCCCAGGGTGCCAAATTGCCATAGGGTGAGAAGGGACTAAGAGAAAATACAGACGTCTTGGAAGAAGCTTACTTTTGAAGAGGGGAAGGCAGGCAAGGTGATCAAAGGGGCTAACTTGAGCTGAAGGAAGTCGAGCATGTAGTGATGTGTTGTAGATAGTGCTGCTTGCCAAAACAATGTCACATTTTCCAGGCCCGGAGATTCCTGCAATCATAAAAATGACAATTCATCTGTCACCTCAATTTTAATTATTAAGGTAAAGTATAAATTCTAATCTAACTATGGAATTTGTCAGAGTTGGAGAAATGCATTATTTTTTAAATTTTAACCCCACACAAGATTAAAGCTGATATTTTGATGGGTGCAATAGATCAAGGGAGAAATCATCAGATCGTTTTCTGTGACATCTTTGACGCCTGAGTGTTCACCTCACATGTTTCTTCCCTTAGAACCAGAAGCAATGAGAGCTGGATCCTCTCTCAGTTCGTGTTTCAGCCAATTTCTTGTCACAGGACGTCTGTAAAAATGAGCACGTCTTTCTTTGCTTGGCTGCTTGCTAAAACCAGCATTCAGGCTATATCCCTCAAAGTGGTCCTGGGTAAATTTCTCTTAGTCATTTGCGGAACAGGGCCTCTGGGAGATCTCTAACTAGGGGAACTCTGGGTCCTCCCCACCTTTTCCACTAACTTGTTTCCTTGGAATTCTCTATTTTTAGGAGGGGGTGTCACTCTAGCGGCAAAAGTCAGGTAACAAGGGGACTCTTGAAGGACACTCTTCAGAGTGTGGTTGGAAACAGCTCCATCTTCAGCCTCTGGGTCTTGAGAAGCTCTCCAGAGGCTGGCTGCTCTGGACACCCTCCCCCTCCTTAGCCCTGGGCTGGAAGGAGTTGGGTTGTTCCCCTGTCTGTCACCCCTCCCCTGGCTACTTCTGCTTTCACTCCAGCCCTGCTCTGGAAGGTGAGCAGGAAGTCAGGGGGTTCTTGCCCAGGAACTTACCAGGTCTGGAGCTGGGTTTGACAAACTCTCTATTTTTCTTGTTTCAGACAAATTCTCTATTACTCGATAGATGGAAGAGGTAAGTAAACAGAACTGAGAAATGACCAATCCCCCATTTCCTTCCTCTTGGGGGAGTTTCCTTTGAAATTCCACCTCCCCTCTGACTTTTAATTCAGAGTGCTTCCTGCACTCAGTCTTTCTAATTTCAAACTAGATGAATAAACAGATCTATTCTTGGAGTACATCACTTTTCTCCACTTTCCCTCTCCTCATTTAGAATCCTATGTTTTGACATAATTTATCATAGGTTGTCACCCTTGATGATTAAAAAAAGCACTAATGAGATGAAGCTTGTCAAGACTTGATCACAGGTCTCTGTATTCTGCTGGATGGTAATAGGACACCTTCCAGAGAGGTGGAGGAAGCAGAGGTGTGAGAACAAATTATGGATTCTTGTGGGTGAGGGCATAGGTGAGGCTGTACCACATTAAAATCCCATAAGGAAATAAAAGCTCATGACGACAGCTCTGTCCTGGCTCCGTGCGTGAGTGGCTCAGATAGAGAATAAGTCATCTACAAGACCACAACTTTCAAAAAGACATGAGGGCTTTTCTTGCTGGGATTGGGCCTGTCCTGTGAAGATTGTTTTGTGTGGCAAACATGATGTGAACGCCTGATATTGTTCAGTTCTCCATAGGTTTCATATGGAATGTTCCAGACAGATGAAACTGCATTTTTTATTGGCTATCCATCTCGTGTTTCAGATCTTTACGGCATGCCTACCAAGTTGGCAGCAGTTTGTTAGAAATGAATATCCAGAAATAAATCATAAAATCTACCAGGGTTCAACCACATCGATTTACAGATTGTAAATTCACAAAACTGTACATGCAGAGTGTCTTAAATTGAATTTTTTCCGCTGGTACATGATGCTCATTCACATGGATGTTTGGGTAACCAGGCCAATTTTCTCTCCAGAACAACTTGTCTAATTCATGTATGAACTTATTTTAGTGTAAGGTTGTATTTAACCATATTAACCACTTATTATTATTTCGACACTATTTTAATAGTGTGTGTTTAATACTGTTTTGTAACTGAAGGCATCCTGAGGGCATACTTTGTCCAAATCATCATAGAAGAACACAGGTCCACAATGTATATCATAAACATGCTTCATTGTAGTCCTCCATCCTGGTTGGGAATGGCGACACTCATTAGGAATATATAAACTAAGGGAAAAATTAAATAATTAGGTTACAACTTTATTTTTTTTCTTACTGTGATTCTTGTCTCATATGACACTAAAGTATTAATCATGGTATGATTTTAGTGACTGGTGGACTTGCCACAGCTAACCTCACCCTAAATGTGATTTCTGTCATGCTGCTTCTTTCATGAAGAAGCAATTGTCAGAATTCGTGTGGGCTAGGGAGTGTTCATATTTTATGAATACTATCTTGGGCCATTGCCTCCTTCACTTGAATTAGCACTCAATTATCCTAAAGGAAGGGTCTGAAGACTCAGCAAAACTAAGAGATAACCTCCAATTTTGTTAGCACCAAGCAGCTGCCTGAGTCTACTCACCCCAAATCACAGTAACTCCCTCACTTCATATGTGCTGTCTTACTTTGCAAAAGACACAAATGCGCTTTACATTTTTTAAATATCTTAGCACAGATCAAAAGCTATTAACAGCTTTAAAAGTGGTGAACTGTGTCTTAGAAAATATTTTTCATGCCCATTTGTGACTGGGCAGGTTCAAATCTGCAGCCCCCCTCCCCTTTTTTGTGAAATGCATCATGTTTGATACAGCATTTGAATTTGGAACAGAACATCTGAACTGAGAAGAATGACAGGTCTGAGTCAGTGCTATTCATCTTGCAGTTTTATACTACCAACCTAGCCAGTTTTATTCTAGTAAATATTTTTTTAAATTACATACGAAAATAGCCCATTAGGTTGTATTTTAGAATTATAACGAGTGTGTTTGAAAGCATCCTTGTGGAAACCATCAGTTAAAATTGAGTTTCACCCAGTAAAATAAGAGTAGTTCCAGAGTAAGGAAAATTGTTAGGGACATAAAAATTAAATTAAAAAATTATAAAATTAGAAAAGAGAAATGTTCAGGTCAGGAATGGAAACAAAATGGTGAGGAAGTAATTGGGGAAGGGAAGTTATTGGTATTGAGGGATACGGCTACATTATGTGAAGTTGATAACCATGAGCTACATTGAATGTCATGGAAAAATGTGTTTTAAGTATGAAACAAATTGCCAGGTTGTAATTTTAAAGTCATGTAAAGGAAGAGATGGAGTTGAAAAGATAAGACTGCTTAAATTCAAGGTTCTCATTCTTTGAAAAAAAAAACAAAACTTATCTACTTTTCTTCCTGGGAATTTATATCAGATATGCTAACTGAAGTTACCTCTATGTGATTATGCAGAAATTAAATTGCATTTTAGGGAGGTTATGAACAAAACAGTTTATTGTCAGCATTCTTTTAAGCCTGCTGATATATTGTTCAGGCAAGTATAATATTTTTAGTGCTCTTTACAACATTGTTTTTGTGTGTGGAGATCTATATAGATGTTAATCTGGGTTTCTATTGACAAATAGATAGTGCTCATTAGGTTTCTAGTTTTGGCCTGTCTTCTTTATTAGAGTCAGGCATTCCCCGAAGGCAATCTGTACTTTAAAACTACAGAAATCAAAATCAAGATCTCCAGGCAGTATTTACAATCCCATGCTCATTGCACATAGTTCACGGTAGCCAAGATGTGGAAATAACTTCAGTGTCCAGTAACAGTTGAATGGATAAGCAAAATGTGCTGGGGGCTGTAAAAAAAAAAAAAAAAAAAAAAAAAAAAAACCTTTAAAATGTGCCTTAAAAAGAAAAAAGAAGGAAATCCCTTCATATGGGATTAAGTCCACAGTCCACTGAATGAAATCAGTCTGCCACAGAAGGACAAACTGCTAATGTCATTTAAAGAGGTATCCAAAATAATAAGCCATAGAAACAGAGAGTTGAATGCTGGCTTCTGGAGCTGAAGGAAGAGGGAAGTGGGGAGTTACTTTTCAGCGGGGTAGAAAGTTTTAGTTGTATAAGGTGACCAAGTTCTAGAAGTCTGTTGTGGGACTTTGTGCCTGTAGTGAACCATACTGTATGGTGAACTTAAAACTTGGTTAAATGGTACGTCTCCTGTTAATGTTCTTACTACAATCAAAGAGACAGAAAAGCTATAGAAATCAGTGCTTCGAGGTTGCTCCAGTTGTGAAGCACCATAATAAGTTGAGCCTGGGAGTAGGTAACACATTTGTTCTATCTCTTAGCCGCTGTTCATAAGCAGTCCTGGGGCCTGTGTTTTTTTTAATAATTACTCTTAAAAGGTGATTTTTTGGGTCATTTTTTTGTTTGTTTTGATGTTCATGAGGGCATGTGACTTGTTCCCTGTGGAGACTCCCATGGTTTCATCTTCTTTGGAAGTTTACAAAATCTCTCGTCTTCTTGGGAGTCTCCCCAATGCTGGGACCAGGTCATTAGACAGCATTGGCTGTGCGGCCTACGTCAGCGTCACACAACTAGTGAAATCCAGTGTGGGAGTCAGGTTTCCCAGTTCCAGACCAGTGTTCCTTAAATTGTTACACCAAGATTTTCAGTAAAATGACCCTTAGCTAATTTATGAATGGAGAAAACCCATTTGATGATAGCATGGAGATTTAGATTTCCTTTATTTAAAGACAAGTGTTGTAGGCTGGTGGATGGCTTTAGTCCCTCCGTGCTTATTAGCTTTAGTGTGAAGTTGCTGTTCTCTAATATTTTTTCAAAAAGACATTCTGTATTAATTATGAGGCCACATGTATATGTCTAGGTCTTCAAGTTTCATAGTGGATGGACTAAAAATAGGCAGCTTAAAAATCTAATTACCCTGGCTTTCAATGTGGGATATAGCTTAATATTATTAGAAAATACTGTTTTCTTTCTAACATGAAGACTGATGTCTGGAGAAACTTTAAATTTAGTGAAGCCACCACAGTGCTAGACTAGCAGGGCCACTTTCTACACAATATGTACTGACTTCTAAAATTTAATAATGTTTTATGAAATGTTTATTTGTGCATACAGAACTGTGGTACAGGCCAGAGGAGTGGGGGTGAGAGGATTCACCAGAGACATAGTGGGGAGCACAACAGGCTGACTGGTGAAGTACACTGCTGAGGGGAGCAGCGGAGGACAGGACAGGTCTTCTGCACCATGTGGATCAGCTCCTGGGGCTTGGCTGGGGATCGAACTCACACTTAAACAGCTGTGGCTAGATTTGCATTGCTGAGCTTTAACTCGTTGCACCACCAGGAAGGGTCTTTAATAATGTTTAAATATCAGCGTCTCGTACAACTAGAAAGATACAGTGGGTCTTGATTGATATACTTTAAAGAGGCAGCCACATTGTCTCCCTGTTGGGGTAAGATTATGAGGAAATGATGCCCTGTGCCCCCTACCACTAAAATTGAGTCAGGAGCTGTTTCCCTGTTAGGTTAAGTGCTTTGCAATTACAAAATCATTTTCAAGAGGGGGAAAAACAGTTGGCAGATTTGGGGAGTTTTGAAACCATAAGCCCATGCCAGCAGTATTAGAGGAGGATCTAATTTCAGTTCTGGTTCTCAGGAAGGGAACTAGTTTTGGCTCATCTTTCCTTGAAGTGCCAAAGAGCCTTTGCTCAGCTTTGTTGGAAGAATTCTTTTGATCCTCTGACACGTTGACTTAATTAAGCTTCAGCATCATGGAATTTGTGAACCAAGCCTGGCAAATTTACTGAATGAATTCACCTAGTACGTAATTGCCTTAACAATTGCTTCCCAGGAGGGTCTCCAAGCTGGGAAGACTCAACTGAACCTTGTTGGATAACTGTAGCATGGAGAATCATTATTTAAAAATAAAAAATTAAGTAGAGGGCCCTCACAGGTGGCGCAAAGGGTTAAAGTGCAGCACTATGAAGCTATCCACAGCCACTGCAGCAGGAGTTCAATCCCTGCCCAGGGAGGTAACCCATACAGCCCACTAGATATCTCCTTTCTAGCCTGCTGCACCCCTCAACAATGTATTTCAGTCAGTCTGCCTGCTCTGCTCCCCACTCTGTCTCTGGTGAATGCTCTCACCCCCCCACATCTCCGACCTATA
>NW_004567102.1:78505057-78592873 GCF_000260355.1 Condylura cristata
CTAAGGAGCTACCCCATTGGAATAAGCACAGGAGAAAAATATCCGCCTTTGGGCAACCTACTTAAAAAAGACAGAGTTCCCTCATTTGAATGAAGAAGCTAAAATGGCAAGGTTTCAGGTCTTATTTCCTATGCAGGATGTTTGCAGCACACGTGTGTTAGTTGGAGAGAACAACCCATGGGCCTGGGGCTGTTTCTCCTGGTAGCATGCAGAGGACATGTTTCCTGAACATGTCAATGACAAAGGGGATCTTCAGTGAAAGAGGTACAGAGGTTCTGTTTGGTCCACAGAGGGAATTGGCATGTTTCTGCTCAATGACAGGAAGACCTGTTTACCTCCCGCTGTTTGAAGGAGTGTGAGCATCCTCTGTGGTGGGTTGGCTGCCAGTGCAGCCTGAATGACCCCTCCGTGGGGTGCTCTGAGGAGCACTCAGGACCTGTTCTGGTTGGGCCAGGTGACATTCTTCTGACATGCTACACATTTATTTTTCTTAAATTCCTATTCAATTTCCTCATTCTATTTTGGCAAAAGCTGAAGTTTAATAATGCCCTTAAGCATTTCAAACCAAACCAAACAAGAAAATCTGAGTGAGGTGGGTGAGCCTGTGGGGGCCCCAGGTGGGTCCTCTGAGGCAGTACTGCCTCGGGCACAAGCAGGTATGTTTCAACTGCATTTTAATTCTTAGAATTGCTTTAATGAACTCTAATAGAATTTTCATTGAAGTTCTTTTTGAAAACAGAACACCATTACTCTTTAAAAGATGCTTGTTTTCTGATATCAGATGGGTAAGAGCTGCCTTTAAAAGCTATCCCCTCTCGGGCCCTCCCTGGTGGCGCAGCGGGTTAAAGCACTGCACTGAGAAGCTAAAGCCACTTCCTCATGAGTTCGATCCCCGCCTGCCCCGGAGGTGACCACATGGCGTGGCAGACCTCTCCTGACCCGCCCGCTGCTCCCCTCAGCAGTGTACTTCGTTGATCTGCCTGTTCTGCTCCCCACTCTGTCTCTGGTGAATCCTCTCACCCTCCGCATCTCTGGCCTGTACCCCAGTTCTGTATGAATAAATAAATAAATCTTAAAAAAAAAAAAAAAAAAGGCTATCCCCTCTCAAGACCCCTACTGTGGATGTTCTGTATCACTCGCAAAGAACCTTAATTCATCTACTGAAGCTCGAACCCCAGCACCTCTGGATGTGACCTTACTTGGACATAGATCTTTTTAGAGGTTATCAAGTTAAAGCGAGGTTATTTGAATTTCCTCTAATCCAAACAGACATAGTGCCCTTAAGAGGGGGGCTATTTGGAGACAGACAGAACAAAGGAGAAAGCAGAGTGAACCTGAAGGTGACTTTGAGGATGACCATCGAGGATGGAGGACAGAAGCCTGGGGCAGGTGCTCTCTGTAGCCTGCAGCCGGACCAACACTGTCCGCATTTTGATGTGGGACCTGAAGCCTCCAAAATCACCAGTCAGCCAGTATCTGCTGTTTAAGCCAATCGGTTTATTTATTATTATTATTTTTAACCACAGCCCCAGGCACCCCCCCCCACACCCCCTCTCCCCACTTCGCATCTGCCCTAGATTGCTAAAAGGAGAACAGTTTTTAGCAGATCAGAGGAAAAAGTTGCCTTGCAGAACTTTTCTTTTCCATTAGCTACACCAGGCTTTCATTTCCTCCCAGTCCAGTTCAAGTTAATACCACGCACAACGTTTGTGCTCTCATTAAACAATTGGGAAAATCGCCACCAACAAGTACCGAGACGTACTTTCTGTCGAAAGCTGTGCTCCCTGAGCAACGAGTATCATTTCCTCACGTATGAGATACTTTCCATGCTGGGCACAAACCTCTTGTTACACATCTTACGTGGTACGTGAGTGCTGTTCTGCTTTCCATTTACATGTGAAAAAATATTTGGGCTGGCTAATCATCACACGCCGGGGAGAAAGAAATGAATAATTTACCTGCAGTGTTTAGTCCATTTCAACTTTTATTATTCCTAAGGAGCTACCCCATTGGAATAAGCACAGGAGAAAAATATCCCCTCGGTGCAGAGACCTGCTTCAGGAGTGACTGACTGGCACAACGCTGGTGCTGGGCGGTGTTCTGAGTGAGTGGCGCCCTGGGGACAGGCTTCCATTGCTGTCTCCATCACCATCTTGTTGTGCAACATATTCCTGCAAAAATTGTATTCAAGCATGGAATTGAAATTTGTATCATGACTGGTAGTTTCTTTCTTTCTTTCTTTCTTTAAATATTTATTTATTTATGCATACAGAATTGGGGTATAAGCCAGAGGTGCAGGGGCAGAGAGAGGATTACTAGAGACACAGCACAGAGCAGAACAGGCAGATAGTTGAAGGGGAGCAGTGGGCAGGTCAGGAGAGGTCTGCGGCGCCATGTGGGTCACCTCCAGCGCCGGGGATGGAATTAGCACTGAAGCGTCTGCGGCTAGCTTGCAGTGCTGAGTCCTAACCTGATGCCCCACCAGGGAGGGCCCATGATTGGCCATTTTCTAGAGTCAGACACTTGCTGGACATGTCAGAGTCATAACAGAATATCTTTGCCGCTCTGGTCTCCTTCTAGTCCTTGTCATAGACCATCCCACTCTGCCCCAGAGACCAGCGTGGGTCTGTGTGATTGATCAAAGTCCTTGGGTCAGTCTTGCAGGTGAGGGTTCTCCTGTTCTACATGTTCTCACAGTGTAGAAGGTTTGATAAGGATTTGGGGTTGAGCTCAAAAGAGTGGCCTGGGATGTGTGTTCCACTGGAGAGAAAGTGAGGTAGAAAGAACCAGTGAAGGAGGTCAGCACAGTGTTTATTATCAGACTAAGAAACATGGCTGTGTAGTGACTGCCCACCCACGCTTAGGTGAATGTGTGAGAGGGACCCTGAGAGCAGAGACTGAGAATAGATATTTGAAGCTGTTCAGAAACAAGCCAGGAGGGCCCTCCCGGGTGGCACATAGGGTTAAACCTCAGCACCATGGAGCTGTCAGCAGCCACTGCAGCGCAGGTTCAATCCCTGGCCAGGGAGCTGACCCACATGGCACAGCAGACCTCTCCCGTCTCGCCTGCTATTCCCCTCAGCAGTGTATTTCAATCCATCTGCCTTTTCTGCTCCCTACTCTCTCTCTGGTGAATCCTCTCACTCCCCCAACCCCATCTCTCTACCACCACACCTCTGGCCTGTACCCCAGCTCATGTGTACATAAATATATAAAATAAATCTTGAAAGAAAGAAAGAAGCCAGGAGAATGAGAGAGAATTGTTATACCCTCCACTGGGGTTTCCAGTGTGAAATGTGAGGGAAGGTTTGGGCTCCCCTGACGACTTGGAATTGAGTTAGTCAGCTTTTCTAGAGGTTACATTCTCTCACAGGAGGAACAGGGCTGTCCTTGATCACCTGAAATAATACTCTGAGGATCACTCTCACTGAGGTGACCTGGGGACAGTAATATATCAGTAATATCGTTGGGCCTCATGGAGATGACAAGGTGATCTGAGAAAGAATTGATTAGCATCAGGCTCAGAAAAGCTGAATTTGGGATTATCTTCCTGCTGTGGTAATCTTAGCACGCTGGTGTAGATCCCTGCTGTGGTGTGGTTTGTGGCTCTCTCTGAATCTGCTTGCTATATATACCTTGCATATATAGCAAGGTTCTACTCCCAACCAATTACTTACCTGTTGTGTATGTCTGAAGGCAAGATTCTCTCAAAGCAGGGGGAGCACTGACTGTGTAGGCTGGACTATTTCCTAGTCACTATCCAGAAGCAGACCTTGGGTCAATGCCTGACTCTGGCCATGACGGGAAAGTCACATAGTATCTGTGCGGTGACTTGACTATGGCAGGGGCTATGGGCCTGGCACTTTTGGTAGCGCAAGGCATGTGCAGTAGCCAGACTTGCTGGTGGAAACCATGTTGCCACCTCATGTTTTGTCTGACTAAGCAAATGTCCTTAATTTCATTACTTTTGGTTAAGGATCAAGTTGCTACTTTATTAGCATGGAAATCCTTAGTAATGTGACCTCAGATTACTTTCCTAGGCTCTTCCACCATTAGTAATCTGTTCTAGCCTCTGCTACTTTCTTGAGTTTCTGTTCCTTACTAAATCTGCTCTTGAATGTCTTTTTTTGAGAAATGTGATGGCGATGACGTTAGGCTTGGTCTTCAAACACTGCTGTGTTATATTGGATGACACTGTTCTTCTCTAGGCCATTGACTTTTATAAAATATATGAAATTATGTTGTCTTCTAAGTTCCTTTCTTGCTCTTATTCCTGCTGTGGGGCTGAGCTATTGACGGGGCCCCATCTTCTCTCTTCTATTTTTAATATTCTGAAGTCACCACATTTCAAGTACAGCTTGTGCTTGACAATTCATGACAATGACAGACATCTTACAGAGCACTTGCCCTAGAATCTGATCCTCACCTTCCTGCACCCCCAGAGTGGCTGTGCTCTGCAGAGCGAGGGTGTGCAGTCAACATTTCTGTGTCCTTACCACTGAACCCTCATAAATGTCTTTTAGAGCCCTGTGTGATGGGAAATCAGGCTGACATATTGCCAGATGTCTCAGCACCATCCTAGTGAAACCTGAGGACACTTAACCTGGTCTCTCATGTGGGCTTATTCTCTACTCCTGACACTTGTGCTCTTATGTAAGCACCCTTGAGTGACTCATTTGTCCTTGTGGTACCTGCACAGCGGCCACCATACCCATCACCTGTTCTCTTGACAGAAGCATCACAAAACTTCTAGGTCATTAGCTGGATAAACCCTTAAATGTCTCTCACATGAATCAACTAATGAAGGGAAAGGAAACAATGAACATACAAGATAAAGAAAGCAGATTGACTGTGATTAAGAGAATCAGAGTGGGAGATAGGGATGAAGATAGCGGAGATTCAAAAGATGGCAGAAGAGGAATGAGGGAAGGAAACTGGTGAAAATAGGTTTTTGTGCAAATGAAGTGTTTTTCTCCATCACAGCTGCACCTTCCACTAACTCATCTACCACAATCTGAGTGATTATTCATTCTTCCTGCTTTCTCTTCTGCCTGGATAGATTTGTGACAAGAGCTTCACACCACGAGTAGCAGCTTGAAATACATTTTAAAAAAGAAGATGTGAACAGAGAAAGAACTGCTAATTTTGTCTGAGGTGATCAAGAAAAAGTTTGAAGGAGGAGAGGGTCCTGGCAGAACTCAGCAGGATCAGCGAGGGAAAGAAGTAGCACTGAAGATTAAGAGAGCAACCTGCAGGGCCCTCTCTGGTGGCACAGCGGGTTAAAGCACAGCATTGAGAATCTAAAGCCGCTTCCGCATGAGTTTGATTCCCGCCTGCCCCGGAGGTGACCACATGGCGCCGCAGACCTCTCCTGACCCGCCCGCTGCTCCCCTCAGCAGTGTACTTCGTCGATCTGCCTGTTCTGTTCCCCACTCTGTCTCTGGTGAAGCCTCTCGCCGCCCCTGAGCCTCTGGTCTGTACCCCAGTTCTGTGTGCACAAATAAATAAATCTTAAAAAAAAAAAAAAAGGCAACCTGCAAAAACTAAACTCGCAGGGTAAAAGGGTAAAAGAAGCCAGATGCCAGAGGGGCCTTCCTGTGAGCCCAATTCTATGAAAATGAAAACTATGAAGGCAAAATTAATTCATAGTTTTGGAAACTGAGAATGATTACCTGGGATTGGAGGGTAGTATTGCTTGAAAGGGACTCATGAAAACATTCTGGGGAGTTGTAATTTTCTGCGTGTTGATTTGGATCATGGAATATACATAAGTCAGATTCATTAAGCTGCACACTTAAGATTTTTGCATTTTACTATCTATAAAATATACTGTAATTTAAAAATGAAGCTAAGCAGAAGAAATTATACATGTAGAAAAATACACTTGAAGTACCAATATAGTTAAATATAGGGCTAGACACTAGCCCTGGTTTTATAATTTTTTCTTGCTTTAAAAAGTTTTCTTGAAATTTAAAACTAGGCTCTATTAACCATGAGAATACATTAACTTCTGATTTTGAGATTAGAGTATATGATTATGAGTATACCTTTCAATATTTATTAACTTAAAAATAGATCCCCACTTTTTTTCTCATGCCTTTTGGGTACCTATTTTCCATGATTTGGGGAAAAGTACTCATTTTTACTCATTGCAAAATTAATAAAATTGAGGTTTTATTTGTTTGAAGGCAAAGGACCTCTTATTTCATTCATGATTATGAAGTTGTTTATAAAAACCCTCCAGAAATAGCTAAAGAATTTGCTGTGTATCCTCTACCACTGAAATCCAAGTATTACTACATGTTTCGTTCTCTGAGATGTGCCTGAAGTGTACCATGTCAGTTAGTACACACAGAACTTCCCCAGCTGAGTGATAGGAGAATATTGGCCAGCATAAGTCCTATTATTTATGAACAAAAATCGTTTGTTATTTTTTGTATGAATAAATTTTGTTTCCACAGTTACAAACACACCAGAGAATAAGTAGTGTCTTTATTATAACTGTGCTTCTCTAGACCAAGGTCTTGACTATCACCTTAGTTTTTCTATTGTTAAGAGAGAATGTGGCAGAGGGCCTTAGCTGTGAGGAGTTGGTCCAAGTGGGTTTCCATTCAGGATCTCTATACTGAGCAGCGGGGTGACCCATGCCTTTTGCCTTAACCTTGCTGAGGTTTAATGCTATTGTCTGTAAGAGCTGAGTCACTAACACCCACATCTATATCTGGATGTACCTGTATGTGTGGCCTTATGAGTAATGAATGATATGCAAGATGGAAGCACAGGATATGACTTAGAATAGATGCTCATACATACTTGCCACTGTCCTTCCTTCCCCAGGGGCTCCGTGGCCACTGTGGGGCAGTGACTGTGGCTCCCCTCATAATATCGCTGTTTAGCATCAGTAGTTCTACTTACCTGCCACAGAAAATATGCTAATCTATATTATCAAGAAAAGAGTCTGGTTCAGCTACATTTGCCCCAGTTTTCAGTACTAACAAACGTATCCCATTGGGAATAGAACAGGCTGAAATTATGGGGTACAAGTTTCTTGTTGCTGAATTAGACTTGGGATCATGCCCAGTCCCAGCTCTGCTCTTCACATGAATCTCTGTCAGATGAGGGCTTTGTCTTCTAAGTGCACCTTACACCTGAGCTGAGAATATGCCACGAGCTGATGAATGATTTGCATAGAGTCATGGTAACTCAAAAGGACATCAAGAAAAGTAATAGTATACCTTGATGGGCAAGTAGGATGCCTCAAGATCTGCAGTAAAGGCAGAATCTGTTGTGCAGTTACCATGTTTAGCCCCGGGCACCATGCCACTGGGCTCCAGAGGCTTGAAAAAAATACCTGGAGAAAGCAACTTTTCTGATTCATTGGCCTTTGGAATTGGTTTGTGACTTATAGACTCAACTTAGAACATAATTATGTCATTTCCATCTTCGCAAATGTGGCATACTCTGGAATCTAAGCTGCAGGGATAGCGTTATGAAATGAAATTGCTCCATAGTGCTTTAAATGGAAATTGCTGCATCAGCTACGTGGCAGTGTCTATTCTGGAAGCTAATTGAAATTGCTCTGGCAGATGCCGGAAACAAATGCTGGGTTACATTAGCTTATGGGGGTCACTTTCTCCACTGTGTCACATGTAAAATTGCCACTCTGGCCTGTGTCTTAGCAAAGAGTGCAGGGCTAGGAGGGAGGGAGTTTGCTCATTGTCTTCCATGTAGTACATGCGTGTGGTGATTTTCCAGCTCTGTCCAGGATGGACAAGTGCCTGCTAAGTAGTAATACCTTCATCCTCACGACCACACACACTTGTTGAAGTAATTGACTGACAGTATTAGAAAAGCAAACTTTTGGCTGAGTCATTTAATTTTTTATGTTGACTTTGTCATTGTATCAATAACCACTTTGTCTTTCATTCGACGAACATTTATTGAGTGACTAATGGTAATGGTTACATTTTATTGAATGCTTAGAATGTGCTGGGACACTCATTTTGATGTTTGAACTTGTTGAATCCTCACAATCACCCTATCATTTCTACTCTGTGGGGTGGGGAGCTGAAACAACGAGACAAAGAGTTTAAATGAATTGCCCAGTCTTTGCTGAGTGCTTGGAACACGTGTGCAAAGCTTTGTGCTGAATGCTCAGAACTTAATAAGGTCAGTCCGAGGCACAAGTGCACTGAAGTCTGCCTAGAGGGAGGACAAGGCTAGATAAACTGACTGGCTAAACATGGAAAGATGGGTTTGTGCTGGGGTGCCCAGGAGAGGAATATCTGGTAGCACTTTAGACTGGGTGTTTGGCAGTTGGGCAGATTCCAAGAGGCTGGGAGGAGGCAGGACTCAGTGGAACCGAGGTATATGCAGCTGGTTTGGAAGCATTCTGGACCAAAGAGATTGTGTTGGAATCAGGCCTGAAGATATTAGGTGTCAAAGTAAATGGATTAATCAGACACTGAGCAGATGAGCCGATCCAAAATTTAGGAGGTCCATCCATCGCCATACATGAGAAGACAGTTCTGCTCACAGCAGGTCCTTCATGGGACCCATTCACTACCCAGCCTGACAGCTACAATTCTGCTGAGGCTTACAATCAATCACAGCATTTTCCCCAATATCTGAAGGCAGTGTGTTTCCTAAACATTTTGTAAGCCAAATTGGTGTGAAAAAAATGATATGGAAAAATGGGTTGCCTGTTCAAAGACCTCCAAATAGCCTATGAGCTCATGCCAAGTGACCCATAAGCCCTAAAGTAACACCCCTAGAGTAAAAGCAGGAATGCTGTAATGACTATAACGTAGTCTTTCCCAGAGGAAAGAGATTGTGGGCCACTCTGACCGCTCAGGTTTGGCGTTGCTTCTGGAACAGCTGCTGCAAAACAAAGCTTGCTCTTTTCACTTCTGTCATAAACTCAAAAAATCATCTCAGATTTTTTTGTTGTTGTAACCGTAGATACGAATATAGGTTTTTCATGAAAGCAAAGGGGCCGTAATGAGAACTTGACAAAAGACACGGGTCCTCGCTTGTCTATCCCATAGCAGAAAGCCCAAAGGAAACTTAAGCCACTCAATTTGTGTTCCTGAGTGTTCTACTTCTCTGTAAAAGTGATTTGAAATTTACCTGGGGGTTCATTTCTTCAAAGCATTCTATTTCCTTTGGCACATTACAATGATTCACTGTCTTATTATTATTAATGAAGTTCCATTGTTTTACATCTTTTGTTAATTTTTTGACAGTCCAGGATTAATCCATTGAGGTGAGGTTATCTAAGCTCTTCCTTCGCTAAAGCACCCATATTTTTCTTTCATTGTGCTTTCCTCACCCCCAACTTGGTTTCATCCCTTGGTTCACTAATATTTTAAGTTACTTCTCATGGAAAATGTTTTCCTAACTAAGAAGTCGCAACTCCTTGTAAAGAAGATATGCTTTCAAACTTCTAAAAACATGTTCTTCCTCATTATTTCCAGAAATAAATCAGGTAGAAAAGCTAAAATGGAAAAAAAAAAAATTCTAAAAAAGCATTATGTGCTTGAATTAAACACTTAAATGAATGCCGTGTTACATCTGAATTTCCTAGTGGCAAAGGTGAAAGGGAAATGTACTGGTTATTTAAATCCTATATCTGGGGCCCTCCCTGGTGCACAGCGGGTTAAAGCATAGCACTGAGAAGCTTAAGCCACCTCCACTGGTTATTTAAATCCTATATCTGGGGCCCTCCCTGGTGCGCAGCCGGTTAAAGCACAGCACTGAGAAGCTTAAGCCACCTCCACATGAGTTCGATCCCCACCTGCGCGGAGGTGACCCACATGGCACTGCGGACCTCTCCTGACCCGCCCGCTGCTCCCCTCAGCAGTGTACTTCGTCATCGATCTGCCTGTTCTGCTCCCCACTCTGTCTCTGGTGAATCCTCTCACCCTCCGCATCTCTGGCCTGTACCCCAGTTCGGTATGAATAAATAAATAAATCTTAAAAAAAAAATCCTATATCCGGACAGAGGTAAGTGACTACTTTCCCAGTGGGCTCTATTCACATAACAAAGCCCAAACACACATTTAATTTGCATGTTTATTCCTAACCCTGTTTTCCGAGTGTCCAGTATGAGCGCAGCCTGGGCAGGAATTCACAGTTGTGGGGGAGACAGACACCGACATCACTAATTCTGCTTCAAGGCAGAGTAGTAAGGGCTGTTGGAGGGCTGCGGGTGCTTTGGCGGTGAGTATGATGTGGCAGCACACAGCTGAAGAGCTGTGGCCTTCATCCCTAGGGCAGTCATAGGCACTATTTGTAAACCGATGTCACCCCAACACATGTGGTACAGTGGAACAGAAACAATACATGTTCTTTTTCATGAAAAAAATAATAATAAGGTCACTGTAGGGTAAATGAAGATCGCTTAGGCTTTTGTGGTGCTGGTCTTTGCGGCTATCACCTGCAGCCTGAACACAGCAGGCGCTCGGGACCGTGCGCTCGGGATGTGCATGCCTGATGGCGGGCACCTGGAGTATGATGTGGGCATGCGCGAGGGGCCACTCCCGCGCCCACACCCTGAGCATGCGCAGGACAGCGAGCTGCAGAGACGGGCTCGCAGCTCAGTGGAGAGCAGTGGAGAAACGCTATGAGAGGGAAGAATGCATCTGGATTTGCGCTGTCCAGGAAGATTTGCCATCGTCCTGCAGACGTGTTTTCCCCTAACCGGTAACATGAGGCCAAGGGCTCCAAGATTCTCGTTTAAGCTGCTTGAACTGACCACAAACCTAGCCAGTCTGGGTTGGCTGCCGAACAGTAGATTAAAGAGGGAGCGAACACTTCCAGAAGGTCCCACAGACTCTGGAAAGCAGGCTGTTCCCTGAAGCAGGGCTTCCTCAGGACATGCTGGAGGTGGTTCACCTGCCACGCCTGGGCAGTCGGTGTGCTGGGGCCTGGCCGTGCAGGCACCGGCCGCTGGGATTACCTGCGGGAGCTGTACTAACGGTATCAGTTCCCTGTGAGCCCTGACGTAAAGACGGTAAGAGCACTATTTTATGCAGGGGTACATGTGGACATTGGGACTGGGGGTGTGAGCAGGTGTCCAGTGAAAGACAGGTTAGAAGGTGCGGGTCTGTGTCTCAATGTGTAGCGAGTGATGAGGCAACGGGCCGGGAAGATGGGCCTGAGGGTCAGCGGTGCCAGACTGATGAGCTTGTATTTCCTTCGGAAGCTCCAGTCAGCGGTGAAAGTTTTCTGTAGCACAGAGTGATATCAGCCCCTCCACTTCGCTGGAACAGCGCTACCTTCTCAAACCCCAGTGCAGTCTGAGCCAGTCCAGTGAGTGACCCAGAGTGGTAAGGGACCGAGGTGTGGTCAGCCAGCTACATGAGAGAAGTCGCCTGGGGCTGGACAAAAGTACAGCCGAGTTGCTGGTCCCATTGCTCCCTTCTTTCTCTGGTTGAAGGCTGTTCTGGCAAATAGGATGCCAGGAGCGGAGACTGGCATCTTTCCACCACAGAGACCCATGCAGTCACCTGTCCTTGCTGCCCTGGGAACCAGCCTTGGAGAGCTGTGTTTGTGCGACAGTGTGCCTGTCCTGGTCCTCTTTTGTTGCTTGGGGACAAATGTATCTTTATTTTTTAAGGTTTATTTATGCATACAGAACTGGGGTACAGGCCAGATGTATGGGGGTGGGGAGAGAATTCACCAGAGACAGAGTGGGGAGCAGAACAGGCAGATCTACTGGAATACATTGCTGAGGGGAACAGTGGGTGGGTCAGGAGAGGTCTGCTACATCATGTGGTCACCTCCCTGGCTGTGTATCGAACTCGTGCTGCAGTGGCTGTGATAGCTTCATAGTGCTGTGCTTTAACAATCGTCACACCACCAGGGAAGGCCAAACAAATGTATCTTAATGGAAGTAAGGATTAACAAGAGCATGAGGAGGGGGTGATTGTGGCTGAGCAGATGAGTAGAGAGTGCAAACCAGGTGCTGGGTCCTGGCTGTGCTTCCCTTGATATCACATCATCTTCTGAAGTACTTTCTGTTCCACCAGCCAGAACACACCATTCCCAGGGACAGGCACTGGACCTCCGACCTTTTCAAGGCAAATGCCAGAAAGTAACTTGAATTGCTTTAAGCTGCAAAGGTGAATTTGTCTCCAGGAGTGCCTTCTAGAAATCACCTGTTGGAATGCAGCCGGGGCCCTGGGAGGGTGGAGTCCAGGACTGTGAAGAGGCACCAGGAGCTCATTCCTGTCTGGTGTCTCCTGTACACTGACTCTCCCCTTCCCAGGTCAGGTAGCAGACAGCCATGCAGCACCTCTTTTCAGGACCAACCCAAAATGAGTAGTTACTTGGTCCTGATCACATATTCTTAGAAAAACTGGCTGTGAACTGACAGTTTACAAGCTTGGCAGCTCTGTGTGTGGGCTGTGTGTGTGTGTGGGGGGGGGGGCGTGCACGTGTGTGCAGGAGGTGTTCAGATACCCCAGAATATGTTTACCAGTCATTGCTTATTTTGTTAATATCTTTCAGTGACTCCCCTTCCGCTCCCCTCAATTGGTTCCTCCACAAATAATTAGGTATACATAGGACAAGCCATGTTAATGTTAAAATCATTACTTGAATATCAAAAGATTTTGCCACAAAATGTTATGTCCATGTGTTAGGACATATGCTGTGTTTTCAGTTATAGCAAATATCACACCAATGTTGGGCAAGGTGTTCTGCCCCTCCCCCCCCCAAGTATTTCTAGGAAGAAACAGGGTAAATGGAGTAAACTGATGTCATCTTTGCTGTTTCATGATTTATTTTCCTCTTAGAACATTTCCATTGGACAAAATGATATCACTCAGCAGATACTTGCAACAATCCTAAAACAGAGTATATTGTGAAAAAAAGCAGCGTTTGCTCATCGTAATGCTGATCCCATTATGCTTAGTGTATCTGAGAACTGAAGATCGCAAAGGGCCATTACATTTAAGTAAGATTGAACACATTAGAGAAATGAAGAATTGGTAAATGGGAGATGCCAGTTAAGATGTCTCAATTAGACTTAAATTTAACTAAGGGCATATACATTTGTTTTTTATTGTATTTAATTCCTGTGTAAATTTATGTCACATTCCAAAGTTTTGTAATGCTCAAACCAAAGAAGAAGGGAATCTTAAGCCCCTGCACCCCAGTTAGGGTGACAAGGACCTCAAAGTGGAGATGCCCAGCTGGCCTGACCATGGTTCCTGGCTGGGGTATGTACCCCCACCCAAGAAATGTGCAAGTGCCCCCAGAACATGGGCCACAGGAACCTGGACTCATTTGCCTGGAGCCTGGGTTAATGTAAAGTAATGAAAAACATTATTTTTATGTTATAGCAAATAGGAATAGATTATAGAGAGAATGCAAGAGGAGTTCAATTATTTTTAATTTAAAAAATTTAAATTAAAAACGGCCAGTTTAGCTCAGTCTTCCTCTGGCTCAGACCCGTCTGCTGGGAGTTGGGTAGGGTGGGGGAGCAGAGCGAAACTCAAGAAGGGAGACCTAGAGAAATGGGTAATTTTTATTCCTGATGCCCCTTTGGTTTGACTTTGATATGGACTGCAAGGAGCATCCACATAACATGTGCTGAGTATTCCTGTGAGTAGTGTGGGTGTCTCTGGCTACCCACACTCAGGGCCTCCCAGCATTGTAGAACCAACCCATTAACCATTTGTGGTTCCTGCTGACACTGTTTGCGGGGATGGGGCTTCTAGGCACCAGAGTAAGGCTGTGCTCTGTCTTCTGTCCTCTCCTAACATTGGGAGCAGCCTGTTTATTAGAACTAGAAGGGACTTGTGGCTCATCCAGTCTAATCTCTACAGAATTCAGCCTGACACCAAAAGAACAAAAATGATTAGGTGAGTCACTCAGTTACTCATCAGTTAATTGTATTAAATTACCTTATTTATTAAACTAGGAAACTGGTTTTCTTGACAGTCTTAAATGTTGAGCCAATAAAAGCATAGGAGTAGGAAAATGCTTAGCCTCATCAGCAAGCTTAACTAATCAGGGTTTGTTTAAAACTGTGTCATCCACCTATTGCTTCACTTATAGCTTATTTGAGATCACTCGGGAGCTAAGAATTTATTCTTAGCTGTTAAAAAAACAACAAAAAATGAATGAAGATGTGGCCTCTTATATACCTAGATGAAAATTCATATGTGGCCACCAAATCTAAAATATTTATTGCCTTTACCAGTAAATATTATTTTTTACTTGTAAGTATAAAATATTACTGGTAATTAGGGTAATTTGTCTTTACTAGAACTTGCAGTTCTAGATAGCAGGATGCTCTGGTCAAACACAGTTTGTATTCCTTACCTGTTTGGCAGCATAAAGTAGTCATTTGGGCTAGTTTTGATGAATAAGACCAAAGTAGACATCTGATTGGGGTTAGGGAGTCCTTTGGGCAAAGGTTTTGCTTATCTGATCTACTCATTTAGAAGCATTTGTCCTTATTTGAATGGGATATAATGGCTGGAGTTGCAACAGCTCTTTTGTTACAGAAGGAAATGGCCACTAATATTGCAATTTCAATGGCATAACATTAAACTAATATCAACAACTACCTACCTCAACGTAATCTTGGTGCGTGTGGGAACATTAACCCAAGCTTATCTAAGTCACTGCAAGTATTTTATCTTACTTGCAGTGAAATATCTATCTGTTAAAAATTCAAAATTTCAGTTGCTTCCAGTGTTTATTCTAGGCAATATATGTTGGTCAACTACAAGTTACAGGATTTTTGTTTTTCTAATTCTTTTTTTAATAAATGTCCCATCTCCCTCTTACTCTGTAATATAGATTGTAATTCGTGTTGACTTTATGCATTCAAGATCACCTATTACTTTGAAAAGCCACGTACCCATTGTGAAATGGGAATAATAGTAGTACCTGACTTATACATAAGAAACTAATGACTGTAAAGCACATACTTAGTGTTTGGCACATAATTAATGCTCAAAAACGTGTGTTCTTGTGGCTGTTAGTGCTTTGTTGTTGTAATTCTCCTTTCTCTTCTGAGGTTTTTAATAAAGGATTAGCATTTGGGGTTATATGAGGGACTTCATTCTTTTTCTAATCGTGCAAAGACACTATCAGCAAATATTACCTAAGGAGGAGAGGCTATAACTTTTCAATTCCATGTGGGAAACAACCTGAAGCTTTCTCATTCCTGGGTATAATTTTAATTTGAGTGTTGATATTAGACAGACTTAGAATAGAAACGATAGCAGGCAGGTTGTTAAAAAAAAAGACAGAGGAAACGTTTTTTTTTTCTTTTTCATATTTCAAAAGTTAAACTGGATAAACTGGATAAAATTATTTAAGAAAGCAGCTCACGCCCAACTGGAGGCCATTGCTTATGTCTACACAGTTTGATGATTTTAAAGGACCCATGCAATACGTCACCTGAGTGATGTACACTTTGTGTGAGGAATTTTTATCATACCAATTCATAGTTCTCATAAAGAACCCTTGGGGTTTTGACAGGGAAGAGAATATTTAGTAAAATTAGGAACATACAAAAAAAATGCCTCTTTCTAAAATGATGCTTCAAAGGGAGGAATATTTCTATTGCAATAAATTATTTTTTGATTGCCTCTATACCTCTTCCTGCTCCATATCACCATTCTGAATGGCATCATTAAACAGTGCCCGATGTGAATATTAATGTGAGTCAGGAGAAGTCTGCCAGCCACACACAATGCATTCAAATGTTGGCTTTACATAATTATCCTCCCTTTTCCCTGTGTTCTTTATGATGCCCAGTCTAGATTTTGCACTGCTATCTAGTAAATCTGCAGTGAAAATTTCCTTGTATTTGGATGACAGCCTAAAGTACTCTGTTGATACCTATAAGAAATTTGGCTCAAAGAGGGAGCAGGATATTGGCAAAAAGTGTAATTTTACCAGTTTTAAGGACATTATTCACCATCTGTTTTGTACAAACGTTCCCGAGTTCTGTATCTCTGATTGTGCAGAAAGGTTAATGATATTAGCCATCATATCTGGGTACTCGGGATTCGTTCAAAATAGTTACTGAAATCTGAATGAAAGGCCAAGTAACTGTTCCCAGTTTGTGAAAATGTAATAGTTCTTTGTGAAAGAGCATATCATTGCAGTCCAGTGCTATTGCTTGTTTCTCTGATGTTGATGAACTTTCTTTAATCTAGTCACAAGCTTTAGATAAGGGAGAATGAAGCCCCAATAGAAGGAGGTCATAAAATAGCTTCTGTGTCCTTTAAATGACTTTTATCCCTTCTAGGAAAGAATTACAATCTAATGGCCTGGAAGAACTTGCAAATCATATTTATAGACCATTATTGATCATTACTAAGGATTTCTGGGAGAAATGATAATTTCTAAAATTTTCTGGTTTGGGAGACATCATTCTAATTTGCCAAAAATAGCAAATGTAATGCCCATTATAGTCCAGTGTAAGAGTTTTTTTTTAAACAAATATATTTCAAGAAAAACGGGGGAAAAAAAAAAAACAGCTGATCACCAGGAGTCTACGTGGTGCTAGGATTATTTGCTTTGATGAGAGGATTATTAGCGTGATGGTGAGGGGAAGGTCAGAACAGTCTTATCTGAATTTTAAAAGACGTTTCTCAAAGGATCTCATGATATAGGAAATAGAGACATTTTTTATGATTTTTTTTAACGATTAGTTTGAGTAGAAAAGGAGCTTTTTTGCAAATGGATGAACATGAGGCAATGTAATATTCTGGGCTGGGAGAAAGGATAAGAAAGAATGTGTTGTGTTTGGGAGAGGAGAAAGCACCTCACTCCTGCTCCCTGGCCCCCTTGGCATCTGACCTGGCACCTGATGGATTCTGACGATCTGTGGTTTTGGGGGATTTATTGTTTTTTTAAGATTTTTATTTATTTATGCATACAGAACTGGGGTACAAGGCAGAGGTGTGGGGTGGCAAGAGACTTCACCAGAGACAGAGTGGGGAGCAGTGAAGTACACTGCTGAGGGGAGCAGCCGGAGGTTCAGGAGAAGCTGCAGCACCCTGTGGGTCTGCCTTGGGGCTGGGGTCAAACTCGCCTTGAAGCAGCTGCAGTGACCAGCTTGCAGTGCTGCATCCTTAACCCGTTGCCCCACCAGGGGGGGCCCTCCTTTGGGTTTTTAAAGTTCAAGTTATACCACTTTGCTTTTACCAAAGACCTACATGCATCCTTGTTTTCACTAACCAAAAGAAATTTGGTTTTACAACGAATGGTGAAAAGTGACACATGTCCATATCTGTTTCGAGGTGGAGAGTAGCCCAGGCCAAAAACAGCCAGACCCAGACTTGGTATGACAAGTGTGACACATTTCCTCCTAAGTGCCATTACCCAAGTAACTCTGGAGCTTCTCTCGGAGAGATCTAGAAAGACTACTGTGTGGATCTGGCAGTCACCCTCTGATCTTGCAGGTTCTCTCAAGAGCATGAGAGACAGTCTTCAAGCAGTAAATGACTTTACAGGTTTCAAGAGGCTGGTTTTGTGCAAAATGAACAAAGATGATTTGGAAGAGGTTTTGCATCCCTTGACTGAAAACTGACAGCGGAAGAGTTGACGTGGCTGTGTGGCTGTAAGCAGAAAGGATGTGGGTGGAAACTGAAGACAACAGCAAACAGCCCCTAAACAGTCACCAGAAGCTGAACTTGAAGCTCTTGCCTGCAGTTTTCTCTACAACTGACAGCAGGGCAATGATTGTAGAAAAGTATGACTTTGACTTTGAAGGGTATTCATTTTAGAGCAGTTTTCAAGATGTTTTGAGTGCCTGCCAAGAAGTGTATGATGGAAAAGGCCTAGGCGGGGCCTCCCCCATGGCTCAAGAGTAAAAGTGCAGCGCTATGAAGTGCTCCACAGCCACTGCAGCATGAGCTCGGTCCCCAGCTAGAGAGCTGACTCATGTGGTGCAGCAGATCTCTCCTGTCTCCTGCTGCTCCCCTCAGCAGTGCATTTCAGTCAGTCTGCCTGTTCTGCTCCCCACTCTGTCTCTGGTGAACCCTCTCACCCTCTGCATCTCTGGCCTGTACCCCAGTTCTGTATAAATAAATAAATCTTTAAAAAAATGGCATAAGCTAATTAGCCAAGCATCCTTTTACCTTTCAGATGCTTCCCATCAGCGACAGGCAGACATGGGAGGAGAAGGTATAGATATTAGTCTATCTGCTCTGATGGCTGAGATGTTAATAGCTGGCCCTCTTCCTCTCTCTCTCCTACACGCCAGTCTCCTGTACTTCCCACCACCCCAACCTCCAGAGACTCAGCCTAACACACCTCCATCATCCCCTCTCAGTCTTCCATTGTGCTCCCACTCTGGTAAGTCAAAGTGACCGACACATTTTTACTCTTTAGTGGATATGTATCTGATCACTCTTGCTTTCACTACAAATTAGTTTTACTTTAGGTTTTACGTGTTATTTGATATGATTTGGTAGGTTATTTTTGGTTCTCAGAATGCTCAAAAAATTTCCTATCTAAATTGCTTCCTCACTTTATAGCACTTTGGCTTATGGAAGGACTCTTAGGAATGTTCTGCGTCCAGATAGGTGGGGGAGGGGGTCCTGTACACTGAGGAGACAGGTCATCATATTCACATATGACTTTAATGATGTTCTTTTCCAAAATAAATCAAAAATAGCATTTTGAGGCAAAGTGCTTGCTTCTTTCTTTTAAGACCGTAGTAATTATGATTGATAAACTTAAACCAGGATTGCATGCTACCTGCTTTGGAAAAAAATGAAAACATCCAAGCTGGCCCCTACTGCTATCCTTCCTCTTGCTCGGGGCTCCTAATGTCAGGGCTCCTTCAGGCTGTGGTTTCCTATTCCTTCTGTCACCAGGGGAAGAAAGCAAACGACACTACTAGCGTTGCTATTTGCTGAATGGGTCAGGAGTGACAGGGGACATCTTCTGCTCACACTAGTGTGGTCTAGCATTTTGTGGAGCTAGCCTTAGAGAGAAAGCTTACACCCCCCTACGCTGACAACTGCTGTTTTTCCAAGTAAAGGAAAGCAATGATAATGGTATGGAAATAATTTTCTCTGGAGGTCAACACATAATAAGTTTTATTGCAAGCATTGAAATTAATGTGGAGACTTGTATATAATTTAAAATTTCAGATATCTAGAGCTTTCTAGCAATGATGCTGCTTTTTCTTTTTCTTCTCTTCCTTCTGATCTTCCTGTTACTTCTTTTCTTTGTGTATTTTTGTTTCTGGTGCAAAACTGTATTCATTTCTTAAAAAAATCGTTTCATTGAGATACAACCCATATGCCATTTAATTCAGTAACAGTTCCATGATTTTGGTATATTAAGAGTCATGTAGTCACCACCATAATACAATTTAGAACAATTTTAATACTTCAAAATGAGCCATTATTAATAGTCATTCCCCATTTCCCTCCATCTATCTCTTGCCCCAGCCCTTGGCAATGTTCATTTATTTGCCATGTCTGCAAATTTGCCTAAAATGGACATTTAAAATAAATGGAATCATGTATTGTGTGGTCTTTTTTTCTCACTAGTGTAAGTTGTCAAAGTCCATCCAAGCTATAGCACACATCAGTACTTCATTCCTTTTTATGACTGAGTAATTTTCCATTGTGCAGGTTTGCCAAATGAGTTCTGTCATTTCTTGAAGATTCAAATTTTTATCTCTTACGTTAGATTATAAGTATGTTGAGGGTAAGAATTTTTCTCCTTCCTAGTAGAGTTACATTTTCTGCAACATGTAAAACAGCACCAGTAACATAATACAAGTTCAACTTTGCTGAATTAATGTTCTAGAGGTAAATGTGGAAAAATGAGTTTGGCATCTCTCTAGCTTTGACAGAGTAAAGATTATATAGGAAAAGTATGAAAGTGAAAGAAATAGCTTGACATCATTGATTGAATATAAAGTAAAAAGAAACACGTAAAAGCTTGAATAAGAGTCAGGATTTTTGAATATTCATTATATATTCTGCCTTGAAAATTTGGAAAAGATAACTGACAAGATTTTGTTCTGTTTTGATTACTTAGTTTATATTTCCTAAAATTGTTGAAATTAGAATGTAAAATCAGTTCATAAATAAATTAATTTTCTTGTAAGTGTCATCATCCTCACTATCAACACTACTATCATCATCATAATGGGTTTATTGAATGCATATTAAAATGAATCAAAAGTACAATGTTCAGGCCACTGTGTTAAATTATTTTGCATGGTGTGTTTCATTCATCTTCCCCAGCTTTACACCTGAGAAAAAGTAAGGCTTTTCTTATTTTTACCTCAGATTAATTTTAATGTATCTTTCATTCAGACCTAACAATGGACTCAGGGAAATTATTTTTAAACTAGATTTGACCGATTCTGTTGTCTATACATTTGTCTAAAAGAATTCTTACTTGTCAGCCCCATTTTTGTTGTCTGACTTCAGTGTTATTACATGTTAGCTTTATGATGGTTTAGTATGTATAGTGGCTTAGACAATTGTTAACAAGTAGTCACATCCCTCTGTTCCCCCAGTGAGTGCTTATGTTTCTCACTATATTATTTTGGGCTTATACCACTGATGTTAGCCCCTGAAATATTGAGGTGTTACATAGGCAGAAGTCTTTAAAGTGACTGTGGCCTTCAACTTGCCTCCCATACACCAGGGATAGAAGTTGCCCATGGGCCCAGTGGCCCTTCAAAGAGTCTGGACACTAGATAAACACACTCCGGGCAGACTGAGCCAACCTGCCTGAAGCCAGTGACTTGGTGCCAAATGTAACAGACCCTCTACATGCAACCCACTCAGATCAGACCAACTATGCAAATTTGTGAGCATGAGAATCAGTGTTTGACATTGTAAGCCACTGAGTAGGGAGTTTGTTACACAAATGTACAGTGGCAGTCCTATTACATTGGTTTCTGTTTGTGCTTTCATTCGTTCATTTAGTAATTCATTCAGCCAAGGCTGTCTCCATTATCCACCAAATGCCAGTCACTCTAGTGGTTATTGGGCATATAAGGATAGAGCCAGTAAAGGTTTTGTTGTATTGAGTTTGGTGTTGAATGGGAAAGATGTGTGTCCATATATAACAGAAGACAGGATCAGACCTGGTAAGTGCCCCAGCGGGTGGCATATCTGTGCTCTGGGTATTCCAAAGAGAAGATATTATGACTGATTGGAGCTATCTAGAAAGACTGAGGGGCTATTCAAATGCAAAGTAATGTATCCTACGAGTAGGATAATTTAGCTCCCTTGAACATCAAGAAATGTTAATTTTCATGAAATTTTCCATCATGTTTTTAGCAAATAGAGATGACATTCTCATCAAGAACTGAGAAATTGCAGTCTCTGCCAAGTCAGATTTATTGGTATGAGTATGTAGTCAAGACATTTGCACAAAACCATAGGGATGAAGCTACAATCCCTTCATTTTGTTCTTCTTATGTCACTTGACCAGTATTGTAAGAAATAAGGTCACTGTCATTGTATTCCTGTATGCATTGCTGTCACTTCCTACTTTTATTGTGGTCAGCGGACTGGGTGCAGAGCTGCCAAAAGGGCAAGCGTTTAGACTCTGGGATCAGTTATACCTTGCTGAAGAGACTGCCCTCCAGTTACTTCAATAATCCTCCTAAAAGGTCAGTCATGTGGCAGACCAGTACTAAGTGTTAAATATGTTTTTCATAGTTTGATTTAAACATTTGAGGAGCTGCCTCTGAGACCCAGAAGTGCCCTGACCTCCCTAATGTGATGATCTGTTCCTCAGATTAATTTTGAATGTATCTTTCATTCAGACCTAACAATGGATGCAGGGCAAATTATTATTATTATTGTTAAAGTCATTGTCTTGAGTGAATAGTGGAATGTGTCTTAGAATTACTCATTTCTGCTTCAAAACCCCAAGCCTGGTGAGGACAGTAGAGAGACAGCCGGCAGTCCCCCACAAAGGGCAAGCAGCCAGCCAAGGTATGGAGCCTGGAAGTATATGCACCACTCACTGGGAGCAGAGAAGTGGACCAGTCTCTGCAACCAGACCAGACACTCCAAGCAACAGGACACCATCAAGGCTGCCCTCTCCTTCAAAGCCGAGAGGAGCCCCATGGCCAAAGTAGAAAGAGTCCTGTTTGAATGAGGAGTGTCTCATGTTTTTAAAAGATTTATTTATGTATGCATATAGGAACTGGGGTGCAGGCTTAAGAGGACTCACTAGGGGTTAAGAGGACTCACCAGAAATAGAGTGGGGAATAGAACAGGCTGATTGACTGAAATACACTGTTGAGGGGAGCAGAGGGTGAGACAAGAGAGGCCTGCTGTGCCATGTGGGTCACCTCCTGGCTGGGGATCAAACTGGTATTGCAGTGGCTGGGGATAGCTTCATAGTGCTGAAACTTAACACCTTATACCACCAGGGAGGCCCTGTTATATTTTTATTTTTTCAAAGATTTATTTATGCATACAAGAACTGGGGTACAGGCCAGAAGCATGTATGTGTGTGGGGTGGTGGTGGTGGTGGTGGTGGTGGTGGTAGTGAGAGGATTCACCAGAGACAGAATGGGGAAGACAACAGGCAGATTCACTGAAATACACTGCTGAGCCGAGCAGTGGGTGGGCCAGGAAAGATCTGTTCCTTGAGTGCCTCCTTATTTGTAACACGGCACCTCAGGGCCTGAGACCCTCCAGGCTCTCTATAAACCTAACATTTTAGGTCTAGATCCCTGATGATCTTGAATCAGCATGGGCCAGGGTGACTTCCTCTATGACCTGCAGCTCTCTATCTGTAAGGGAGGGAGGGTAACACCCACCTTGAATGGAATTGGAATTGTTAAATTCCATGGATGTAATGGGTGAAAAGACAACGGTTGCCATCTGGCTCTCCCTGAAGGTGCCCAGGTGTGCACATCTTAGCCAGGCTGGACCTTCCTTCAACTTTCTGTTCTTAAGAAAAACCTGCCCACTAACTGGTAAGACGTCTTTGAGGTTTGTAGGCCTCTTCATTTTGCAAAAAGGAAGAGCAACTCCTTGTTTCGTCACTGGCTTTCCTATGTCCACTCTGGTGCACTAATTCTGTTCACTATGAAGAAGACAGGACTTACTGGTTTCCTCTCCCTCTTTGGCCCAGTTGCCATTTCTGGACAATGCATGATGGGTTGTTATCTGAGTACATGCCTGTGTAGGATTTAAGCATCTTCCTTTGAGTTGGCAAGTCCTGCTTTATTATTATTATTATTTTTATTTTTAATTTAAAACTGGTTTCATACTTTAGTTCAGCACCAGTCATTATTAATTCCTTTCATGTCCATATTTTAAATTCCTCACATGACAGTTTTGAGAACCTAATGAAAATTAGAGTGTGTTAGCCTATCACATTCTTACAGAGACCCAGGGATATATTCAATCACATTTCATAATGTTATGGGGATGGCAGAGAGGCATGATTGTGTAGTCCTGCTTGCTTCTGTGCCTGCTCTCTTTCTATCAAATGTTTGGAAGAAATATAGCAAAAAGCAAAGGAACAGTCACTTCTGTGCTATTTTTAAAAAAGACAGGGAAAACACTTTGCTTCTTGATAAGAAGCAGGATGGTTATGGCACATGTACCTTTCTTAGAATTCATCAGTTAGGACTATTAGTCCATTTGTCTACATGACTGAAAATGTTCCTTTTTGCTCACCAAATGCTATAAAGATATATGTCTATCTCAATACCTACTTCGGCAATTGCATTTTGTTCTAAAGTAGCATAGCTGCATTTCCCCCAGCCGTTCTGTGAATCACATCTGCCTTGGGAATTCCTTTGAAAAACCTGATTCAGAAAAGAAGGTGAGAGTGACTGGCCTGTGGTGGCGTCGGGGTGGGGGACAGCCGGCTCTGCCTGGCATTGCGTGTCCGAGCGAGTGGTGTCTGCCAGGACTGGCAGGCTGGCCAGCCATGTCATCTTCAGGCAAATAAATATGGAGGACCCCAATCTGTAATGCCAGATGCTTTTACAGCCCATGATGGACTAAATTAAATGCACACTTATTCTTCCTGAACCTGTCAACTGTATTAGATAGTAGTGTTCTGAAATTCAGGGACAGTGCTGATCAGTTTACTTTGCATTATCTGGGTGTGCATTTTTGTAAAAAATTAACATATTAATTTACTTGGGGGTGACTTGGTAGGCTCCTGTTTTCAAATACGTTTATTAATTTGTTTTTGTGAGACCTCATATTGTTTGTTTTCCCAATGAAGAGAGACTAATTAGGGTGGATATATAAACATAACCAACATGGACAAATTCTGGGCCAGGGATTGTGTTTTGTATTCTGGTTTTAGAGATAGACAAAGTTAATTATTTAAGCTGTAAATTGCAA
The DNA here is from genome assembly GCF_000260355.1 of Condylura cristata. Lineage (NCBI taxonomy): Eukaryota > Metazoa > Chordata > Mammalia > Eulipotyphla > Talpidae > Condylura > Condylura cristata. The sequence goes on from NW_004567102.1 coordinate 78,529,402, forward strand.
GTAGTTGGCAAATGAAAGCTCTTCACTTTCTAAGATATTTTGAATTTTAGTAATCTTGGAATCTATGCCAGGAAGTCAGAATTTCTAACTTTCTGTGGTTACAGTTCTGATCTAAGTACAATACTGTAGTTGGATGAATTATTAAGAACTAAAAAAGCACAATTAATGAAGTTTCTAATTTTAAAATGGTTGAACATTATCTAGTATCTGGTCTATGAAAATATGGATATTAAACTTTTTTCTATATATTCAATAATTATATTCTATATAATATCCTTATTGAATATTGCTTAATATTCAATAAGGATATTAAGCTTTTATTCTATATATCCAGTGTAAAGAATTATGTGTGTGAATGGTATTTTCACCAAATTTCATATATAACTCAAGGCTGTGCCCATGTGGTCAGGAAGAATTCATACTTGGCCCTGGATCAGCACTGGCTAGGGAAAGTTACCCACATAAATTTTTTTTTTAATTTTTAAATTTATTTTTTCATTAAAGAACTGTGGTGCAGAGTTGAGAAGATTCACCAGAGATATTGGGGAACAGAACAGGCAGATCTGCTGAAATACACTGCGGAGGGGGACAGTGGGGGAGACAAGAGAGGTCTGCTGCGCCATGTTAGTCAGCGACCTGGCCTGGGATGGAACTCAGGCCAGTAGCGTGATAGTGCAGAGATTTAACCCCTGGGCCATCAGGGAGGCCCCCCACATAAAATTTTTGCTCCTCCCAAACTTAACAGCCTCCCAAACTAAGACATTTCAGTGGAAACCTTTCCCATAGCATAAGCAGTTGGCATATTTCATATGCCTGGTTTTTAATATACGGTATTCTTACAGTTAAGTAGGTAGAGAAAAATGCAGTGAAGAAAATTATAAGGAAAGTATAAATCATTCACAGCATTGAACTGTATTTATGAATACTGTCACTCTCCTTTGTCAGTTTACAAGAAAATCTAAGTATCTGTCAACCTGGCACAGTTCAAACCTTCATTTAAGGGTCATTTGATGGTATGGTGTCTTTGTGGGCCCCCCTACCCAAGAGTGGACACTCTGTGGCTCCTTCCCCACGCTTCTATTTTGTAAGCTGCAAGGCCCAGGGCAGCATGAAGCCTGCATCCCTTATAGCCTTGCTGGCCAGCAAGCATTGAAAAGCGTGCTTACAAATATTCCCGCTGCGTCTTTCTTTGGACAGATTTGTATGTTTGCTCTCTCAGAAAGTCGGGAAATAATAATTTTTCAAATGTATCAATTTGAGCTTCCACTCTGTTCCACTCTACAACTCAGACCCTAAAAAAGTCAGCAGAGACAACTTTTCAGAATTATATAGATTCAGGGATATCTTCTCATTGAGACACTTAGCTTGTGATTTATTTTTGTCAGCTAAGGTTACTGCTCAGTGTAGAGGGCGAGACTATCTGGCAGCCCTTTTATAAGAGTAGAGATGGGGGAGGCTTTTTCAGACACACAAGAGGCTTTAATAGGAAGGGCCACTAAGCCACAGTCAGGCAGTGCTCTGCAAAAGCTAACCACCTTCCAAGAAGGAACTTTGAAAAAGTACAGTTGGAATGCTAAACGTTTTCTCACAAATGGAAGAGAGACACATTTTTCACTAAACATTTGTCCAGAAGTGTGATTATGCCATTTAAAACAGATGCAATGGGAAGAACCTCTCCTAAAAGAAATATAATTTTATGATGTTGTTTCCTCACCAAAACACAAAACCATCTAGAAAGTTGTCAAACCACATGGACACTGGCTCTGCAAGATTTTCCATCAGTGTCATGACCTGCAAAGTTAGACCTGGGGACTTTGACTTTAAGATCATGCAGATGCTTATCATGTTGCTTAGCAATTAAGTATGTTTTAATTTAATGTTAGCTTCTCTCCTTCTGCCTCCCCAGCTCCTCAGATATCCCTTTGAAGATGCAGCAAACTCATAGAATCTTTAAAATTGCTCAGCATACATTCAGGCTCCTTAATCCTCTGTAAACCTGCTTTAATATCCAGTAGACATGAGTAACAGTTGGACAGAGATGAGTGGTCACTGCTTTGACGTGTGGGCAGGACCAACATTGTTCACCTGATCCCTAAATTCTTCTGCCTGAGACATCCTGCTGAAGCGCAGCCCAGCCCTTGCCTTGACAAAACTCCATTCAAAGGTAGAGCCCCAGCAGCAGAAGATGCCCCCCCAATTTTCCTTCCCATCATCCCTCCACAGCAGTGGTTTCCTCAGCATGCAGTGCCATCCTCTACCCACTTGCTGGGGACCTCCACTGAGGGATCAAACGCTCCATTGGCAGCAGTGAAGTCAAAGAGCCACATGAGCAGGCGTGTGATAGAGCAGGTCACCTCACATGGAAGATGGAGCTTCTGGACTTGGGCGAGTGCATTGTACAGGGGAATGGCCGAGAAGTAGGAGCACATTTCCAGGTAGCCACATCAGATGGGCCTCTCCACTGTGATGACTGCTCTGTGCAATTCACCACTCCTTTCCATTCTGCTTTCCAAAGATTTTCTTGCTAGAAAATGCAATGGTTGGACGACTAGACTCCTAACATTTCAAATGTCTGTAGAGAGTGTGTGTGCTTCAAAATTTTAAAAAAGATTTATGTATGCATACAGAAATGGGGTACACCCAGAGGTGCAGGGGTGGCAAGAGGATACACCAGAGACAGAGTGAAGAGCAGAACAGACAGAGGGACAACATACACTGCTGAGAGGAGCAGCGGGCCGGTCAGGAGAGGTCTGATGCGCCATGTGGGTCAGCTCCCTGGCTGGAGATCGAACTGAGGCTGAGGTGGCCACAGCTTGTCTTAGCTTCACAGTGCAATGCTCCAACCCGCTGCACCACCAGACTAAATTTTAAGAGTTTCGTACATGCTAGAGCTTTGCATGTGAGCACCCAGCTGTCTTGTAGCCTGCTGGGAGCTTTCTTTCCTGTCCTTCCCTGCCTGCTTATCTTGTTGCCACACTTTCATGGTTCTACTTAGAAGGTTTGATGAGATGCAAACAATACAGAGCTTGTTTGTTCTACCGAGGAGCTCGGAATTACTTAGCTTTTAAATTTCTTAAGTTTGTTTCACCAGAGTTTGAATCCATGATGTGTTTACTAATTTTTCCCTCAAATCAGTTATAAAATGCTTACAAGAAAATCATATTCTTAGAATACTTGGTTTTTTGTTTCAGCACTGAAGATGTAAATTTATTTTTCTACATTTTTGTTCTATTTTAATTCATATAGATCTGGAAATAATGAATTGTACCTTTTATGAAAACTTTGCCTTTTGTCTCCTGCAAAAGTGAACAATGAGGTTATTATACACACATCACACAATCTTTTTTCTGTTTCTTGGAAGGAAAAGAACAAGCTTGATTACAGCCCACTGTAAGAAAGTATGTGGCCCTTGTAATTACTTCTTGATTAAACAAAAATTATCTTAAACCTCATTTAAGAAATTTTAAAAATCATTGGCTTCTGTCTTTTCTCATTCCATTCTTTGCTATTCTTAGCATTTAATTCCATTCTCTCACCAGCTATGAAAATGGCCCTGAATAATGTCTCCATAGTCCAAAAGCATCTCTTGGTGTTTACATACCTCACCTGTACAATGGGAGACCTACTCTAGACTACTCATGAAAATGAACATTGCTTGATGTTCAAAGGAGTTAAATGATCCTGCTCATAGCATACATTACTTTGCATTTGAATAGCCCCTCAGTCTTTCTAGATAGCTCCAGTCATAATATCTTCTCTTTGGAACATCCACAGCATAGATATGCTGCCTACTGGGGCACTTACCAGGTCTGATCCTGTCTTCGGTTATATATGGACACACTGTCTTTCCCACTAAACACTAAACACAGCAAAACCTTTACTGGAACTATCCTTATGCCCAATATCCACTAGAGTGACTGGCATTTTTGGACAATGGAGGAGGCAGCCTTGGCTGAATGAATTACTAAATGAACAAATGAAAGCACAAACAGAAGCCACTGTAATAGAACTGCCACTGTACCTCTGTGTAACGAACTCCCTACCCAGTGTCTCTACTGTAGACTACTCTAGAGTTTTTAAGGCTCCAGCTGAGGGGACACTCTACTTGGAGCAATCCAGTTTAATTAATCTCTTTAGTGGTTAATTAGCCTGGTCATGAACAGCGTTTTTTTTTTTTTTTTTTTTTTGCAGAGTGACCTTGCGTTTAAGCTGTAAGCTCTTTTGCAGGTTCCCTGAAAGACGCTCATTTTCAAGGCTGTCCGCCATTTTCTGCCTGCAGTCATACAGCCCGGCCCATTCGTTTTGTAGATAAGGAAAACAAAATAGTATTTTACTGAAACATCAATGTGAGAACAAATAAGCTGACTTATTTTTTTCTTTCCCTAGTAGCTATTCTGCCCCAGTCTTGTAATAAATAATCCCAAACTGAGGTTGCAAAACCACAAAGATAATTCAGTAAAACTTTCCTTGTTATGGTGGAAACCTACCTACTGCCTCTGGGGCTGCCTTTCTTGTCTGTTTGGGGTACAGAGCTCAATGCCCATGGGAACAGGGCCCACGTGCTTCACTGGTTGGCATCTGATTCATTGTCACCCCAGAATAAGATGTCCAAAACAAAGCAGAAAGCAGACTGCTTAGATGCGCCTCTGTAGGGAAAATAATGATTACTTGAGTAGTAATAAACTTGCTGTGATGTAATACATTTTATTCATTAATTCTGATGAGAAATACATAGCTGTTTCATACCTGTTTCTTTCTCTCTACGTTGGTAGTCTGTGTGATACTGCAAATGCACTTGTTGGCAGGCATGTCCATTATGGCTTTATTTACTTACCTTTCATCTTACAAGAGTGAGATGCTTAGGGCTGGCCTTTAGCACATTCAAGAGATTGATTTTTTTTTTTTTTAGATTTATTTATTTATTCGTACAGAACTGGGATACAGGCCAGAGATGCGGAGGGTGAGAGGATTCACCAGAGATAGAGCGGGGAGCAGAACAGACAGAGGGACAACGTATACAGCTGAGGGGAGCAGCGGACAGGTCATGAGAGGTCTGCCGTGCCATGTGGATCTCCTCCGCGGCAGGCAGGGATCGAACTCATGTGGAAGTGGCTTAAGTTTCTTAGTTCTGTGCTTTAACCCGCTGCACCACCAATGAAGGCCCACAAGAGATTGATTTCTTTTTTTTTAAGATCTGAGCTCTGTGGGTAGCGCTGTGATAAACTCAAGAAAAGTTGTTTGGTCTGGAGATTTGAAGTCTGATGGGATGAAATCTTGTGTGAATTGACAGTGTGACTCATCTTTCTCTCAGAGGCCTTCTAATGACCCAAAATGAGGGTGACACTAACCACTCGTGACACTCATGGCAGAAGCAGTTTTTCATCTTTAGCAATGACCGTGCCTTCTTTTGAGGGCCTACCTATTTAGGTAGGATCTCAAAGTGGGTTGGGTCAGGTATATTAGCCTCTTCTCTACCACAACCAGTCCTGCCAGAAATTTGAATCCAATTTTATGTTGTATTCACCATCTTTCCATTCCAGCAGGGATGAAGTCTTAAAATATTCCCACCACCCTAACATTCTATTTTCCTACAATGTTGAGTATATAATTCTACCTTATCCAGTGCCTTGGGCCCTGAAGCACGGCATCCTTGCTAACAAGTATTTTGCAATCTGGACATTTGTGGGATTTCAGAACACCATCAAATGATAGAACATTTAGGGCAGCATGGCCTGCCTGAAATTGAAAAGTAAATTTTGTCCTCTGTCCAGCAGGAAGGGTAAGCCCACCACTTACCCTTAAAGATTCCACCCTTTCCATAGATTCTTAAACATCTCTCATTGTTTTAAAATGCCTTTAAAGAAGAGTAAAAATGTTGCCAGACTAATAAAACCATAGGTTTCATGAAGAGACAGGTAGAAGTATGTCGCTGTCTCCATGTAAATATCTGTGCTGGGGAAGGAGCCAGAGGCTGGAGACCACAGGCCTTACCTCAGCTGTACCACAGGGCCGCCCACTGTGTGGAAGCAGAGAACTGAAAACACCACCCCTTGACCAAAATCTGGAGAGGGCAGAGAGAAGACTGAGTGACTTGTGCAGTGCTCATAAGCAGTCGCTGTGTACTCAGTAAAATCACCCACCTGCTTCTCCAGTAGCAGGCAACAGCTTCCTAGTAGCCAGTGACCAGCGATGGGAGAAAAACCCCAGTGATGCAAATTGGGACGCTGGGGTCTGGGGGGAGGACTCATAATCAAATGGCCATACAACACCTAAATCAAATGTGTGAAAGTGAAACAAAGGCATTTAAGTGAACATTATTCTATAGAATGACTGTTCCAGTACATATCAGTTATACTTGAGGAGTAGCATGAAGGCCCCAGGGATGATAATATGCTGTGCTGAGAACATCTGAAAGCATTTGCTAAGTTGAAAAGACTATGCTTCTGTGGTTATCAGGTCTTATTTTTTATTTATCATGGATACAAATATGTATGTGATTTTTGTGTCCTATATCCTCTCTATATATTCTGTTTTTTCTCTGCATTTGACATATTTTCATTTTTTATAGTTTGTTTTTATTGAGGCAGCATTGATTACAACACTGTGTATGATTCAAAAGTAGCAATATTCAAAAGTAGAATATCCTCCTTGGCAGCATATCACCATACTACACAACACCAAGCTCCTGAGCCCTCTCCCAGACACATCTTCCTAAATATATTTTACTCTGGGCTTCAGCACTCCATTTTTTTTTATAAAGGAATTAAATATTTGCTTAGCAATTAGATGTGCCTTTTAATCTTGTGGCTAGATTTTTTCCTTGAATTATCTATGATGATGTGGACAAGACCAACTGAAACAGACCAGAAGCTAATTTTATCCTACCGTGTAATAGTTGTTCTGTTCCTTCATTTGACTTTGATGCAGTTAAAGAAAAGTGGACCAAGTCTAATTTGAATTTTACTTCTTTTCTCTTTCGGTAGTATTAAGAGGGAAGAGGACAAAATCCCCAAGTAGAAAAAATCACCCCAGTGGCATTAGACTTGTCATGAGCCACAAAGAAGCACTTTCAAGTTGTAATTTCTGCTTGGGTAAAATGAATAGTCTTGAAGTATTTTGTTTTGCAGTATTTGGTAGACTTTTATGGAAAGCTTTATTTATTAAAGTCAAAGAAAGAAATTATGAGTTCCTGACACATTAGCAAGGGTTCATTTGTGTCTTAACTTGCCTGGGGTTAACTAGTGTTGTAAGTCCAGAGGAGCTGGGTTTAAATGTCACTTCTAATGACAAGTCGGAAAATAGGGATGCTATTTGCATATGAATAGGGATAAAGGTGACTGGATGTTGATTCATTGGGTGATGAATGTTTGCCCTTGGTGAAATGTTTTACCTTCCGTGAAATTATAAACAATATTTCTTACTGACTCTAAATGTAGACACCAAGTCTAGAAGTGTTTGCAGCTCCAGTGAAAAAAGTGTTTTTTTAACCCAATCAGAAGCAAGGAGACTTGGAATTCTGCCCTTTTGAGCTGAACATTTTCTTAATCTATCTTTATATTTAGGAGAGAGAGGAACTGGAAAGAACATTCTAAGAAATCTTAGAGATCAGTGGACATGGAGATTTCATTCATATTCTTTAGGTGTTATTTTTGAAGTCACTACTACAAGAAATTAGATTTATTCTTTGCCTATTGTTTTTTATTTTTAGTTTTTCTAATGATCTAATGCATATTTTAGTTATAAATTTAATCCCTGTGTGTAAATAATCTTGACTGTGACACTGTGTTGTGGTAAACTTTTCTTATGTAATATGTCCAGTGTCTTGTCAAGATTTAGAAGGTCTCATTTAGAATTTTGTCAAATAATAAATATTTATGGCACTTAGCTTTTTACAGACATATCAAATATTTCCACTCATTGATGTTTTCACTTTGATTTATAGTCCTTTCATTTAGATTATAGTAAAAGCATTATTTTATCGTGTTTATCAGTAAGTTTACGTGCATGCCGTAGAGGTATGTATGCAAAATTTTAATACACTAATTCTCCCAATCCTGAAAGGTAATGGGATTCACAGAAGCCCCTAGATTAGCTGTTGGCTGAACAATTAATTAGGTCTGGGGTCGGGATCAGAGTTCACCAGCAAACCTGAATGTGGAGCCTGCTCTTGAAGCCTGCTGGCTGTGATTTGATCTGCCCAGAAGCACAGGTCAGGACATTCGCTGACAGGTTTCTGTGCTCCAAATAGACACTACAAAACCGAACATCAGAGACCACATGGGAAGCCCCCACAGAAGATGTACAGCGCCAGCATCTCAGAACTCACAGGAGGAGAAGCCCCCGCCAGAGGCTCCAGGGGCTGCCAGGCTGGCCCCCCCCCCCCCCCCTGTGCACAACAGGACGCCTGGCCAATTGAAGAAAAGCCACCAGCAGCTGATGACAAGTGCCAGGAGGGATGACAATCCTCACATGGGAGTCTCTGAGCCTGACATCGTTCTTTCAAGAAATTGAGCCAGACACTCTCCCCTGGGCTTTCTCAGGTCAGCGTTCCAGTCAACGCCACCTGTGAGGCTGCTTTGGAAACTGCTTTCATAAAAGCACTCTCCAGGAACCCTCCAAGTTTGGATCTCTAGACTCACAGCCATCTCTTTCTAAAACAAAAGGAATATTATCTCTTCTTCCTCTGCTTGAGGTGGTAATGCTCCCAGGTTGGAATCTCTGAGCTTTGTTGAGGCTGAATATATTTATACATTTGATGCAACTTAACCATGTAGGCCATCTGGAAAGACAGAAAGAGCCAGTCACATTGAATTCCAAAGCACTAGGTATGATCTCGCACATGTGTGCTAACGCTTTTCATCTCAAAGGATTTTCCATCATTTTGTACAGTGGGTGTTTTTTTTTTAATATTTTTAAAGATTTATTTATTTATGCCTACAGAACTGGGGTATAGGCCAGAGGTACAGGGTGGTAAGAGGATTCACCAGAGACAGAGTGGGAGTAGAACAGGCAAATTGACAAAATACACTGCTGAAGAGAGCAGCAGGCGAGACAAGGAAGGTCTGCCGCGCCATGTGGGTCAGCTGCCTGGCACTGAAAGGGCTGTGGCCAGCTTCACAGTGCTGTGCTTTAACCTATGGCACCACAAGGGAGGACCCAGCAGTGGTTTTCTTTTTTTCCCTTATGGTTTGTAAAATTGTTATAGAATATTTTATTTATTTATTTGTTTGTTTGTGTAATTGTTATAGAATATTTTATTTATTTATTTATTTATTTGTTTGTTTATTTATTTATTTTTACATCACTTTTCATTTCGTACATTTTTTTCATCTTGGTTGTAATCCCCATGGACTTCCCAACCCCCAATTCGCCCATGTGCCATCACCATTGTCCAGTGCACTCTTCCCACCCCACCCCAGTTTTGATCTTATTCCCCTCTCCACCCCTGTAAAATCTCTCCAGTTTATAGTTATTCATTGTTTTTCTTTATTCCAGTTGCTTTTTTGTGTGTGTTTTAAGCACAAATGACCTTATACTGAAAAGCAGGACAGGGCTAAGAACATTAAGGATTAAGGAGATTTGTAGCAAACTGAACCCTGTGTTTCATCCTGGAGAAGTTGGTATTATTCAGTCCTAGGTGATGTTGCATAAGGAACATGGAACCCGGCTGTCAGCTTACTTTTGCAATAAGTAGCTCTCAAATTTTTATGTGAAAAATTTCAGTCTTAACGCTTTGAATTAATGAAGTGCATTTACAGGCTAGAACTGGCCCTTGAATCATCAATTTGCCATATATCCAGATCATTAAATGGCTAATTGCATGTCAGACTCTATGTCTAGTGTTGGGTATATGTGAGCTCCTTAATTTCCACCACAATCTTGTAAAACAGATTGTTGTCCTGTTGAGATAACTGATATTCAGTGGAGTTAGGTGAATGCCTAGAATTTGCTAGCTAATTTGTAGGAGGAGAAAGATTCCATTGCATATTCAAATTTGAATCAGCAGATATTTATTGGATATAAATATCTGTCAGAGACTTGTCAAGTCCTTGGAATCCAATAAGAAATGATACAAATACACAGTGCTTGGGAATTTAAATAGGTTAAAATACAGGAGGTGAGGGCAAGAACCAGAGGCTTTTCAGCACACAGCAGAAGACATCCAGATAAGGAGGCTGAAGAATGAGTAGGAGTTGACTGACTGAAGACTTATGTGGCCTTTTAGGCTTAACTATAGGAATCCCAGAGGTGAGAGAGGACAGGTCTCCTATGACATGGTAGGTGCTGGGGTAACTAGAGCTAGAAATTGACTCAAAGTAGGTAATGACTAGAAAAAAAGGAAGCTGGAGAGATAAAGCAGAGGGGACACAAAGACTATTATTTGTTTTCCAGTTCTGTTGAAGGTATAATTGACAAATAGAATTATGTATAGTTAGGTTTATTGTGTGGCTTTTCAAAATGATGTACAGCACACTGATTTAATATACACATATATTGTGAAGTAATTACCACAATCAAGTTAATCAACACATCTCCTCACCTCCTGTAGTTATCTCATTTTTACATGTGAGAACACTTAAATCTATACTCTTCACAAACTTCAAGTATATAGTAAAGTATTAATAATTATAATGTTATGCTATGTATCAGACCCCTAAAACTCAAAATTCATCTTCATCTAAATGACTGTTTTACTCTTTGATCAATGCCATTCCCACTTTTCTACCTCCCCACTAGTCTTGGTGACCACTGTTCCACACATGGTTCAATGACTTTGACTTTTTTCGATTCCACATGGAAGTGAAGCCACAAACTATCTATCATACTGGGTGTAGCCTAATTCACTTAGCCTGATGTCCTTTTGGTTTATATTGTTGCAAATGGTAGATGACAGGTTTCCTTTTTTATGGTCGAGTGATATTTCACTGTGCATATGAAGACATATACGTGAGATTGTATGTTTATAACATAGCACTTTTTTCTTATTCATTCCTTCATTAACAGAGATTTTATGTTATTTATTTGCATGCCCTTATTATTGTGAACATGAGAACATAGATACCTGTTCAAGATATTTATTTCCTTTGAATATATACCCAAAGGTGGAATCATTAGTTCTTCTTTTGTATAATTTGTTTCCCCCCAAAATTATGTGTATTAGAGGTAAATGAGTTCTATATATTTGTACCTGCTCTTGGGTATAGAAATGTATACTACTAACCATCAGTGCTCTAACCATCCACTGTGCTTCTTTGACCCCCACCACCCCCAACCGTACTCCCCCCCCTTATTGTCTCAGTTTGCAGTCATATGTTAAGAGTTTATTTTTCATTTGGTTTTGACCAACCCTTTTTTTTATGAAATCACTAAATCTTAAGAAAGTTCTGTATTTAACTTTTTGAGTAGCTCTCGTAATTGCTTTCCATAACAGCTATGCTAGCTTATATCCTTGCAAACAGAGCACAAAGGTTGTTTCTCCTACATCCTCATCAGAATTTATTATCTCCTGCCTTTTTGATGGTAGTTATTCAATTGGGTGCAAGGTCTTGTCTCATTGTGGTTCTGACTTACGTTTCCCTGGTAGTTATGATACTGAACTTTATGTTCTTGTTGGACATGTATATGTCTTTATTAGGAAAAATTTCTATTCATAACTTTTATCCATTTAAAAGGTGGATTATTCATTATTTTGTTCTTGATTTGTATGAGTTCCTTATATATTTTGAATATTAACTCATTAGATATATGTAAACATTTCCTCCTATAGGATGCCTTTTCATTATGTTTTTTTTCTTTGCTGTGCAAAGTTTTTTAGTGGGATTAAGTCCCACTTGTTTGTTTTTCTTTTGTTTTCTGTGCTTTTGGTGTTGTGTTTCAATAAAATCATTGCTAAGGGCAATATAAAGAGACTTTTCCCACGTGTTTTCCCCTAGAAGTCTTATCTTTTCAAACCTTATATTTATGTATTTAATCTATGACTGTTCTGCAAACAGATTTTTAAGCTTGAAAATGACTGGATACTCTGGGACTTAGGATAATCACTGGCCACAATATTGAGTGAACATATTGAGAAGATCACTTGTAGGGCTGATAATAGAGGCAGGCGGGCCTTGAGGAAACTAGGTGGGGGTAATTCTGGAGAGGGGATAGTGCCTTGAGGCAGGCTACTGCCTTGGAATTGACATGACATATTGCAAGAAACATTTAAGAAGTAAATAGGCAGACATGGTGACTGAGTAGATACAGGTAGTGATAAAGGATAATCAGAGATGAGGTTAATATTTCTATTATGCTGATTGTGCATATGGTAAAACCATTTATAAAGATTCAGTGTTCGAAACAACTAGCCATGAGGGGGTTGTCATATAAAGTGATCAGGTTTGGGTTGAGTCTTAGTATGAATTAGTAAGTGGGAAATACCAGTTATGAAGTAACAAGTGAGAGATTCCAGTGGAAATTTCTAGAAATCAGTTGGTGAGTTTTATGGGAAGCAATGTGTTGAACAAAGAAATTCTAAGTGTGTAGATATTGAGTGGAGTTTATGGAAGACGATGGGCTGAGCAAGATAGAAAATGTACTGTGAAGAGGTATGACTACCCCCAGAGTGTTCATTCAAACATTTTTAGTTGTTGCAGGCAGCCCTCAACAGTATTTCTGATGCTCCTGTGGGATGTTCCTCTGAGCAGGTGGAATATCCCCACTGTAGTGCCAAATTAACCTTCCGTGAAGAAATTTAGGTGACTGACGAATCATTGCTCTCTTGAATAACCTACATCCTCTCCTGAAGCTTTGAGTTTATGGCAAATAAAATGTCTCTACAATCTAGGTGACAGTATGTTCATGTGCATTTAAACCCAGTATCCTATAGAAATCCTTCAACAGATCAGTAAATTGATTGAGGTTATGTGACACATTCAGAACCAAGACATCCAGGGCTTAGTTGATTTTACCACACTATCAGTTGGTTAGCTTGAACCTTCTAACTATCTTTTAAAGGAGCACACGTGGAAGAGCTTCAAATGTCCGTTTTGTCCACTGCTGGAAGAGGTCAGTGTCTCTGGTTAACCAAGATATACCTCTACCTTCACTTTTCTCTCAGTTGATGTACAAGATCCACCAACAATGCTCATCAGAGCAATAAAGCAGTCGTTCAACTTTGGAACTACAAAATTGAAGATGGTTTCTTAAATGTCTCTGTTTAGGGAGAACAAATGTGCTTGCACTTTTCACTTTTTGAAACATCTGCATGTCAGTGAAAATTTAGAAAAAGTAACTAAAAGTAATTGATCCAGAACTTTATTTAGAATTGTAACTCCAACAAAATTTTACACTCAACTTTTATGAGTACTGGCTAAAAGTGTACAAACAATGATGATTCATTCTATACATCTAATCACCCTAAAACCTGATAGGGAGCATGATTGCTTCTTTTCCACACCAAAATTGCATTAAGTTTTTGCTATTTGAACTGCTAAAAGCTATGGCCCTGAAAAGTAGAATTGATTGTGCAAGTACATGCACACAAAAGAATGTTTTTTAGATTACCGCTGTTGGATTCTGATTAGCAATGTTTATGTTCCATTTAATGTTTTCCATATGCTGTTACTATTTGAAAGTTAGGTCTGTGAATTCATTCTCATCACCAGCTGTGGAAGTCTAGACCCTGTTCATCAGCTTCAAACTAAATGTCTGGATGTTCTGGCATTCTGACTGCCAGAACTGCTTATTTTTATTTTAGTTTGGTTTCATTTTTCAAGGAGAGGTGGTTTGGGTGACATATTTGTGAAAATGATCACACACTTCAGATAGCATTATCTTTATGATCAGATCTTTTTGTTTTAAGTTGACTTATTATTTGAAGAATGTTGGCATTTCCCATAGCTCTAAAAATAAGATGATTATTCTAGAAAATTATATGAAATCAATCAACTAGGATTTTTTTTTTCCAAATGGCTTTTTAATTTTTGTCAAAGTGATGCATGCCCAGTGAATGAAAGGAACATTGATAAATAAAGGTACAGCTAGGGAAAAAAAGAGATCACTGAAAAGTTTGCCATCCTTTCAGACCTCTCTTTGTGAGCATGATTCCAGGTCTTTTAAATGATACTGATAAGGCTATAAGTACCTTATTTGCTAACTCACAGAAAGTGAACATATAAGTTATTGTCCACCCCTGGACACTTTTGAGTGAAATCAATAGGAGGTTGCTATTGATAGACTTTGACAAGTGTCTACCCAGATTTTCCCAGGCACCTTAGACAAGTATTACCTCCCTCACAGACCCTCTACTATATACATATTTGTTAATATATGACACATTTATTGAGCATTTGTTATATGCCAGACATTAGTCAATAAATAAAAATAACACAGACGCTGCCCTGAAGGGCTCCCAGCCCAAGAGCTGTGAAATGTCGTACACAGTCCAACAATCATGAAATGACATGTCATGAGCAATGCGTTTTATATTAAGAGAAGAAATGTGCTCAGCCCCTGAAGGCTGAGGCTGAGTAAAAAGGCTGGGTGACTTTCAGAGCTGGAGCTAGCCAGGCAAAGAAGAGAGTAGAGGACATTCCTACTAAGAGAGAATATATAGACAATAACTAGAGTGAAAATAATAGTGAGATGTTAGAAAACTGTAAAGACTCAGGATGGAAAGACGTCTTTGGTGGAAAGACGACAAGTGACTTAAGGTGAGGCAGGCCAGGTAGACAGAGATGTGATTATGAACCATCTGGTGTATAATGCTAGGAGATTAGATTTTACCTGTAGGATGCCAGCTTATTTTTTAAATAGAAATGTCATCAGACCAGTATTTTAGGGTGCTGGATTTAGAAGCCCTTTATGGAGAAGATTGGGACTTGTCTGATGACATGAAGGAGGTTGAGTCAGTAGTGTTTGGGACAGAGGAGAAGAGTGTATCATTGAGCCAAACAGGATGTTGGAGACATTATTAGTAGCACAAAATATTGAAGAAGGACCTGGCTTAGGGAAAGGACACAAGAGTTTATGTGTTGCTTTTGAAGTTCTAGTAGGACATCCAGGGTGGAGATCTCCATCCATGTAATTGAGGTTGGAACTTGGTAGAGAGTCAGACTGGGGAGAGAAATTGAGAAATTGGTAGTTTATAGGTGGGCTTTGCAGCCATGGGAATTTGAGGCCAGTTTGACTTTTATTACTTATCATGAATTTCTATTAACTCTGGTTCAAGGTTATTGAATTTGTAATAGAGTAGAATAAATGGTGGCTAAAATGATGACATTTTGAAATTCATTCATCCCCACCCACTTTCATGAATGAAACATTTGTCTGAAAGATATGAAATACCACCATTCAGTATTTATTGTCCAAAGGAAGAGGCAAAAAGAGATTTTGAGCCAAAAATCAAATTATAAAAGTCACTGTTCTCACTGTCTCATAATAAGGAGAGATAATTAAAGCTTCCTGGTTAAAAATAGAAAATGGTTAAGTCCACCCTGAACTGTATAAAGAGGGGGAATCTTTGGTTCACTGAAATCCACAAATAATCCTGACACATTGTAGCTAGTACCACTCTCTCCTCTGCTAATGTTTAACATATGATTTCCCCTCGGAGAGTTGCTTGTCTTACTAGTATTCAACATTTACATAAAGGACAAAATCAAATAAGAGGGAGAATAATCAGAGTACAATGAGCAACATTAAAGATGCTTTATCTGTGTCACATTCAGACAAGGAAGCTGAAGACAAGAGCTTTACAGTGCCTTCCCCAAGGTCAGACATTTGCCCTTGGTGGGGAGGGGGGTCAAAGTGTTGCCCCTGAATCAACTCCCATTGGGCTCCTCTCAGCTCAGGATGCTGTGAAAATTAATGCTTAGTCCATTCCTTCCTAATAAATACATTTTTAGCCATTTAAAAGCCATTGCTGTCTGAAAATACTGATAAATAAAAATGTGTAATAACTACATCTTAATTGCCAAAATGTAAAGACAGGAAATGAAGGGAGAAAAAAGATAATTTCTTATGCAGTTGCTCTGCATTTTTCTCCTTAATTGCAAAATACCAAGTGTGTTATCTCTCTCTGTCCTTTATTTAATTGCACTAAAAATGATTTGGTTTCATTGTAAGGTCCAAATACTGTCTCTGGTTTAATAAGAGGTTTTATTTTTCCTTTTTAAAGCAGCTTTTGAAACCATATCATAAAAATTTTTAAATAATTGCCATTCACCTCCCAATCCAGTAAAAACATATAGATATAGAAGTATAGATGGTGAGGTCTTGTTATTTTCACCCATCAATTTTCTGTAATGATGTTGACCAAAAGCTCATGAGCAAGCGGTCTAGATGCTGGAGCTGCCTTTTTCCTCAGGAAATTGGGGACATCAGAGACTGTTCCATGGGGCCCCTAGTCTGATCCAGTCTCTTCTCCTTCATCCTCTGTAGTTGTTCTCATGGGTCCTTCAATTCTGTCAGGTAAGATAGTCATTCTCATTCCCCCACAAGTTGTTACTCATCACACTTTTCCTCATCCTATCTCATGTGTTGCATGAGCCTTTCACTTTAACTATTCAGCATTCACTTGCTATTTATTACTGATCTACTTGGTGCCAGCCACTGTCCTAGATGCCTCTTTTTGCCTGTCCTGCCTTATTGTCATCAGGCATCTCTCCTCTGACAACTGTGAACATCTAGTTCCAGCTGATTCAGGTACTTGCTACTCAGAGTTGAGGGATGACCCACACCCTCCCAATTCTCAAACAGAATGCCCATATTTAGATGCACACTTAGCCATAGCCCATCCTGAGAGTATAAATATAACTTCTGAGTAATCCACACCTCACTGTTTCATTGTCTTGATTCAGTGTAAGACATCGAGGAGCACATTGAACAGATTATGACATTGAAAATCTATTTCCTAGAAATGGATTGAGTCTTGATCTCAGGAACAACTAAAGTAGGGTTAGAAATAAACATTAGTAGGGGAAGTTAATTATACTTACTTTATATTTAAAAGTTTATTTAAGAAAAATGTATCCAAATGCAACATTGCATTAGTATGTTTCATTTTCCATTGATTGTCCCATTGAGGACCGTGGAACATGTCTCCATTGTACATAACAGAAATATAAAGTATGTGCACCTGAAGACTTCACACATCCATATGCATGTTATCTATTACTTGATCAATCCTCTTTTTGCAAATTTATTTATGCATACAAAACTGGGGTACAGGCCAGAGGTGCAGGGGGTGAGAGGATTCACCAGAGACAGTGGGGAGCAGGACAGGCAGATTGATGAAGTACACTGCTGAGGGGAGTGGTGGGTGAGTCAGGAGAGGTCTACTGAGCCATGTGGGTCACCTCCTTCACCACAGATGGACTCATGCTGAGATGGCTGCGACTTCAACTGAACCCTTGCGCCACTAAGATGGGCCCCAAGCAGTCCTCTTAATGACACTTTCTATATGCTTTGTGCAGCCAGGCATTGATCTTTCAAGTACCGTTGTCTAGTTCAAAGATTTGTCATTAGGCAAAAAGCGCTGGTAAAATGGATTCTATGGAATTATTCAAATGGTCTACGTTTATAAAATTGTTCATCTATAATTATTTAACTGGAAAGAGGCGCTTTTAAACATGCACCAAGCCTGTTTTAAAATTTCTATTCTTCTTCATGATGTATTGATATTTCATACATTTCTTGGACATTTGCAAATTGCTTCTTTTCTGTTTTGATATGAAACTGCTTTATGCTTTCCTGTGGGCCTGTTAATTGGTGAGCTCTTTATCCAGGAGATCAAGAATCAGGGGTTCTATATTAACCCATTGTGAGCTCTGAGATATTCCCCATGGATGTGGAGGAGAGGAGTAGCAGCCCGGAAGATGTCCTGCTTCTCCTGTCCTTTTACAACACCTGGCAGATGCAATTGAGAATGACAAGAAGAATTTAACAAACAGTTTAGGAAAGAATCCCCTGATACTGAGGATGTTATAATGAGCCTTTTTGTCTTTTTTCTATTTTTTGTTAGCATTTGTGATTCCTCTTACTAAGGGGACCTTGCTCCTGCAAAATGAAGCAGACCTTTTAAGGATTTTAAAATAAATAATTGAATGTTGCAGTGCAGTTTTGAAAACCATGAAAGGAAACCTGTTTATTTTTCTGGAAGGCATTGTCCTGATCCATAGATGGTGGTGTGAAGATTCTTTGAGTTCTCTCCCTTGAAATTGGAGAGACTATTAGGTGCCTTGTTCTTCTTTCACATACAAACACGCCATGGTCACATGCCTCCCTATAAATGTAGGAATTTACCTCCTAAGTAGTCTGAGAAATTATCTCTGCACAAAGCATCCCCGGGGGATTTACAAAGCTTGGAACTTGGAGGGGAGAGTAGAGGGAGCTCTGTACAATTTCAGTGAAGCTCAGGGAATTAAATTCTTCATTGCTATGTTTTGTTTTTTTGTTTTTTATCAAAACCTCTGATGCTCCATTTTAGTTTTTTTTAGGTCTTCTGATCAACTTCTGCTTTCAGCTGTGCTGCAGTTAGTGCCTGTGAATAAGCAGTGTGCATGAGACAGGGTTTATTTTTAAAATCCATAGCTCTTAGCAGCTTTTACATAAGAATAATTTTTCTGCCTGATTGGTTTGCCTGTTTTTTTTTTTTTCTTTAAATATCTCTACAGCTATATCTGGAGAGATACCTATCTATTAATAGACCTCTATATTGATACACATCTATAGGTAGCAAGAGATCATCTAAAAGTCCAAAAGCAGACTAGGGCCCCCAAATGTCTTCTTAGAACTTTAGAAGTCTGCTTGTGGTCAGTTCACCAGGAGGATTATCCGGGTCAGCCTGGGATTGACTGATGGTGATCATGTCCAGGGCTGATGAGGAGAATGAGCCCAAGTGATCAGGACCAAGCAGCCCTCTCATACACATGTCAGTCGTCATGGCATGTCCAGGCACCAAAAGCCTTTGTCTTTGCCTTGTCTTTCCCACATCATTTTATTATTATTATTTTTAAAATTTTCTTCCTGAGGAATTTTCTCAGTAACTTTTTTGATCTTTCTTAATTTTTTTTAAAGATTTATTTATTTATTTATACAGAACTGGAGTACAGGCCAGAGGTGCAGGTGTAATGAAAGGATTCACCAGAGACAGAGTGGGGAGCAGAACAGGCAGATCGATGAAGTACACTGCTGAGGGGAGCACCTCCCTGGGTGGGGATTGAACTCGTGCTGAAGGGATTGCAGCTACCTTCATAGTGCTGTGCTTTAACCCATTGCCCCCACATCTTCTTCTTTTTTTAATTTTATTTTATTTATTTTTTACATCATTCTTCATTTTGTGCATTTTCCCATCTCAGTTGCAATCCCTATGGGACTCCCATCACCAAATTCATCCATGTGCCATCACCACACATCATTTTCTAAAGAAATGGATGCCCTTTAAGATTTCACTTCTCTAAGAATGGCCTGTGAAAAGGAGGATGAAAATAAATGCATTTGGGTCACACACACTTGGGTGGGCTCCATTTTCTCTTGGCCAGGGTATTGCCAAAGTGGAGAAGGCGCTCTGATGTGTACAGAAATAGACTTACTCTAGAAGTCTGAAAAGAACACTTGATTAGATGTTAAGCAACCAGATAGCTGTGATTTCATGCCTAACCAGCTAGAAGATTAAGAAAGTCACTTCACTTCACTAGCCTCATTTTTGTGATATGTCAGTCTCTTCCAAACTGAAAAGTTTGACCTTATTTTAAATTCGTGTACATTTTCTCTTCTGAAACAAGAATTAAGCATATGTATCTACTTTACCTAATTCTCTTATAAGATATTTAAGCTTCTCAAAACTAGATTATGGAATAGATATCAAAACAAATTTCTACATAAAGATTTTCAGAGTGACTATATTAATCAGAATTCGTGTAACAAAATCAGCTCCTGGGGAACATTCATTAAAGCCATCACAACAAGTGCAAAAGAACATTTATGTAATTTATTAATTGGAATATGTGCTTGAACTCTAGAGGTACCATGTCAGGTAAACAGAAAAGGTTGCAAACTCTTTATCTCAGACATCCAATTAATTACTTTTCATTGTGCTTTTCTAGTGCAAAGTTGGGCTAGTGATCAAAAAATAAATGTGTTAATCAGAGTACACTAAATTTGACATTTAAAACTATGTAAATGCAAAGCTCTTATAGGTCCTAAGATAAAGTGAACTCATATTGAAAAGCATTAAGACAAAGAAAAACAGTTTCTTGGAATCCACTCTTTACTTTGAAGTGTGACAAATGAGGACTATCTGTGTATCAGATAACATAGTATCTGCCTACTTAAAACAGAAACCAATGGAATAAAAAAAAAACAGCAATCCAATTGCACATAGAAGTTCAATATAAGATAAAAGTAGTACTTTCAAACCCTTAGATAAATATGATCTTTTTATAATAAATGGTGTTTGAATTACTGATAACCATTTGAAAAAAGGTAATTTAGACCCATTTTACATACCACATGTAAAAACAACTGCACATGCATCAGGGACCTGTGAAAAAATAAAGTGGAAAAAAAAGTATATACATAACAGAATAAAAAATACTGAAATATGTCTTACTTGGGTATAGGGAAAGGCTTTTCAGTGATTATCAAAAAATCTAATATAGCAAAATAAAAGATTAACTACTTAACCAATCAAACCATTTCAAGTTTCAAAACTAAATACATAAACAATAAAAACATTTCAACTGTCAAAACTCAAGGCACTTGAAAAGGAAAGCATTAAAGCAAAGTAGCTGAGTTTAAAAGACACATCACCACTGGGAGGAAATATTTTCGGTATCTTTCGTGGATGGAATCTACCATTAATTACTACTTGTCTTTTAAAAATGAATAGGAAAATCCTATAAAAATGGGCAGGTGACAGGAAGAAATAATTCATAAAAGGAACATATAAAAAGATGTTTAAATTCACTTATAACAAGAGAAATACAAATTGAAACAACACTGGTAAATGTTTTTCATTTACCAAACTGGCAAACTTAAAAAACACATTGGTCCATTCTGTTGGCAACGGTGTTTGGAAACAGTCTCACACATTACTGATGGGAGTCGTAACGGAGCCTTCTGTATAGTGGAGCATCTGGCCGAAACTCTCTGTGTATTTGCTTTTTGACTCAGCAGTCCCATTTCCAAGAATTTACCCTGGGTGAGCCTCCAAGAATACAAACATCTATATGTATAACATGGTTCACTGAAGTATTTGCTGTGATTGCAAAGTATTAGAAATGACTTAAGGGCCCAGGCAGGGAGATTAGCCACATATACTGTAGTGTATAAGCACCCTAGTATTTTATGGATGTAAAAGAATTATGAGGAATACCTCTATAATAGAGTGATTTCCAGAATGTATACTTTAGTGAAAAAACTGTGTGCAAAAGAATCTATTCATATGCCTCCTTTCATATAGGACAGAAGGAAAAATTCAGCAGCATACACTTATCTGCTGATCTTTACTGAGGCAAAAAAAATAATAAAAGAGGGAAGAATGCAGCTTTGTTTTCATTGGGATGCTGAGGGCGTAGACTATGCAGGAATGGGAAAAGTGATGGCAACACAGGACCAGGTTCGAGCCTCCATGCTCCCTTTAGGGAGAAATTTGGTGACAGGAAGGAGGTTACTATTTGTATGATCTCAGTGTCTTCCCCCATACTGCTTATTAGAGGTAAGGGAAAAATGCCTAGAATTTTACAGTCCAGAAATTGAGTGACATCTTGGCCAGGAGATCAAAACCAGCATCAGCAATGAGGAGTGTGTACCATCAGCTGGGCCCTGAGAGGGATACACCCCAGGGCAGAGGTGACATGCTCTGGCCTAGCCTAGAATGATGCCTGGACATAGTCACAGGAGTCAGACACCTGGACAGGAATGTCCTATTAAACTAAACAAAGACATAAGGAACTCTGTTCTTCAAGAATGTAAAAGATACCGATAGACGCTATTAGATTACGTATATGTTCTAGATTTAAAAAATCTACTGATATGACAGGTAATGGAAAGCTGTGACTCTAGACCAGATCCTGTCCTAGAGAGTAGAAAATGGAATAAGAACCGTATTTGAGACAACTGATAAAACTTAGAATACTAGTTGTAGATTAGAGCTTGGTCTTGATATAAAACTTATTGAAATTGGAAATAGTATAGTATAAGAAAATACCTTATTCTTAGATGATAAAGGGCTTGATGGACCTAGCTATTTTAGGGATAACCTGCCATCAAATGGTTCATGAAAAAGAAAAAAAAAAAGGAGTGGGAATTAATAGGCTAGTTGGTTAAAAATAGGCAAATCTGGTCAAAAGGGGGATGACGATGTTTTATACAGTTTTTTTTCCAATATCTGAAGCATTGATATTATCTCCCAATTAAAGGTCTTTCAAAGTGGGAAGATTTGGATTTTTCATATGCACCCAAAGGGGGCTTCAGTAGCTGTTCAATGATGATCCTTGTCACTTTGTCCAAAGGCATCGGGTTCCAAATCTTTCAGGCCAGACCTGTGGCCATTGCAGTTGGCCCAGGGTCATCTCTCCAGGGACCTACTCCAGCAGGCAGTGACTAGCCAGCCCAGCAGACTTGGTCCCTTTTGTGTCATGATGGTTGTGCTCCCGAGGATGCGAATGAGATCTGTATTTTTTCCTAGCTCTTTGTGTGAACTGCAGGAGGGAGTAAGCTCTACTTACAGGTGCCCAGGCTATAATGCTGAGATAAAAAAGACCAGAGTTTTGGAACTTTCACTCATGAATCTTCCCTGCAAAACAGTGGTCAGTGGAGCAGCTGGAATAATTGATACGACTCATCTCAAAATATAGAAAACCTTAGTGAGAAAGCCTAAAGAGTAGGTTTTAAAGAACTTAGCACAGTTTTCTGCCCATCTACATACTTAAAAGCAATTTAATTAAGTTGGCATGATGGACTTTAAAGAAATTAGAAGCCCAGATGTTCAGCTCCTACTGAGATAACTTGGTAGTTTCTACTTTCAAGTTAGATTGTGGGTGGAAAGGTCTTGTGTGAACACATTGCAGTGAAGGTAAGGCTAATGACGATTGTGTTTATTTTGTGAGAATTGATCTCAATCTTCTTGGATATTTAAATGATACTGGTAATAGCTGACATTTCTGGAGTGTTCTTGGGAACACTTTGTGATAAACTCTTACATGAATCAGCGAATTTACTCCCTGTGTTCATTTTAGAGATGAGGAAACAGCCTCAGAGATGTAATTTTCTCAGTTAATGAGTGCCAATTACTTCAGAACCTGAGCTACTAAAGCAGATTGACTCTGAGATTAAGGGTATTTAATACAGAATAAATGAGTTTAGAAGACACCTTCTCAAAGGCAAACTTTTGTAGAGAAAACAAAGATGAAGACTCTGTAATAGGAAGGGTTGGCATAAACCAGTGTGTCCCTATCAGCTTTAAAATTGGCTGACGACGGTTGGTGTGCTGTGAGTTGTTAAGACACTAATAGGTATTCTTTGGGGAGATGAGCTTCCTGATCAAATAAGACTGGGAAGCAGTGTATGTTCGCTGAACATTAAAAATCATAGTTTCTCATTGTTGGCATTGGAAGCTTGTCTGAGAAATTGAGGGGTTTTTCATCTCCTCCATCTTGTGAATTTCTTTGCTACACGCTATTTTGCTGTCAGCAAGTTTTCTCAGTGATGATGTGAAAGATTCCCCAAAAGATCATGTAACCAGAGGAAGAGAACAAATATGAAAGTAGTTTGTATTTTGCACACCAACCTCAGCCTTCTTAGGAGGTTCTGTTAACTTGATTTTACTAAAAAAAAAAAAAAAAAAAAAAAAGTAGCAGTTAGAGTACAAGCAATAAGCTGCATTGAATACTAATTAAATTTTGACAGATCTAGCAATAGGTTATGTATTTATTGCATTGGGGTATATTTGCCATTCTCCCCACTTTAATGTGTTAGGTTTTTATCACTGGGCGTAGCTGAAAATAGAACCAGGAGAAACTATCGCAAATCTGTTGTAGGTCACCACTCTGTGAAGCCTGTGGGGGGAGAGGAGCCATGGTCACATGGTCCTAATAGGCTGTTCCTGAGGACAAGTGATTGTCCTCAATCACATGGCAATCACGATGCTATTAGGGTCACCCTGACAGAAGAGCTCAAATGCTTAGATTTGCCATTAACAACATTGATGGAAACTGAGGTTGCTGAGACACTGATGGGTCTTGAAAGCCTTGAATTAGAAGTCTGCATGTCCTCATAACATGTGGAGTGACCCTGTTCCTTCTGGGGAAGGAACAGGCAAAAACTGGAGTTGCATGTGTATGAACCTAGAAATGATTTCATCTCCTGTATGTCTTCAGATTCCCACCATTTATGCCAGCAAGTGCAGTAAGTCCATGTGGCTGAGGCTACGGTAGTGGTGTGTGCTCCAGCTGAAATTCACATGCCCTGGTATCACAGGGTGACATGCAGGGCTCTTCCCTTCCCCAGGACCTTTGTCCTTGGGCCACCCTGTTTCTCCACCCTGCTGGGCAGAGTGTTGGGTGAAACTGGTGGAACACCCCATCGTAGACCTTCAGATTTCATGATCTGTTAGATATTGGGAAATCAGGTCATGGCTTCATGATCTGTTAGATATTGGGAAGTCAGGTCATGGTTTCTTTAGGATGATGTTTCAAGACTCAACTCCCAAATTTCATGTAGATCACCCTTCTTGTCTACCAAGGTGCCCAGTGAGGTTGCCCACAGATTGTGGAATGGAGGGTACAAGTAAAAGGAAAATGTTTTTCACTTGGAAAGAGTAAGTACATGAAATATTTAGGAAACCACAACTAATGTCTTTACAGATTAAAACTAGATACCAAATTGTGATGGAAAACAATATCTTTTAACTTGTTTGAGGTACTTTTCTCTAAATTTCTCAAAAATGTCTGAGAAATGTGCAGCCATCCTATTATCTTTGGAGGAGTTGTTAGTTGTCAAATTATTAATTACTTTCAAAAATTGGACTCACCAAGAACCAGACTTTCTGGCAAGAGCAATGTTAAGATTGACCAGGTCACCTCCATTCATAAGAAGGAACTCATTCTGATCTTTTAACTGACCACTTGCCACTGGTCTAAGTTAATGTTATCTTCATGTTTGTAGCCTTTATATTTTTGTAGCCTCCACCTATTTCCTCTTCTTTATTTTTCATATCCTCACATGGTACAAAAGAATCATCAACAAAAGGGACATCTATAGATACTCTAATCTACAGATACTCTGCAGAGAAGGGTTGGGTCTCACTGGGTAGATCTGTGGTATAATGATCTGAAGTAAGTGAAAGATGAAAGAAGTATAATATTTTATGGATTTATTCACCTTTCTTAATTAAAAAGTGCAAGTTCATCTCATTTGTAATTTATCAAACTTTTGAACGGAAACAAATGAGGTTATAACTATCTCCTCTTGGAGATAGATGATCTGGAACCAGCCTTTGCGGCATTGTTATCCACGTGGCAATTAAGGGTCTCCCCCTAAACTAGCAGACTGCCTCCCTGGATTATGTTAGAAATGGAAATGGATGAGACCAGGAAATCATAGACGCAGAGAGAAATGTCTAATTTCCACCTTGATATGTAAGTGAATTACTGGAATTAGTGAAGGATTTAAAAGTTAAAAATGTGAGGGATGAATCCAGTCAATGTATTATGCAGTAAATTATCTGATAAATGAAATCCCCCTGGGAATATTGATCACCTTCCTCTAGTTGGTGCAGGAACAACCGTACATCTGCGCCCCTCAGTCCACTCTGAAGTGACCATGAGGATATGAGTAGTACCAAGGCTTGGCCTAAATATCCCTGATGGTTTATATTAATAGCTGGGGGGGGGGGCATTCCATTGTCTTGAAAGGTACTAGAACAATAGTTCCAGAGAATGCTCCCCTTTTGCTACGTTACTTTTTGTTCAAATCTAATCACTTCAATCTGCTGTCAGGATTTTTTCTAAACTGTGTGCATAATTGGAAACATGTACCACAACAAAAAGATCCACTCTGACACCTGCCATTTCAGAAAACAAGTGCAAGCAAAGAAACAAGGATATCATCATAGACAGATGTATTTATTTTGACAAGTGTGATTTGTTTTTAATTATTAATATTTCACAGTGTACTAGTAACTGTCTTGTAGGCTATTTTATAAAAGCAACATCTGATAATATGTCATTACCACATTAGCATACCTCTACGCAATTAAAGCTCTAGTCAGAATAGGGGTTGACTTTCATTTTTAGTGCAAATTGCCATGAAGCTAGAGAAAACATGAATATAATATTTAATAAGAATATTGCGTTTCTGTTAAGCTTTTGAGCAGCAATTTGAAAATACTTCATTGTGTCGACCACAGTAAAATGCTGAAACCTTAATCTAGGAATCTCCAGTGACAGAGAATTGCACAGTTGTTTCCGTCATCCTTTTTTGCTGAGCTTTATACATGGGCAGTTGTTTCCTTCAAAGAAATGTACATGCTTTGTTTTTGGAAAGTGGCTGCAGCACCTCATATTTTCAGTTCTAAGGAATTGAGCTGAGAAAATCCCCTCAAGCCGAGCAGGCACAGAGCTAGTCTTGCTGGTCCTTGTGATGGTTAAAGAAGTGAGAGAAAACCTGGGTGATTTCTCAGTTGTCATCGTCTTCCTTTATTTCACTCAATAATAAAAATGTCCCCATTCAACATGCATCATCTCCTTAAATCGTCTAGGTCTAAGTCCCTGGACAAGCTCAAAATAGAAGAAAAATACGGGAGGAAAGAAATCCCCTCCCCCATTTGCACCACCCTTTCAGAGAT
This sequence comes from Condylura cristata, assembly GCF_000260355.1. NCBI lineage: Eukaryota > Metazoa > Chordata > Mammalia > Eulipotyphla > Talpidae > Condylura > Condylura cristata. The sequence continues at coordinate 78,556,232 of NW_004567102.1, forward strand.
GAGAAAAAATCTGATTTTGCTTTAATTTGTCCTCAGCAGTGTCAGCTCTGTCAGAGGAAAGGGCATCCCTGCTGACAGTAATCATTATAACTCCAGGAGAGCAGCAGAGATAAATATACTATAAGTCATCTTCTGAGTGGGCCAAACTGGTTGCGATCCTTTTGAGGTCTAGTACTTTGCAGAAAGATTTCCTCTGTAAGACCAATGATGCCCAAAGATGTGCTTTTTTGTGATCCTTTCATATAACAAATATTAATATATATCAAAATATGCCAGTTTTGTTTATTGTGGTGGGGGTAGGGGAGAAATTCATCTCCATTTTAAATGAAAATGTTTGGCAAATAGAATCTCCATAAATTAAAAATAAAAACAGAAATCCAGAAACATTAATCACCATATGTAAATTTTATTGACATTTTGTTCTAATCTCTCATGATTGTGCTGAGTATTTGCAGAATTAATAGGGAATTGTATATTTGATATGTGTATCATATTCAAAAGCATGATGTAGCTAGGGTTCTGTTGTTTTTTTGCAATTAGATATTCCTAAATCCTACAAAAGGTAAAATAAATAGCACCAAGCAAACATCTGCTGGAGGAATACATTTTGATTTTGTTGCTACTTTGAATATTGTTTTCCCCGCCTCTTGTTCTGTGTAGACTTTTTTGGCCTACAGTAACCTTCCTAAGATTTACTTCGTAGCAACTTCTTCATTGTGAACCAAGATTGTAGAGTAGCCAGGGGGCTCACCCAAACTTGTTTAACTAGAATGGGCATTTGCACGGTTACTATAGAACATGTTCTGATTGTGAATATCTTCTCTTAAAAGGATGTTTTTAATTCTGTCTTCTACTATATTGTCTTTACTGCGTTTCCAAGTAATATTTAAATAACAGAATGTACATAGTTTAATGTAGTTTGTACAATCCTGCCAACATACCTTTTTTCCATTTTCCATGACTATATCTCTTTCTCTTCTGTCAGAAGCAGATAAACCCATGATGAATCTTATAAATGAGAGTTTTGAAAATGTTGGAATGGGGCCCTCTCTGGTGGTGCAACATGTTAAAGCACTGCAATACGAAGCTAGCTGCAGCCACTTCAATACGAGTTTGATCCCCAGTCAGGGAGGTGACCCACATGGCACAGTATACCTTTCTGGTCTTGCCTGCCTCTCCCTCCAGCAGTGCACTTTGTCAATCTGCCTTTTCCCCTCCCATTCTGTGTCTGGTAAAGTCTCTCTCATGTCCTGCACCTCTGGCCTGTACCTCAGTTCTGTATGCATAAATAAATAAATCTTTAAAAAAAGAAAATGTTGGAATGATGTAAGAAAAAAAAGTTGGGCTCTTCCTGGTGGCACAGCAAGTTAGGACACAGCACTTCATACCACTTCACGAATAGCTGCTTCAGTACATGTTCAATCCCTGCCCCAGAGGATACCCACATGGCGTGGCAGACATCGACTGACCTGCCAGCTGCTTCCCTCAGTAGTGCATTTCCTCTGTCTGCCTGTTCTGCTCCCCAGTCTGTCTCTGGTGAAGCCTCTCACCACCCCTGCACCTCTGACTTGTACACCAGTTCTGTATGCACAAATAAATAAATCTTAAAAAAAAAAGAAACAAAAATTGAGAAACATCAAAATGAGAAGTTAACTATATTTTCATGGTGGTGATATCCGTTTGGCAGTGTTATGTTCAGAGAGTAGGTTTCTTGGGTTTCACCAGTTACTCGTCTTTTCAGTGGCATGCAAGACCAAGACGTGGCTACATCCCAAAAGGGTACATTTATCACTAAATAAGTAAATAAATGAAGGTGAAGAAGATACTTGCACAGACTCAAGCAGGCAGAAAGGATTGCTTTTGAAAAGGACAGGCTTGTTCTTATAATCTCCTTTCCAGAGGGAGCGGTTCATCATTTGGTGGAATTGTTCTCTATTGTTAATTGCTTCTAGGGTGCAACTAGTTTGATTGGTAAGGACCTTTGTTGCTCCATAATTGCCCTCAACCTCCATCTCCCCACCTCTGATCCATGCCTGTGGATGTTTTCTATAGCAGACCTTTGGTTTTTTTTTTTTTTCATTTTATATTTTATTATATATAATATACACACATCATTCTTCATTTTGTCCATTTTTTCATCTTGGTTGTAATCCCTGTGGACTTCCCACCACCAGTTCATCATCTGTGTTCTACCACCATAGTCCCATAATGGCTGACAAGTTATTTATCCCTAATTGACCTCTGCCTTCAGAACTTTTCACTACTGTAGCTGTTTTAATGATGATGCTAATCACCTCTTTCCCCACCTCCAGTTTCTGGTCCTGTGATGCCTACTTCCCAAATTTCCAACTCTAAGCTTCCATCAGTTTGATGATATATGAGTTTTACTTCCTTTTTGGAATGTTTTTATATCTTACAAAAATTCACCACTGACAATGCGATATAATCAGAACAGAAAAAGAACTCTTTTCTAGAAAGAATGTACACCAGATTATTAAAGATCAGGTCTGCAGACTTCCTGCTGGGGAGCTTTCACCAATCAAGTACAGGGTCAGGATTCCAGCCTGATCTAATTACAAGGTGACCGCCTACTGCCTCTGGAATCTGTTCCTTCCACCAGCCACAGAAAACATCCCCACATCTCGGGGTGGAGTCCCTGAAATGGCAACTGACATAATTTTTGCCAAGATAATCCTTGGTGTAATAGCATTTTGCAATGGAGGAGATGTTTTGCCTCGGTGTGAAAGTCTCCATAAGCTACGTTTTTGTTTTCTGCAAGCTTTAGAAATGAACTTAGTGGTGTTTTGATATTCTGTGTTGCTTTTGTCCTTGCAGGCTGCTTATTTAGGCAAAGACTAGGAAAGACCTGACAGTATCCCCAGCCAAAGAAATATCTTACTGCTTATCAGTGTGTGTTTTGTTTTGTTTTTTTTCTTTTCCTTTCTTACAAAATGATTCAGTGAGTGTGCCTTACTTTTGATTTAGAATAAAGAACTGGGGTAGGATATGTTTGTATCAGCTCCTTGGGAGCTTATTTTCAGAAGAGAACTTTGAATGAAAATATTTCCCCAAATGACTTCATTCATACTCTGCTTATAAGGACAAGGTGCATTTAACAGCTGATTTCTGTTTTCCTGTCTGTTGTCAAGATTTCTGGACCTTCTTCCTTCCTGGGTCCCCAGCAGTTTTGAAAGCAGAGGAGGACTGAAATGTCGCCCGCTGGCAGCCTCCTCTGGCTCCATTCTCCCTCTGTGTCTGGAACTGGAATAGCCTTTCTTTTTGTGATCAGAGTAGAAATGAAGTGATTGGGAAATCAATCTTTTCTATTTCATTCAAAATCCCAATTTAGTAAATAGAGTGTAATACAGTCTTCATATTACATAGCTCTTATAGACAAGAAAGGTATTCCAGCCAGGGGGAAAAAAAAAAAGATCCTTAAATAAGCAGAGACATTTAATGTGATGCTACTGGTAATTTTCCAAATGATCCTTTTATATCTATTCTCCTTCCCTTTACCCTTTCACTTTCCACCAAATTTCACTATCAAATTACTGACAATTCTCATCCTTAAGTTCTTTGTCATATGGATCATTCTTAGAATATCTTTCTGCCCCATTTTTACCAGGTGTAGAAGACATGAAGCCTTCTAGAACCCATCTGGTTAAAAACCACACCATGATTAAACCTTTTATCAAATTTAGCCTGGAATTAACATGCTTGTTTATGAATCTGTCCTCTGTGCAACATGATTAGGGTTTTTAGAGAGAAAAGCCTATTCTTATTTATCTTTTGTTTTCCCACAATTTATTGCTAAGAGTTTTGCACATATTAAGCACTAGGTAAGGGTTTATTGTTGTTGCTTAATTTGAATTCCCAACATTTATTTATTTTTATGGTGAGGTGTTGATTAGAAAAGCAAGAAAGGCATTAAAAAGTAATTTGCAGAAATTGGTAATAATCACATCTAACAATTTGTATGGCGATTGCGGTTTTACAAAAAGGCGTTGGCATATCATAATGGGGAAGACTTCATGGTAAAGCTGGTCCTGAACATCTTTATGACAAATCTAATAGGAGATATATACATAAAAAGGCAGGAGAGGGCTGTTTGATCCAATCCTATTTGCATCTGATATATAGAGCAGGAAGACTGTCTTATATGTCCTGAGATCCACACTAACTCAGAACCCCTGTATGTTTATATTATAAAAATCCAAGGGTATGGATTTCTGTTTTGTGAAGGGTAAATTTATTCAACTTTATACCCTGGGCTTTCGCATATCACCTGGGATTACTCAAAAGTCCCTAATTTCCTGTTTATCTTTCTTCTCCCCAATCTCCTTTACTACCAATATCATGGTGAGAATAAGTGGTACTGGTAAAACTGAAAATTAAACATTTAATTTTGAATTCTGTGCTGCTTATAATTTTTTTTTCACAACAAAAAGTTGGACAATTAAAAATTAAAGTTTCAATGTAATACAAAATGATCAAAATACTTGCCATAGGCTTTTCTTCTTTGCTAGATTGGTTTATGGTATTTTTAATATTGCAGTGTGAAAATGTCTAATTGCAAATGGATGCCAAAAAAATCTGCCCTAAGCAAAAATCTAACATTTGTACTAGAATATATATAATTAAAAGGTGAATCTTTGCCTTTATCCTCTTCCATGGCCTCTCTTCCTTCCAGAAGGACCTTTGTTGAACATTTTCTTATGTATAAATATTATCTGTCTATCTAAATTACAGATAACTTGTAAGTTAGATACTGTTCTACAGTTTGCTCTTTTCACTTTCAATAGAAGATATATCTGAGGAAATACGTCCGTATTGATAGATAAGACTCTTCCATGTTGATTTTTATAGCTATATAGTTTGTAATCTTTTCTGTATGATTGATGCTTGAATAAATTCCATAATTTTTGTCACCATTATTATGGCACATGTTTAAATCTATTTTTGGGATAGAGTTCCAGAAGTTGAATTTCTTGGTCAAAGTTTACACACATTTAAGGTGTAGATATGTTACAGGGCAGGGAGAGGAGCACCCAGAACCCCCAAACATTTTTACATTGGCTGCTCTAAATAGGTTCCGCCTTCTACCACATCAGGTCAAAACATATAAGACCTTTAATGGAAAAGAACTTAACAATACAGAAAAGACAGAGCACATAGTTTCTAAATCTAGCACTTAAGGTTACCCCTCCCCTTGTAGGTAAATATCCAGCCAAACAGCGTTGGCCCAAAGCAAGGCCTGAAAGCCTGCCCCAGGTCTAACGCACCTTCTGGTGGGACCAGTGGAAAAAGATCAAAAACAGTTAGACAAGACTGGAAAGAAAGGAGTAAACTCAAAATTAAGATTAAAACTGCCATGTTGATCTCCACACAGTCCCCTCACCCACATCTGTTTCAATCAGCCAGGACCAAACACCAAACGTAGCTTCTTCAGGTCTCTCTGCTCTGTGTGCCTCCTCCTGGCCTTATTCTGGCTCTCCATCTTCTCTGGCTCTCCCTCTACAGTGACTGCTCTAAGCTTCCTTTTCCTCCCATTCAGCTCCACTCTCCTTTGGGTGGGACAGGGAACCTGGAGCATCCCCTTTTCCTGGGGACCCCTGTTATAGATTTTCTGTCTAGTTATCCCCAGAATGGCTAAAACAATAGATAGCATAAATGAACAGTGTTCCTATATGTCTTCCAGAATTGGGCATAAATAACTTTTTTCTTAATATTTTTTAACTAATTGGGCAACAAGTAATTCATCACATGCTGTTCTCTTATTGTCAGGGAAATTTAGCATGTATTCATGTGTTTGTGATACTTCTTGAATGTGAATTGCTTTTCTCTTTCCCATCTCCATTTATTATCTTGTTTATTCCTGCACGGATGCCACATTTAAAAATTACTGGAGATTTATGTTTTGTAGCTCTTAGAACAAGTTTCTTTTCTTTCTTTCTTTCTTTTTTTTTTTCAGAATTTTTTTTTTGCTTATCTTGCATGTATATTCTCCCAGGTAGATTTTGAAATCAACAGGACAAGTTCCATAGAAAATTCTACTGGGGATTTTATTGTAGTGTACATTAAATCTATAAATTAACTCTCAGAGAGCTTATGGGTTTACAACTATTGAGTTTTCCAACAAAGAACATGGTTAGCCTTTCCACTGACATGTTTCATGTGTAGGTCTCTGTAAAACTTTATAGCACATGTGCATTTGAATTTTTTTTTGTCTTACTGCTAACATTTTATACATTTTTTCATCATGGTGAATGGAAACTTTTTACATTATATATTCTAAAGGCTATTAAAGATGCATAGAAAAGGTATTGTTTTTGTTTACCTTGTTACTTTCATTAGATTTTCTTGTTCACAAATCCCTTTTTAAAATACAAAATGATAGATATTGTGGTAAAATATGTGAAGTTCAAGTTTATGAAGTAGAAAGATTTCTCTATTACTTTTATCATTTTATAATTCTGCAACACGAATTTTCATTTATCATATGTTAGACTTATTTTCATGTTAGTTCATGTGAATGCGCTCTCTCCTTTTGAGGTGATGCATCATTTTATTACATGGATATTGTGATTTATCTTTAACCAAATATATGTATATATGTATGTGTTTGTGTGTATTTGTGGGGCACATAGTTAAGATGATCAAAAGCAAACAACATTAAAATCCTTACAGAAAATTGATCTCTTTATCATCATCCTTTCTATCCTTGATTGACCACCCTAGAAGTTACTATATTAAGCAATTTTTGATGATTTTTCTGGCATTTTCCCCCATACATTTCTGTATGTTGTGATTATACTGCTTTCTTGATATATCACTTTAGTAATTGTTTCAGGTGAAGACTCAGTTTTTAAGCACATCTCTTTTGCTCCTTTGTTTCCTCTCAAGTAATAGTATCACCATTTTTTTCATTTTTTAAATTAATTTTTTAAAGATTTAATTAATTTAATTTTATTATGCATATAAGAACTGGGTTCTCAGCCAGAGGAGTGGGGGTGACAGGATTCACCAGAGACAGAGTGGGGAGCAGAAAAGGTGAGTCCACTGAAACACACTGCTGAGGGGAGCAGCAGGTGAGAAAGGAGAGGTCTGTTACACCACGTGGATCAATCCCCTGGCTGGGGATTGAACTCAGGCCGCAGTGGCTGGTGGCAGCTTCGTAGCACAAGTAGTTACTATTTATATCATTAGAAGTATTTAACTTTCTTTCTGGGCAAATAGTTCCATGATTTGATTTGTATTGCATTTTTAGTATATATAACTCTGTTTCCTCTCTCCCTACAATTATGCGACTTGTCTCCTTTTTTTTTTTTTTTCTACATCTCATTTGCTAGAACTCCTAGAATGATGTTAAGTAGTAACGATAATACTGGTTATACGTATCTTGTCTAGACTCCAGCAGAATACCTTGAAAGTTGATTAATTATTTAGGAGTCTACATATAAAGTAGAATTCAAGGGAAAAAAAATAAAAATCTTAAATGTCAATTCCTCAATGATGGGATTACAATGAGGCTCACATAAATTCCAGGCATTATCAGCAAGAACATAAATGAAAGATGGGTGGAGAGGAGAGGATTTAATTGATGCAGGAAAAGCATTTTAAAAGAAAGTGGAGATCCATTTGCCAAGGGAAAAATGCATAATGGGATCATCAAATATCTGGACAATGAATAAAAATAATGATACTGTACAAGGCAATTTCAAGTACTGTAATTATTAGGGAAGGTTAACAGTAAGTTTAAATTTGTATTTAATCATAGTTGCTTAGTGAGTCCACTAATGTGCCATATATATCAATGGAAAACAATTCTTTTGTGTCCTGTGTAGGAGAGAAAAGGGGGACAGTGGTCATAATAAATTGTCATTTCCTAAGTGCTGCGTTTTCCTAAAGGTGCTAGCACAGAAGTTCATAGGAAATGCAACACAATCTCAGCGTTTAGCTTTTCCTGGGAATGGAGGTGGAGCAAGTGGAGGGTAGCAGGTGGAGGAAGGCACCACAGCCAGCATTTGCCCCTTGGCAACTGGTCTGCGGACCTAGGATGACCTGGAACCATAGTTCGCCCAACCTGGTAGTTCACCAGTTTCCAACCCCCTCTTTTCACCTTCTGAAACACCAATCTGGAAGTACACAGTAGCAGACAAATAACTCCAAATAGTGCACACCCAAATCAAGTTATCTTTGTGAAAGATGTAATAGATGAACCAAATCTGTACCTTAACTTACCTGGGTTTTGAGAGGTCAGGGGGGCTTCACAGCTTGTGTGCATGACTCCCTTCCAGTATTGAACTCTGTTATAGAGCCTTGGATAAATCTCTTACTACCTAAAGATCTAAGGTGGCGTCTTCTTTCCTGACCAAACCGTAATAAAGACATTTCTATCCTGAAAGGTAATAAAGACATTATTTCACTATCCTGAAAGGTAGCTACTCTGTTCTATTAAAACTTACATACACATATTAAGCCAACCTTTTACAAAAGATGCAGAACCCACAAGTGAGGAGGGAGAGCTACACAAAGTTTTTACCTCCTCTCTTGGTGCAATTTCATCGTTCTTTTCAGGACTCAAGCTAGATTTTTCTCTCCCATCACTGTGCCTGCTCATCCTTTGAAGCTCAAAACAGCATACACTAACCCTTGCCCAAGGCAGACATTAATAATTGATTACAGCAGTCTCGCCTGCTGATAGAGATTTGACCTACATTCTTCTCGGCACAGAACTCTGGCCAGCCACTACTAATCGATTGAAAGTGACATGTAAAAAAGGACCTTATGAACTTCCCACCACTTGAACAAAAAGCCCAAAGACATAAAACCATAATGTTTATGCAAAAACAATCATATTTAGGGAGTAGTTGGCAGATCACACATCAGACATCCTTTTCCCCTTAGGTCTTATGGCTAATCTGTCATCCTAACAAGGAGACTAAATGCTCTAATTATGATGAAAGCATGGTTCCAGCTTATATCCATGGGCTTCCTTTAGAATTAGAGCCACAAGTTCTGAACTGTGCAAAGCCCACCCACCCTGAGTGGGAAATACCCTGAAGCAGACCATGCTGTAAGTATTAATTTTAATTCAAATATTTTCTCACTACTTCACTGTTGAGATCACCTCTCCAAGTGAGTGCCTAATACACACCCACACTATCAAACATGTCTGCTTTGCTAACAACATAATTGACACAGATATTCTAGACATAGTTTCACTCTTAAGTGATGTCACCTCAGTAGGATAAACCCATCTTTGTTCTTTTCTTATGAGTCACTTTAACTCATTCTATGAGGATTTCATATGTGTGAAAGTTGTTGTCAGTTGTTACTAATTTCTGATATATTTTGATTAAGACTTACATGAGCTATGTCATTAAAGTATCTCTTAAATTTGCTGCATTTGCTACAGTATTGTAGTCATTTATTGGTTTAGTAGTATAATTTAAATATAGATTCCAGGATATTTTTATGCCAGGGAAGACTGTAATCCCTTCACAGAATCTATTTAAAGTGAACTGACAGTGATTTTTTCATTAATGTAGTGCTGTAGTGAATCATTATAGTTCAAGGATAATGCATTGCATGCAACTTTTGGTCATTTACTTTAATAAAATGCAATGCAAAAGAAATAAACTTCCTCTGCATTTTATTAGACTCTTGTAAATATGTTGGAGAAGGCCAAGGATTTCACTTTAAGGTCCAATATATCAACACCAAGGACAGTTACCTTCTAACTGTTTATTTTACAAGGACTGCTGAAAGTGGGGAATATGTTGCTTTTATGGTAATTGAAGATTGTCACCGTTCATTCAGTTTCCTGTTTGCAATGTTACCCCTGAGAAAAGTGGCTTGGAAATGGGAAATATCTCAGACAGGGAGAAGCAGAGCATGCTATAGATATTAATCTCAATTCAAACATGATTTTTTTTTTCAACCCCCTTTGAAGTGCCAGGTGTCATACTGGAAGCTGGAAGGCCTACCTCACTAAGAGATAACCCCTTCCCAAGTTCACAGTCCAACTTGGGACATCAAGGTAGGAGCAGTGAACATTGATCTTCATGCTGATCTTCAGCCAGAGTCCCACTTCCTCAGCTCCCGCAGAGGTTTGCTCAAAGTCACTGCCCATTGGGACCTTGTTGGACCACCCTGTGTTATTATTGCAACTTCCCTCACAGCAGGCAAGTTGTTCTTCTCATCCATTTCTTAGCATTCATCAACACAAGTATGTTGTTAGTAAGGAATACATTTTTTTGTATCTACCGTCTTGTTTATTGTCCATTTCCTCTTATGGGAAGGCATATTCCAGGAAGGCAAGGATATTCATCTGTTCTGCTTATTGATGAACTTCTAGATTCTAGAGTGTGCTTGACATACACTAGGAGTGCAATAAACAAATCAGTGGGGCTGAATTTTCCTTAAAAAGCTAGGGAAATATTCAAAGCATACATTCACATGTCTTTGAACTAGATCAGAGAAGTGACAGGACTTCTACAGGGAGGTAGCTTTCAGTTGAAAGTTACTGTGTACAAAACCACTGCTTGCCTAGTGGGGAAGGGAAGGTGAGAGGGCCACTTAGGGGACTGGGCAGGAAGTAGGACCAAGAAGAATGGGAGTAGAAAAATTAAAGATGTAGGGGCCAGATGGTGGAGGGCTGATAAAATTAAAATTTGCATATAGATGAACCTGCTGTGATAAATCCAAAGGAGAATTTTCTTTCTTAAACCAGCATCTGTTTTCCTGATTTTTATGACTTAAGCTCATAGACCAAATCTTCAAAGCTACTAGTGACATCAATGTTTGGGTTCAGATAACTAGAAACTGTCATCTTGGTGATGGTGGTCGCATTAATAACATCAACCCTGGGCTGAGACTTAACAGTAGTGGGTGACAGGGAAGCAGGTGACGGTGGGCAGTGATGAGGCAGATTCTGCAAGGAAAGTGCAAGGAGGGCCAAGCGGGCGCCCTTGGTCCCCTCACCTCCACGGAGCAATGCTTGGAGAACGGGGAGAGCAGCCAGTGGGTGCAACAGCGAGGGGCAAGACCCTCCTGGCCCCTGACTCTCATGTAGGAGAACAGCAGCTGCACAGGGAAGATTTTAAGGATCAGGTTTTGAGTTTGAGAAAAACTAAGTTAATGGGAGAAGGAAGAAGAGAACCACTTGGTTCCATAACCACTTGGTTACGTGGTTAGTGTGTAACACAGAGAATGGAACCCAGAGAGGACAAAATATAGAATAGGAGGGCAGCAGAAGAGTCATGGGCCCCATGATGTCATGCCAGAGGCAGGGACAGTGCCCAGTGATGTAGGTAGAAGTGGGGTGTAGGGGTGTCAAGCCTGACACTGACATCAGTGCTGCAGAGGCACTGCGTAGGCAGAGGACTGTGGTGGTGGGTCACAGTTCATAGGGGGTGTCGTACAGGAGGACCTGCTAGACCCAAGCAAAGAGTGAGAAGTAAACTGCTCCAGGTTGGGGCTACTCCTGGACATTTGAAGCACTGCTGGTGTACCCTAAATGTCATACTACCCTGCATTGCTGCTCCAGGGAGGGTTGTATTTAGCAGAACTTATGCAGAAAAGATAAAGAGTGGCACTGTCTGTCCTCACCCTCAATCTTTGCCTTAGAGCATTTACTTCACAGAGGGGTGCAGGTGGGGGGGGCAAGATAAAGTATAATTTATAATAACGATCATAGATATTTATAAATGTGTTTTATCGATCAGATTGTCTTCTTGTTATTTTCTATGCCTGCCTTACACTGCTGTAGAAAGGCAAGGCAGTTTTTAACCTTTTCATATGCACATGAAAACACATATTCATTTATTTGAAAATAACATTGATGGCATTTTGTGTCTTGTTACTATTAAAAATAAAATAGCAGAATTTACAAAGAATAACAAAATTTGTTATCGCAAAGTACCATAGTCCTTCACTGTTACACTGTTTTAGCATCTTCATATTTTAAGGAATTTGCAATCATGTAAAATGTATTGAATTTGATAGACTCCTACCATAAAACAGCCGAATGCTTCATAACAACCAACAAAGGGTTTGCATTTTTTCTGCTTGGCAGATTAACTGCTGGTTTTGTTTCCTGCCAGATAGTTTGCTGTAACACGAGTAATAAATTAGGATGATTTTCTTCCTTTTTAAGGTTTTTAGTTTAGTTTTTTTTTTTTTAAGCTTATCAAAGCTCTCTTTTCTTGTGGGTGGAAAGAACTAGAACCTAATCAGTACATGTTCCTTATCCTTATTCACAGTTTTGTTCATAGTTAAACACTGAAGATCAAATGGACATCTGTGATGGAGAAAGAAATCATCAGGGACCAGTTTGAGAAAGGGAAGTTTGAATAAAGGGAATCCTTTGGGAGTGGGTGTCTGAATTGCAGGGGGCTTTCAGATCTTTAGTGAAATAAATTTGACACGAAGTTGCAGCTGTTTCAAGTGCACAGTGAAACTAGTTTTGAATTATGTATATGCCCATGAAACCATTACCACATTAGAATAATGCACTCATCCTTCACCCCAAAATTGTTGCATGTGTCAATAGTTCATTTCATTTATTGGTGAATATCACTGATCAATACTTTCATATAGCATTGCATGGCTACATACATATCACAATTTGCTAATCCATTCATTCACCCGTTGATGGACCTTTAGGTGGTTTGCAGTTTAGCTATTAGAAATAAAGCTTCCGTGAACATTTATGAACATATATTTTGGAAGATCATATGCCTTTACACTAAGGAATGGAAAGACCAGCTCAGATAGTTGGGGTATGTATAGCCTTTTAAGAGACATGATTAATTTCCAAAGTAATACTGTTAGTTGCTTCAGATCCTACCCAACAAATGATACCATCAGGCATTTTAACTTTAGAGACTCAAGTAAGTTTATAGTAGTTTTTATTTGTATTTCCCTAAGAATTAGTGAATTTTGAGAATCTCTTCCTGTGCTTATTTGCTTTTGTTTATTATCTTTGATGAAGTATCTGTTCAGACACTTTGTTCATTTTTAACCTAGATTGCTTGTTTACATGTCATTGAGTTTTAAGAGTTCTTTATGTATTCTGAATTAAAGTCCTATAGGTGATATTTGCAACTGTTTTCATTTCATTCTTATCATAATAGGAGTTTCTAGGAGTAGACTTCTGTTGTATAAAACCTGATATATCTTTTTTTTTTTGTTATTGTGGGTCAACCTATTGGTGTCAGATCTAGGAAATCTCCACCTAACTCCCACCCACACTAACTATTCTTGCTCCCTGGAATACCATTGAGCTATTTAAGTAGATTAGCTCTTGCTTTTTGTGACAGTGTAGATGGGAACTTGAAATTCTTATGTTAGTTTAAAGTAAGTCAGAAAGTGAATGACAGTTACCATGTGGTTTCTTTTGTATGTGAAATATAAATAGCCAAAACAAATGAACTAACAAAACACAATACAGATAACTCTTAAGACTTTGTAAGCAATGCGGTGTTTCCTCCAGTGAGCAGTGGAAGAGAACTTGGGAGGGAGTAGCAGGGGTCCATTCAGTAGTGTGATGGCTGCATAGCCAAGATACAGCAGCAACCTAAATGGATCAAGAAGATGTGATCTATATGTACAATGGAATATTATCCAGCAATCAAAAAGATAAACTGATGTCGTATGTCACAACATAAATGGAACTGGAGGGGATTATGCTCAATGAAGTAAGTCAGAAGGAAAAAGAAAAATACTGGTGGCCTCACTTACAGGGGGAACAAAAGGAAAATAAATAAGGGATCAGGAAAAAAAAGGACAAAATTAGCCAGCAACAATAAAAGGGAAACATTCAGCAGGAGAGGGAAAGGAGAACAATTAAAACAAGGATGGGAAGAGCACAAGAGACTATAGTGATGGTTCACAGGTGACTTGTTGGTGGGAATTTTATGGGTACTACACCTGAGAGAAGAAAATAAACTGTACCAAAATGAATAATGATGTAAAATATATATAGAGAAAATTTTTAAAATTAAAAAAAAATGATAGTGTTATGACACTGTAGCTGTTGGATATGGCCATGTAAATACACCTCAGAGAGGTGAGAAGCAGTTAAAATAATTCCATATGTTTCATACATGAAGTTTTATTCTGAATTAATTATTGAACATTAAGGAGTAAATAATTTTTTTTTGTAAATGTTCAAATGTTTCAGTACTAATTTTCAAGAGGCTTTATTCCCTCCATTGGATTGTCTTTGACTTTTCTTTAAAAGCCAGTTTACATGTACCTTGAGTCCATATCTGCACTCCATTCCTTTACATTAACATATTTGTCTTATTTTATTACCTTGGCCGCTATAGATCTATAATAAATCTTGAAATCAAGTTGTATTACTCTGACATCATTCTCCTTTTTCAAAGTTGCTTTGGGTTTTCTAGATCCCTTGCTGGCCCATATAAATTTTATTTGAGGTTTTATTTGAATCTTACATCAACTTAGGAAGAACTGGTATCTTAACAATATTGTCTTCAAACTATTACCATATCTCTATTTATTTTCTTCATTAACTTCTTGTAGCAATACGTTGTAATTTTACATGTATCTTGTTCACATTTTATTAGATTTATATCTTAGAAGTTCATATATTTGATGTTATCACAACTGACATTTCCTTTAGTTTACGATTGTCATTCATTGTTAGTATATGGAAATGCAGTTATTTTTATATATTGCTCATATCTTTCAAACTTGCTAGGTTATATGTTAGTTTTAGTAAGTTTCTTGTTATCCTGTAAGCTTTTACCCACACATGAACATGTGGTCCGCAAATAATGACAGTCTTATTTCTTCCCTTCCAATGTGGATGCTCTTTATTTCTTTTGCTTGTTGCACTGGCTAGAACTTTCATTACAATGTTGGATAGATGTGGTGCGAACAAACATTATTGCTTTGTTCTTAATCTTGGGCAGAAAATATTGTCTTTCAGCATCCAGGAAGATTGTTAGCTGTAGGTGTTCACAGATGACCTGCATCGGCTTGAGGACATTTCCTTCTGTCCCTAGCTTGCCTTTCTTTAAATTTTAATCAAGAATAATTACTGGATTTTGTTAAATGCTTTTCATGAATCTATTGTGGTGATCACGGAGCTTTTATTTCCTTGTCTATTAATATGGTGAATTGCATGGATTGAAGTTTGAATATTAAGGCAATCTTGTATTCCTGGGATAAATCCCACTTGGTCATGCTGTATTAACATTTTCATATTATTGGATTTGATTAGCTAAAATTTAGTTAAGGATTTTTGCATCCATGTTCACAAAGGACATTGTTACATAGTTTTCTTATAATTACTTTTTATGGTTTTGGCATTAAGTTAAGGCTAAAATCTCTTTGAATAAATTTGGAAATATTCTAACTTCTTTAATTTTCTGGGCAACTTTTAATAGAATTAGTAATACTTCTTTCTTAATTCACCAGTGCATCCATTTGGTCTCAGCTTTGTGGGTGTGTGAATGTGTTTGTGTGTATTATATGTTCATTTACTCATTTATTTTTGGCAGGAAGCCTTTTGAGTATAAATCGTTCTTTTAAAGTAAGCTGTTTCAAGTTATCACACAGCTAACTGATGTACTTTTCATTTTAAAAAGTCCTGTCATCTCTGTTCAGTTTTGGTTAGCTACTATTGCTGTGTCTTTAAATTGATCATTTTTTTTTCTTCTATAGCAACTACTCTGATCATTGCATTCACTGTGTCTTTCATATCAGGTACAGTGTATTTCATCATGCATTAGGAGTTTTCATCTTTTTGTGGTGTCTCTGTCATGTGCATTGCAACACTTCTATACTATTTTAAATATTATGGCTTTCTAAGAAGTCTGTATCCAATACAATAACTATTTTTTCACAATCTTTCAATTATTTTGGAGCCCTTTTAATACCATGAAAATTTTAGAATCAACCTGTTGGCTTAAAAACATAAGCAAGCTAGAATTTTGATTGAGTTTGCATTGAATATATAAAGTAATCCTGGAATAAATGACATATATATCTATATCTATCTATCTATCTATCTATCTATATATATATATATATATATACATACACACACACATATTTTCTTAAACAATATAATAGTTTATTTTTATATCATTTTGTCCCTTTTTTTCATCTCCGTTGGAATCCCCGTGGGCTTCCCATCACCAAATCACCCATGTGCCATCACCGTAGCCCAGGGCACTTCCCTCCCCCCACCATTTTTGATCCCATTCCCCACTCTACCCCTGTACAATGTCTCTGCTATATAGCTGTTCATTATTATTATTATTTTCTTGCCTGGTCTGTTATCTTTCTCCTATGAGTGAAACCATCTGGTATTTTTCCTTTTCTTTCTGGCTTATTTCACTAAGCATAATCTTTTCCAGCTCCATACATGTTGCTGCAAAAGGCATGTGTTTATATTTTTGGTTGCTGAGTAATATTGTGTGTATATGTACTACATCTTTTTAATCCAGTCATTTATTTTTGGGCATTTGGGTCATTTCCATGTCTTTTTAGTTGCAAATAAAGCAGCAATAAGCATGTGGGTGCAGGATACACACATGTTTTTAACACCCCATTCTTTCTTTCATTCAATCTGGTCTTTTAACAGTCTTGGTACATTTTAATTGACAATTTAGTGTAATAAAACAGTGATAAATTGGATTCCCATTGACTGTAATCCAAAGAGGATGTACATTTATTTCAGGTAACAATTAAGATATGGAGATCAGTTTGATCGAAGGAAGGATTGGATTGATTTGGAGCTTGGCTTTAGCCTTATGAGTGCTGCTCTAGTCCAGTTCACCCCTGCTGTTAGCCTTTATTGGGAAAAGAACTTCCCAATTGAACCCACTGCGTCTTGGAATCCAGTTCTGCCCATTCCTGGTCATAGGATAGTTCTCTGGAAATTCCTGGCCCCTGATCAAGAGCCCAAGGTCTAGGCTCACTTAGATCTCAGAGAGTGGAGTTTTGCACAGGCATTTTATTCACGAATTGTTGCTACTTTGATAACATCCAAATCAGTACATAAAAAAATACATTATTTATTTGGTCTAACTTTCCTTGTTGTTTCATGTGGGATAGTTTGTAACCTAGAAATCCTGGCTTCATTCTTTAAAGACAAACCCAGTCAGAAGTATGATAGCTTAGTTGGTAAGGCCCCATCTATATATGATGAGATCCCGGTTCACCTGGAGTCCCTTCTATTCTCATTGACGAGGTGGTAGGATTACACTTGAAGTCTTTCAGGTAAGGCTTTGGTTCATTCTACTGGTTTTGTTTCTTTGGTTAATCTTTGAGTTGAAGGAGTTCAGTTTGATAGAGTATTGAGTTTTAATAAAGTGGGGGGTCAGTGGGAAAGAGGAGCAGGGTAGACTCTACCTCTCGGCTAGCAAGCAAGAATCTTGAAAATTCTGAGCCAGGGAATGCAGTCAAGATTTTTCTTGTTTGATTTAGAAGATGTTCAAAGCTAGAGACAAATAATTCTGTTATTTTAAATTAGTTTATCACTGAAATGCAGTTAGTCTGCAAAGAATGGACTTCAGAGAACCTAAAACATACCAACTTTACTTTGGAAATCTAGGCTCTCTGAGTGTCAGTATCTTTACACTGTAAAATAGTGATGATTACCTATTTTGTGAGTGGGATTATATTGGATAATGTATAAACTGTATAGGAACTACCAGGTGTTTCTACATGTTTCTCTTTACTTTCCTCTATCAACCTACATGGAATAAAAAATGCAGCATTCAATGTGTTACTGCTTTCTGAGATAGGTGTCTTTGTGAGTGTAATTGTATGCTAAGATGCACCCCCATGTTTATTGCTGCACTATTTATAATAGGGAAGATGTGGAATCAACCCAAATGCCCCAAAATAGATGACTGAATTAAAAATAAGTGGCTCATATACACAATGAAATATTACTCAGCAACCAAAAAGATAAACTCATGCCTTTTGCAGCAACAATGATGGGGCTGGAAGGGGTCATGCTTAGTGAAATAAGCCAGAAAGAAAAAAAAGAAAAATGCTGCATGGTTTCACTCATAGCAGGAGTGTAAGGGATCAGGAAAAAAAATAAAGAGAAGCACATCTAAAAGTAAAAAGTAAAAAGTGAAAAATAAAACAAACAACTGTAAACCAGAGACTTTTTTTTTAAAGATTTATTTATTTGTGCATACAGAACTGGGGTACAGGCCAGAGGCTCAGGGGCAGTGAGAGGCTTCACCATAGACAGAGTGGGGAGCAGAGCAGGCTGACCGACGAAGTACACTGCAGAGGGGAGCAGCAGGCGGGTCAGGAGAGGTCTGCCACGCCATGTGGTCACTTCCGGGGCAGGTGGGGATCGAACTCATATGGAAGTGGCTTTAGCTTCCCAGTGCTGTGCTTTAACCTGCTGTGCCACCAGGGAGGGCCCAAACCAGAGACATTTTATGGGGGTGGGAAGGGGGGGTGGGATCAGAACTGGGGTGGGAAGAGTGCACGAGACTGTGGTGATGGCACACAGGTGAATTAGTGGCAAGAAGCCCACAGGGATTACAACTGAGATGAAAAAATATACAAAAGTGAAGAACGATGTAAAAAATAGATAAAATAACAATAAAAAAAAAGAGAGAGAAAAAAAATTCTTAAAGGAAAAGAAAAATTACCAGAAATGTGTCTAATGCAGTTTTGGAAAGAGAGACACTGTTGGCGCCTAGACAGAGTGGTCATTTGTTGTCAAATAATTCAGCTTCTTGATGCTACAGGGGCTTGATATGAAATCCATGCGGTGACTGATTTCATTCCATGTTGAAATAGATCTGTCTGTGGGATGAGACTTGGCAATTCATAGTGGGAGGCCTGGGGTATTGAATCCAAAACCTTTCCATTTATTTCACCTATTAATGAGTTATTTTCTGTAGAAATTGAATATGAGGACAACTACTTTCTAGGGAGAATATTTGAAAGAGAACCTTATATCCTTTATAGTTAAATTTTATTTGATATCTACAAATCGGGGTCTAAAACTAATTTAGAGACATTTTAAAAAGAATCTCTTTGTTTAGAAAAAAATTGCCCCCATCTTGCACAAAAGCAAGTGACCAGTGCATATTTCAATTAAAATGCTGTTGGGTACATATGAAAATGTAAGTATTACATAATCGTATACATGTAATAGTATGTGAAACACATTAAAAAGAAAATTAGGATTACCTACCTGTTGGAATCTAAATTTTAATTTTCCATGTATACATACTTGTAAATGTCACAGTGTGGCATTTATTAGCTTTTTTAATGAAAAACTTTAGTTATTTGTTTAGCTATTTGTAAATGAATGCTGACCTTTACTGCCCTTAATCAAAGGCATAAAAATTAAAAAGAGAAAATACATTACCATAGTTATAGTTTTTTGTTTTTTGTTTTGGTTGGGGGATATACTTGTTACTTGTTTATATATCTTTGTAGAAATTTTACTGAGATTTTGGTAGAAAAAATAATTTTTGGCAGTTGATAAGTGAAGGCACTTTTTTTTAATATTTATTTATTTATGCATACAGAACTGGGGTACAGGCCAGACGCACAAGAGCAGTGAGAGGATTCATCTGAGACAGAGTGGGGAGCAGAACAGACCAACTGACTAAGTGTACTGCTGAGGGGAGCAGTGGGCAGGTCCGAGAGGTCTGCTGCGCCATGTGGGTCACCTCTAGTGCAGGCAGGGATGGAATTCATGCTGAGTTGGCTTTAGCTTCTTAGTGCTGTGCTTTAACCCACTACGCCATCAGGGAAGGCCTGAAGGCACCTTTTTTTTTTTTTTTTTTAAAGATTTATTTGTGCATACAGAACCAGGGTACAGGCCAGAGGCTCAGGGGCGATGAGAGGCTTCACCAGAGACAGAGTGGGGAGCAGAACAGGCAGATCAACAAAGTACACTGCTGAGGGGAGCAGCGGGCGGGTCAGGAGAGGTCTGCCGCCTATGTGGTCACCTCCGGGGCAGGCGGGAATCGAACTCATGCAGAAGCGGCTTTAGATTCTCAGTGCTGTGCTTTAACCCGCTGCGCCACCAGGGAGGGCCCTGAAGGCACTTTTAACCTCCTCTCTCCCATAACAATTATAAAATGATAAAGAATGTATATGTGATTAAGTGGACTTTTCTGCAAATTCTCTCCCACTTCAGAAGTAGCTTACAGGAAATCAGATTATTCTTAAATCAGTGCCTGACCAGTAAAGAACTAGAATTAAAACCACAACAAAAAAGGGACCCCTGGTAGTAGAAGGAGTTAAGTCTTAGCACTATGAAGCTACCTGCAGCCACTGCAGCACCAGTTTGATCCCCAGCTAGCGAGCTGACCCACATGGAGCAACAGACATTTCCTGTCACACCTGCTGCTCCCCTCAGCAGTGTATTTCTGTAGATTTGCCTGTTCTCCCCACTCTGTCTTAGGTGAATCATCTTACCCTCCCCTCATCTCTGACCTATACCCCTGCTCTTTATGCATAAATAAATAATTTTTTGGTATTATTGTATTTATCAGAAAGCTAAAGTTTTTTATGTATTGTTCAAATTCCATTTCTAGAACAAGAAAGTATAGGAAAAAAATTTGAAATCAGACTTTTTGATGAGGTTTTTTCATCCCTCCTCTTTCGGTCTATGTCAATGAACAAAATGGTTAATTTGTCTGAACATGAACAAATTGGTCTAGGACTCCAGATGGCGGCAAGGATCCTTCCAGCTCACAGGTTTCTATAATTAAAGACATATTAGTATTTCCTAGCAGGATGCAGCCACTCTTTTTCTAGTTATTATTAAATTTATGTGCCCACTAATTAATAGTTCCTCTTCTTCTCCAACTTATAAACATGTATACTAAACACTTATTAATTTTTTTCAGTTCTTCGGATTTAGGTTATAGGTCTGTCACCTAGAGAGTGAGACTTGATTACAAAGTAATGAAAACATGTATTTCACGACCTACAGAGTTTCCATGACCATAGGAGTGCTGGGTTTTAATGTAGTCACTCAGGAAGCTACATGTTTACTTTGCTGAAGCTATCATTACTCAGTTTCGCAACCCCTCTTTTGTAATTTTCTATAATCTTAGGAGGAAGTTACCTGACCTACCATCTCCTTGTTTGATTTTATACATCTCACTCCTGACCCCCAAATGATACATTTTGGTTTGAGTGTTCAAGACTCTCTTATTGCCCTCACTTCTGACTGACAACACTGTCCAGAAGTTACTGTTACAGGAAAATTTTCCAGTCTACCTGAGATTGTTCTTTGCAGATGTTAAGGACTGTGTAAATCTTGACGTGGAGGATATGCTGTGGGCAGTGAAAGTAATTCAGAGGGAATTTGAAACAATGCAGTTTGAACAGTTGTTCATTTGGAATCAATGCATTGTCTTCAAATATAAATAGGGTGAATATGACATGTATATTTCACACACATCATGTCAGTATCATCTAAAAACCATGAACATAGAGTTACACAGATGACCAGTCCTGGTGTTTGTCTAATACAACATGCATGTGCTTACATGAGCTGGGTGCACAGCGTCACTCAGTTCCTGGAATAATTAGATGAGTGATGATGTGAAGGGGATGATAGCTTATTGAAACATGGAAATTCTAGCATACTTGTATAAAAAGGAATTTCCATATGGTAGAGCCACATTCCACATGTTTGCTCATTCATTGTTGAGAAGAGCTCTGACATTCCTTAATATGGTGTTTTTCAATTCTGCAAACCTCATAGTCACTAAGTCCTCCACACTGCGTATCTTCGGTCCATCATGATGCATTTAAATAGAAAAATTCTTCTTATCAAGGTCACAATACAAGGAAACGTTTATCATCGTGCATAAAATTCCCTATAGTACATGTTTTTTTGTTGCAGGACCTTATCCTGTCTGCTATTTGAACCATGATTTATTTTCTAGCCTTTTTTTTTTTAAGATTTATTTATTTATGCATACAGAACTAGGGTACAAGCCAGAGGTGTAGGAACAGTGAGAGGATTCACCAGAGACAGTGGGGAGCAGAACAGGCAGATCGACGAAGTACACTGCTGAGGGGAGCAGCGGATGGACCAGGAGAGGTCTGCTGCGCCATGGGTCACCTCTAGGGCCGGGTATAGAACTGGCCACCTTGCAGTGCTGCATCCTAACCTGTTGTGCCACCAGGGAGAGTTGCGGCTTTCTTTCTTTCTTTCTTTAACTAAAGAGGGGTCTGCCATGTGTGGAGTATGAGATAAAGCAAGATAAATGCGCAGGTCTCACCATCTGTGTGCTACCATGCTGGATCTTATAGGACATTGCCACTGGCACGTGATCTTTACACTCATCTATGCACCTGGCCACAGGTCCATCCACTAATCTTAACTGCTTGGATCAAACACCTTTTCAGATGCCACCACCAGTGATGGGGGTAGGTAGGTTTCCTGCTCTTTAGTGGCATCAGTGAGTCTGTAGAGAGGCTGCCTTCTAATCAACAGGTAGAATTTGCGGGTCTATTACATTTCTGACCTACTCATCAATATTTGTGGTGGACAGAATGATCGGGGTATCAGGTTACGTTCACAAAATATAGCTCTAGTAATAACTATTGGAGGAGAGATACAGAGGTTGGCCCAGAATAAAGGCTGTTTCCTTTAGCATAGAATCTCCAAACGTACAGCAAAGTCATCCTGTGGGGGAGAGGCAGGGAAGACGCCATCAAAACCTGTCACCACCGACAAAAGCTTCATTTGGTTTTTCAATCACTCGAAGGACTTTGCAGAAGATGGCACTTGTGAAATTGATCTCAATTAAAATCAGTCTCAGAGTCTCCCACCATGGCAGGGAGAGCAGCCTGGTTCCTCCCAGTAATAGTCCTCGCACCTGTCTGGACGACGCTGGCAGTTTTCCTTTTTTTAATTTTCACCTCAGCCTTTTCTTCTAAGCAGTCTTTGACCTCCCTGGCATCCCTAAGGAGCTGCTCTCAGCCCTGCTCCTCCTTGCCAGTTGTGATGGAGAAGCGGAGGGACCAGGCAGGCAGCCTTCCTGCACATCTGTGGCCTGGCCAGCCTGACTCACAGCTGTCAGGGCACTGACACGCAGCTGGACAGGTAATTGGGCACTGGAGGGAGATGCTTAGACAGTCTGCTTTGGAGCCTGGTGTCCTGCCCTCGGGCAGTGAGGGGCAGTGAGGGGAGAAAAGATAGAGAAGACTCAGCAGGTATAAAAAGCTGTTTTTGATCAATAATAATCTTTTTCTTACAGTATGGTGAAGACTTTTGTTCAGGGACTACTTTTTAAAGACTTTGAGGTCAAAATTTGTGCTAGGCGGACCAAAGCTGAATTAGTGAGTCAGAAAGAGTGAGCGCATCCACCCCAAGAGGAAGAAGTGACTTTCACAAGGAACAGGGCTTTTGATCCCTGGAAGTGCATTGTTTTAATCAAAGCAAGGCATCTGACAGCTCATTATTAAGACAACAAGAAGGGACTTTATGAATATGGTGCCGAGTTGGTTCTGCTGCAAATTAAAGTTCTTTCTTCACTTGTGACAGTTTGCTTGGTAGGCATCTGTGAAAGGTTGCCAGGTGGAGAACATTTTTAAAAGTATAATGTGATCACAATTAACCTACAGTTCCTTTTTCTAATAGTCTCCCCTTTCAATTTTACTGGGTAAATTTATCATGAAAGGTGATGAAGACAAAATCTTTCACGCAATTTCCTTGTGAAGTAATCCTTCATGACTGCTATCATCTGTCACAAACTTATTGGCCATTATTTCCCCCAAATCTTGGTGTTATTGCTTATGGGATGTGAAAAGCCAGTGATGAGTGGGCCTGCCTTGGGTGGGAAAGGCCAGGACTCTTCATCAAGCCTGATGTTAATGGTAAAAATAATAATATGGTGGATTTTTTCAATCAATGTGTGATGTGTTAGTGAAGATGAGGCAGAAAATGCAGGTAATGATCTAAAGTCTCTTAGCTACGAAATGAGAGTTTTCCTTCTGGAGTGGTGTACTGAGCATTCTGAAATCTCATGTCAGTAAGTAGTTAGCACAACACCTTTTGATTTATAGTTGATCATCTGTAAAATGTTATGGCAAGGCAGAAATGAGCAGCTGGAAGTAACCGTCCATAAGAGAAGGTCTCCCCGCTTTGAGGTTGTCCTGGTCTGGAGCTGAAGGCCAGGCCCACTCCACAGCTCTCGCCCACCCCACGCCCCTTCCCTACATGTTTTCCATTCACGAAAATCATAACAGCTCAACCCAGGAAGCAAATATGAGGACTCAGGACATACTTATATTTGTTTTTTAAAAGGTTTATTTACTTATGCATATAAGCGCTGGTGTGTAGGCCAGAGGTGCCCTGTGGGGGGCAGACGGTGAGAAGAGTCACCAGATACAGAGTGCCGGGGAGCAGCACAAGCAGATGAACTGAAATACACTGCTGGTGGAGCAAGAGAGGTCTGCTGCGCCGTGTGGGTCAGCTCCCTGGTGGGAGATCGAATTCACGCTGCAGTGGCTGTGGGTAGCTCCTTAGGGCTGAGACACCCCCTCACGGCACCAGGGAGGCCCCAAGGACTCAGAGTTTAAATAAGGGAAGGTATTGTACTCTGCACCTGGACAAGGAAGAGAAACGTCTGTTATTAGTAGAAATGTCTTCCTGGTTGCTTGGTTAAATAATGTCAGAGATAAATTCCCCTATTGAGATTTTTTAAAATATTATTAACAAAGCAATCAATTTTAAATTTCTATGATATTTTTCATCTAAAACCTTTAGAAATCAAAGAGCTATTCTTAGGCCAATACTACATATGTTGAAACTGCTTCTTATTTTGGGTGCTCATTTAGGTGTTGCCATGGTTTTGCTTTCTAATAGCTAGAGAGTACTACATCAGGACATTGACACAGTAAATGGTAATGCATTGCTATCTACTGCTCTTGCCAAGAGAAATAAAAAATACAGCTATTTGAATTATGTCTCAAAAACACTATAGTTTTTTTTTTGTCATTTGCTTAGAATCTTCTGTGTGTCAGGTATTATGTTAGCTGCCATGTCTAGAGACCAGTAAGAAAGCTCCTTCCCCAGAGAATTTAAGGTACATAAGCATCTGAATGTGTAATGGGAGGCAGATAAAATTTATTAAGAAGAGCAGTTATATCTAGGTGCATATATACATATATATATATACATATACATATACATATATATGTATATGTATGTAAGTAATAGATGCAAGTT
Source organism: Condylura cristata (assembly GCF_000260355.1). Classification (NCBI taxonomy): domain Eukaryota; kingdom Metazoa; phylum Chordata; class Mammalia; order Eulipotyphla; family Talpidae; genus Condylura; species Condylura cristata. The sequence continues at coordinate 78,581,460 of NW_004567102.1, forward strand.
TGTGTGTGTGTGTGCATATATATATAAAAGGTATCTGTGTGTGTGTGCATATATATATATATGCACACACACAGATACCTTTTTTTATAAATTTTTAAAGATCTTTCATTTATGCATACAAGAACTGGTATGTAGGCCAGAGCTCTGTAGGATTTAACAGAGTGGGGAGCAGAACAGGTGGACTGACTGAAATACACTGCTGAGCGGAGCAGCGGGGAGACAGGAATAGTATGCTGCTGCTGTGCCTCATGGGCCAGCTCCCTGGCCAGGGATTGAACTCCTGCTGCAGTGGCTGCAGATTGCTTCATAGTGCTGAGACTTAATTCCTTGCACCATTGGGGAGGCCCTACATTCAGACTTCTTCAATAATTCTCCACATTAGAGAACTATTCCAAAAGTGAGATCTCCCTCATTTTCCATATCCATTCTAAGATGTACCAAATTTACACTCCTTGTTGAGAGAACCTGGCTGGGTTTTTCCTTATCCCTGATCCACACAACCACACAGCTCTGGTTCAGCCAGAATGACAAGCTGTCAGTCAGTTTGTGGTGTCCACTGAGGATCCTGGCTCCTTTAGAACTTTTTATCCCCTTCTCTCTTCCATCTGGACTCCCTGACTCTGCACCTGTATTCCCCTTCTGTCCTACTAACTCATGTCCTCCCCTCTCGTCATCTTCAGTGGGCCTGTGCGCTGTGCTCAGTGCCTCTGCTGCTCCGTGGGTGGCGGCCCAACTCAGCAAGTTAACTTGTGCTAAATTCTGACTGTCTCATGATGACGTGGCCAGTCTGTCTCAACCTTCTTCACAAGATAGCAGACGCCGAAGTGACAGCGTTGTTTAGGTATGCTAGGTAAACAGCAGGCACTGAGGGCCTGAGCCTGTCATCCTGGGCTCCTCCCACCCAGCCCCACGGCCACCAGGAGCCCATGGAGACAATGAGTCAGGCACACCTGTTACTATTTGCACCACACCTGAGCCTAGGATACAGCCTGGAAGTTCTGCTTTTCATTCCTATGACATGGGGCATTTTATCGGAAACCTCCACCTCCTAGTACTCAGGGGGGCGGGGGGGGGTCTCAATTTATAGTCCAGAGCCCCAGTATTAGGCTAGTCGTGGCTGCTCTGTTGAATGGCCTCAGGCAGTTTACTTAACATTTTTGTGTTAAATAAAATGGTGTTGTAGGGTGGCTTGGAACCTATGAGTTAATGTCTGTTAGCCAGTGTGAAACATGGATGTGATGTGGAGGGGACCATCTTGAGCAAAATTAGTCAGACAGAGAAAGAAAACAGTGTAATTTCACTCGTGGATGAGGGTAAAGAACTAACAAAAACAAACAGATTATGAGAACAAGATGGCCGCCACCACGGAGGCAGAAGGGCGGGAAGCTGCGTGGTGGCGGATGGAGCCTAGACTTCTGGCAGAGATCACAATGCGGTATACTGCAGCAGCAAATGGCAGCTCCCACACCTGCAACCCGTACCATGTTATAAACCAATGTTACCTTAGTAATTAACGACAATAAAACAAGCATGGGGTTTTCAGTCCATGCGTGCTCCATTAAGTTGTCTGTGCATGTTCCATAAGTATAAGATATGTATATATATATGTACGCATGTACAGGTGTGTATGTATGTAAAAAAGCACTGTTTGCATGTTTCCGGCTAACTGCACCTGCCTTCACCTTAGTTCAGAGGTGACTTCTTCAGAGAAGGTCCCTGGCTGGATCCAGTTGATTTCCTACTGGAGTGTGGCCATAAACAAGTAAACGAACCCGGTGTCCTGGTATGTGGCGATTTTGGAGGGTGCTGAGGCAGGAAGTTGGGAGCTGACATCTAAAGGAAAGGTTGATGCAGGTACATGTTTTCAGCTACAAGGCCTGAGTGGCTCAGAGATAGGGTGGGGATTAGCTCGCAGGCCCAGAGAATTCAAAGAGGGTGGGCATGGCTGGACCCTCAGAATGCCTGCAGGGTGTTGTTCAAGCAGGCTGGTGACTGGCTAGCCCTCGGAAAGAACTTCCCTCTCCCCACCTCCTAGCTGCTGAAGACCAGCTGCGTCAAACCTGAGCTCTAATAACTCCACACTCGAATGCTGTTGCCCAGAGTTAAACTAACCTGCTCCCCTCCTTCAGCCGTAACTCCTAGCTGGGTGTGACTAGTGTCCTTCAGCACCTAGGGTGATGCTGGCACTGAGGAGAGGCTCCTTAAATGATACCAGAATATTGGTATGAATGAATGAGCTGAGTATTGGCTACACATGGGAAAATATGCTATTGTTTTAAGAATGGAGGCACTTGTCTCAAAGCAGGCCCTCCTGTCTCCCTTGCCCCACCCATTTGCTCTCTGTTTCTTTTGCGAATTCTTGGATGCCATTTAGCATTGAATAAAATGTTTCCCACTACCCCTTGCTAATTATAATCATACAAGCAGTGAACTAAACAGTTGGGGGCGAAAGAAATTCTGCTGATGTTAAAAATGCAAATAGTTTTCACACCAGATTAATTCATTTAACTAACAGACCTGATCTTTAAGCATTAAATGTTTGAGTGTGAAACGTTTTACTCACGGGGGAGGTATTCCATGTGAAGCTGGTCTGAAGCCCATTCCTCTATCAAGAGTAATTTTAAGATAAACAGGATGCATAGTGCTAGCTAGTTATTAACTGGCAAGTTGCAAGTTCTTTAAAACATTTCAGGATGTCATTTCCATGATTCAGATTAGCAAGCCTGGGGTATTTTGGGGCTGTTTGAGTTAGAAGAAGCCAAGTCATACAAGGATCTGAACGGATGTTTGTGTTATCTGTGTGTTTGACTAATATTTGAATTAAATGTTTTATATTTAATCAAAGCAAGATTGAAATTCATTATTACTGCTGATATGCAGTACTAATTACAGGAAATAACCAGCCTTTCCAAGTTCAGTGCCAAGTGCTGATGGTAGAGCAACCATTCTTTAGAAATCAGAGTCCTTAGAGATCTGGAAGGCTGTTTCTCAGCTCCTTTAAAAGTCAAACTCCTTTTGATTAAAATAAACCCCCCATGCCTTTATTTCCACCACCTTCATGATTTAGTCTCAATGTATTAATTCAATGAGATCTCTTCCAAAGTCGCAATCATGTGGCATCATCATGATCAATATATGTGCTCAGACTGTGCATGTGCATCATCCCGCCTTCTCCTTGGACATCACTCTTCTCTTTGGCAATGAGGAAACTGAAGCTTCATGGAGTAGGTCTTAAGATTAAGGTCGGGCACACAACTTTTTAAGGGACAGTAAGTACCCAGGTGGGATTCTTTCCCAGTGTGTCTTCTGTAAACGCCAGAAGAGTCTAGAAATCCACATTCATGTTTGTCAGGTATTCAGGCACGTATGTCTGTCCGCAGGATGTTCCAGACCATCATATTGGGTAGGGGGTCTCATCTGAACTGGAATCACATTTCTTTCTGGATCTCAGGTCCTATGCATGTGGGTTTTACATGTAGAGCAACTCACGTCTGGAGCCGATGGTCATTCTGCTTACACATCATGGTGTCTGGAAGTATAGACCACATTCTTTTAGGAAAAAAAAAAAAAACTTGGTTTTGGCTGTATGATACCACAGAGTAAAGAGCAACATATTTCTAAAACAATGTTATTGGGAAGGATAATGGTAAAGGCAATCTGGTGGGAAATTGAACTCAGATTAAATTACGTTCTTAGCTAATAAATTCACTAGGAACAGATCGGAGCAAGTGCCAGCAGAACACAACCCTGACATATTAGCTGCGGGCTATCTGATAGAAGAAAGAGAAAAATCAGGGTGGAGACACGTCTTGTTGATGTGTCTGGTTATAATTGTTTCTAGCTGGTAGGAAAGGATCCTTCAATCTTACATGTTCAGCTAAACAAAATGAGCTCGTTCCTTCCTGTAAATGTTCCTGAAACTTGTTTCTGGGGCCTCTGCGTGGGAAGGTTGAGGTAGTATAATAATAACATTTACTATTATTATAAACATGAAGCCATTATTCAAGGGGTCTTGGACATGGATCTCAATATCCTCATTAAAGAGCAAGATAAAATTAATTAGATTTATAAGTGCTGTACGTATTTTTGTGTGTGGATATAATCATCATATATGAAGAATTAAATTATATATGAGTGGTTACATACACATTAGCTAAAACCCATAATTAGGTACAAGAGAAAATATTTTTCAAACTGAGTAGTAGGTATTAAAATGGAAGGGTTCATTTTATTTTCATTTTGGTTGCTTGTTACAATTATATATACATATTTAGATACTCAAATAAGGAATCACTGGCATTAGTTACCAATGTCAAGTTGATCCTTCATGCTGGCTTTGGCTGAAACAGAACTTGAGAGGTAAAATATGTAGAAACTTACCAATAGGGTAAATAATGATAATAATTCTAAGTATTTTAATAAGTGGTAGGAATTCATAAAGAAATTTGTTTTTTAATTATGACTAGGTTTGAGGAATCTAAAGAAGGGAGATAGAAAGGGACCCCCAGGTAAGATGTAGAAAATTGTGGAACTCTAGCTGAGGATCTGTGGAGCACTTGGGGATATGCTGGACGTTGGAGCATGGTCGGCATAATGGACAACAGATATGTGTCTCAACTGATTTATAGAAGAGAAAAAATAAAATCATTTGGTGGCAAAATTTTCTACAGACTTAGGGGCCCAAGCAATCTAATGAAAATTATGGTGTGTGAAGGGATTGAGGGATTGCTGAGAGGGATTGAGGTTAAAAAAAAAATTGGGACACTATTTAGGAGTTTAAGGAAAAATGACTATTTTGTGGCCAGATTTTTAGTGTTTACAATCACAAGTGTAGTTCGATCGAGTTCTCTTGCTGTTGATTGTCCTAAGTGCTCTTAATTTTCCATGGCCTTGTTAATGATGAACCAGAGGACCTGTTGGCTGCTGATATTTTAATGGATAGAAGCTTTTTCCTGTGCGTGACTGTGTGTTTCCTACAAAACCTCCATCTACATACACTCCTTTCTGGCATGGATGTTTTGACTGCCAGGCCATAGAGAGACTGTTTTCTTGAGCCAAACTACCATAACTGCAAGTTAGGAAACTTTGAAAGACCTTAAGCGAATCTTGGTACTTTAAGTTTTGTATTTCTACTCATAGTGTGTTTACAATTGTCTGTTGATTCACTTTTACTGTGAATGTTTCATCTTAGACTTGATTTCAATAGAGTACACTTCAGTCCTTTAAATTGTCTGTAGAACTAAAACAGTAGCCTACTATTAAAGATGTCAGTTAATGATGGAATGCATTTCCACACAAAAACACTGTTATCAAGCAACACCTCAGTTTACATTTTACCTGGTAATTCGGACCTCCTTTTATTTGTTGTATTTTCAGATGTTAATAGGAAAGAGATTTGAGCCTCAAAGTCCAATTCACAATCTCTTTTTTCTCAGCTAGAAATCAGAACACATAGTGAAGCAAATGTTTTAAGTAGTAGATTTAGAGATATTGTAAAACTATAAAAGATGCTTCTTTATTAGTAGCTAAGGAATTGAAAACAATTTTTGAATTGAGAATATGTCTGTCTTCTTTAGTATGAGAGTAAAGCATCATGTGGTCAGTGTTGGCACACAAAGCTCCAATCTCCCCTGGAAATTAAAAACCTGAAATTGTATCTATGAGTATATGGAAATTCTATGTTATAACGAACCCCGGTCAACAGGTTAAGTTAAAAGGAACTATGATATAGCAGAGGCTCTATGAAAAGATACTCACAGAAATCTGAACATTTAGATTTTCTGAAAAAATATATTTCTACTACAAGTTACTGCCACACCTTCTCATTTTATTAGGCACAATTCATTAAATTATGTTCTTCACTCATCATCTCTATAATGAAAAATTACATTTAAATACTCGTGTCAAATAGAAACTGAAGCAAAATAGATTGAACTATTCCTGTAATCCCAGAAGAGAAATTTAAATTCTATAGTTAATTTGTAGGCAATTACAAATTATATTTCCAATGCAAAGCAGAACAATGGGCTGTGACAAGTTATGGGAATATGGATTAGGGAAGGTTAGAAGAATATAGTATTTACTTGTGTGATGATGCCTTAGAAAAGTAGTAGCCAGTTCCTCTTAATTTTGACAATAAGGAGGATCAAAAGATAGGAGCTCCATAATTTTACACAGCAGCCCACAGAGAGAGAAGGAAGTCTTGTGTTAAAAAATAATAATAATGGAACAGATACTCAAAATGGTGCTTAAAGATTATGATCGTTAAGTGAGTGCAGTTGCCTGTGGACAGGAAGCTAGAGGAAGTTTGGCTACTCCTTGGAGATCTCCCGGCAGAACTCAAGCCTCCTCCTTGAATCATGCTGGCAGTGTTATTGAAATAGGACATCCATTACATGAAATTGTCATCCCCACAAGCCACCCAGCGGAAAACACCATGTTTTGTCACCAGTAAGTATGGCTGCCGGCACTGAGCAATTGAGATGGGGAATGTGAAGCATGATTTAGGAGAGAAAGATTGGATCACTTGTGTATAAAAGCTGTTAGATTCTCCCCACCATAGCAGTAAGGTCAACGCCAGCCAGATGAGACAGGATAAGAAAACAGGAAGAGGAAATGGGCGTCACCATTGCCTAGGAACATGTTTTAATGTTCAGAGTAGCCTTCTCAGTTTTTCCTGCTAAATAAAACCTATCCCCTCTCATGGTTAGCAAGTGTTAGACACACTGTCTCAGTAGTGAATTCTCCATGAATGCACATAGAACTAATGTGGCTATTTCTTGCTGGACACTTAATAGTTGCAAATTTATACATCTTCCACTTCCTGGTTTAATATTCTGAAAGGACTAGTTTGCTAGAAAATTCATGAATAGACTTTAGGTTAATATATTATTTTTAGCTTATTGAATTGAAGTCTTTTTAAGGGTGCAGAACTGAATATTTCTGCTTTATCGCTAAAAGATTGAAGAAAAATTCCACTAAGAAACAGGAGATTTCAACTGTGTCTTCTCATGTGTTACCAGCATTTTGCATTCCAAATAGAAAACATGCCAAGGTGCATTGTGTATTAATCAATCAAAATGCAAAAGTAACAGCAAAATTCACCATAACAACCAGAATATTCCTCAGGGGAGCATTCATTGAATTGCCTGGGTTTTGACATAGAGTAACCCAGCTGTCCGGCTATTGATTTGGGCATAATTATCTCCTGCTTAGTAATTATTTACATATGCATTGGAATTGTGTCACCCTGCTTTTCAGTGGGAATATGGGAAATGGTGAAAACATATTACTGTTTGAGTGCAGTGCTATGGTTTCCAAAGATAAGAAACCATTGTTACACTTTTCGTGGGTGGCATTCTCCGGTCTACATGGTCCCACCCAAGACAGTTTCTATTCCTTTGTTTCTGTATCACATTTTTTTTTTAACAATCCATGTTTGAGTGTCATAGTCCTTTACACACCTGAGCAGGAAGTCATTTGGTGTCAATGCATAAAAGTGCGCATGCCTACCTGTGTGTATGTGTGTCTGTGACCGTGTGTCTATGTGTGACTGTTTTTGTGTTAGTGTGTGTGTGTGTTAGCATGTGAGTACATGTGCACACACTATTTGGTTTGCATGTGAGTACATGTGCACACACTATTTGGACCAGTGCTACAATATAAGAAATGTTTACTCTTTGGTCATGATTGTGGTTTGAACAGGGATATTTGCCTTTTGACAGATCTTTATGAAAGAAACCAGGAAATCATTCACCATTTATAAACACAGACTCAGGGTTTCCAACATGAGCATGTCATTAGGACATCACACAAGGCGATAGCCTTTCTCTGCCTCTTATCCTGGCAGGTCCTCTGTGGAAGGGCCCATATGCAGAGAGTTTCACACTGTTCTTCATTTGTGTTAAGATATGTAATCATTTAACTTTTAATTTTGTCCTAGTAACTTCTGATATAATATGGTCTAATCTTTCCTTATGGATACACTTCAATGAAAGCCAACTTTGACTAAAGTGATATGGTTTGCGTTGGTTCCTCACTTGAGGAACAGAAGCTCTGCTGGCTACTGAGGTGTAATTCACATGGACTATCATATTCATAATGATGTGTTTCTAGCATGTTGACAGTACGTTGCTGATTTCTTCTGGCTGCAAAACAGCAAAATTTCCTTTCAGCGAAGTGATGTTTACTATAGAATCAAACATTCAGAAGAGTTGATGTTAGACTTCTTTTCTATGGCCCAAGGAATTGAAATCTTCTGTGAAGATGCTGCTTTGTGTAGAACCATGTTTACAGAATTTGTCACACTTTACAGAAGGTGAACATGAGCCAACAAATATAAAATCTGTCATGGGATTTAAAACACAATTGAGGCCCTCGCTGGTGGCGCAGCGGGTTAAAGCACTGCACTAAAAAGCTTAAGCCAATTCTGCATGAGTTCAATCCCGCCTGCCCCGGGGAGATCCACATGGCGCGGCAGACCTCTCCTGACCCTCCTGCTGCTCCCCTCAGCAGTGTGCTTCGTCGATCTGCCTGTTCTGCTCCCCACTCTGTCTCTGGTGAATCCTCTCACCCTCCGCATCTCTGGCCTGTACCCGAGTTCTGTATGAATAAATAAAAATCTTTTTTTTAAAAAAAAACCACAATTGAGAAAAACCGAGCTGTTGTAATTCTCCTGAAGCCCCTCCCACAGTTGTTCATGAATAACAGGAAGCCATGAAGATATCCCTCAGGCCAGCCTAATCTAAATATGAAACTCCCTCAACTTCCTTGTGGCTCTACTTTATCTCTTTGTTTTTGTTTAATGGACAACCTTTCATTAACTAGTTAATAAAGACATTCATTCAGCTTTTATCATCTCTCTTTGGAACTTGCCTAAGATACTTATTATCATCTTCTGTTACATATATAGTGAATAAAAGCTTTCAAGGTGTCCCTGGTTACATTCCTCCTTACCTCTGTTAGAAAAATATTTTTCTGTATCGCTTCATATGCAAAGCTCGTTCATACCAATGAAGCTGGAGATGGAAGGTGATGGGACATCGTAGAAGGTGGGGTCCAGGCTGGGGAGTATTTTAAGAGCAGGTATAAGAGTCTGCTCTCTAGCGTAAGACAGACTCCAGGGAATAATCACTGGAATTTATTCTGTGGTCTTGGAATTTCTAAGCCCAGATCTCCTTACCTCTAAACCTGGGCTGAATTGTGTGCCCACAGGATTCATTTGTCAAAGTCTTAACTCTAGTACATAAACATGATTGTGTTTGGAGACAGAGTCTTTGGGTGAGTAGGTAAGTCACAACAAGGCAATAGGATGGCCTCTCAACCAGTATAAGCAGGGACTTTCTAAGAAAAGGAGATCTAGACACAGCCTTGGGTAAGGGGAATAGTATCTAGACTCAGGGAGAAGACTCCTAGTCCAGGAGACAGTTCTGGAACAGGTCCTCCCCTCAACCCTCTGAAGAAACCAACCTTAGACTTCCAGTCTTCAAAACTGATGGACAATTAATGATGGAAAACACCAATGTAAAGAAGCTCAAAAGATAAATGGTAAAACAATTTCTATTGTTTAAGTGACCCAGTCCATAACAGCAAGTGATGGCGGCCCTAGCAAGCCAGCACAGTTTGCCTCAACATATCATCATAATTAGGAGAGATCCAATTTAGAGAGTGCTTCCCACAGTGAATGACGTGTAATGGACATTAAGCAAAGGGTTGTTTAAGTAAAATGGTAGAGGTGAGAGAGGAGAACAAAAGTAGACATACTTTCAGAAGTATATTTACATTCTTAAGGCATGTGTGGGCTTGGAGGCAGATCAGGGAGAAACTAGAGACGTTTCTTTTTATTTCAAGGTGGCCCTGTGCAAACATGTGAGCGTTTATGGATCGACTGCATTCAGTGGTGTTGGGTTGGTTGCGTGTTTTTTTTTTTTTTTTTTTTTTTTTTAGGGGTTGTCCCTTTGGGAATGATAAATGAGTCCAAATATTAACAAATGAGCCTCACAGGAGGATTTATGAATCTGAACCAGAGAGTTCTGTCGGTGTTTGCATGTTGAGTGCTTGGTGAAAAAATATGTAAGTGCTAGGGCCCCAATCTATCTGCTTTCATTGGATTGATTTCACACTTCATTGCTTTCTGGCAAAGAAATAACATGAGCTCAAATAATGTTAAAGGTTGCTGGTGTTCAGATGACGCCACCTGCTCTTCATTCTTGCTCCTCTCTATGTAACTGGAAGTGAAACTGGAAGTTATTCTCTCTACATGTCTCAGAGCACAGATCTGCACATAAATTCTACATGCCAAGTAGCCCCACCCCCCTTTCCTCTAAACTGTAGAAACCATTCTTTTATTACAAGCTTTTGCGTACCTCCATAGAATAATTCCCTCTAATTTGAAGTTTACTAAGTAATAATTTAAAGTATTTCCTTCTAAAATACCCGAGATCCTGTAAGAATATCAGGACTGGCACATTTCTTAATAGAAATGCTTCCGTTACTTTGCTCTTCAACTATTTGGATGTGGCCTGTTGGATCAAACTCTGCTATAGCTTCCCAAATCATAGCTTCCTCATGGCAGTAGTTAGGGAATGTCATTTAAGTGGGAAGAATGTTTCATGAAATGTTCTCCTCCCACACACACAGACACACTCACAAGCACACACAACCATCACCATAATCAAGTGGATTCTTTAGAAGGTTAGTCAAATATTTGCTTTGTTCTGTTTGTTTTGTTTGGCTGTAAGGTAATGCAAAGGCTGTCCTGGCACAGAAACAAAACGTGGGTCACTATGTAGACAGGTGACGGATTCCACCGCAGACATCAGCTACAACCATAACTGGCTGAAATACCATGAGTCACAAAGGAAATACAGAAATCATAACAGTAACTACTGTGCTTATGCCTATAAGCTGCTGACACCCAGCAACCTAGAAAAAGGGATGAGGCTCTTTGAGTACCTAGAGAGGTCAGTTTCCATCAGAAACTTGGTGTGACCTACAGAGTATTTCAGTTCTGGCCTCTTGTTTATTTCCAAGCTCATTCCCTGAAACTATCTTTATTGATCTACCTCCATTCAGACATCATAACCTTCCCTGCTAGTCTTCACTGCCTCAGGGCCTTTGCATATGATGTTTTTACTGTGTGCAAGCTCTCTGTCATTCATGTTCATCTCACCATCATTTCAAACTGCTGCTTCTTTTCTCAGGGATGGATGAACTGCTCGCCCCACCTCCCACCCCAGCCACCTATCCCTGTAGCTATTAAATGTCCTTACTAGTTTCTTTCCCACTAGTACTTTGAGGGTAGGAGTAGTGTCTTACAGCTATTATATAAACAGTACCTAACCAGTGTCTAAAACACATAAGAGCACATCTGATGAAAACTAGTTGTGGATGGAATGAAGGGAGGGAGGGAGGGG
>NW_004567102.1:78592973-78619382 GCF_000260355.1 Condylura cristata
AGGCTACCACTGCAAAAAGTTTTATGCTTCTTTTGTCCCTGAAGTCCAAGTAGAAAACCTTGATGTTATCTTTAAACTGAAAAAAAAAAAAAAAAATACTGATATGGGAATGGGAACATGTGGAGAAAGTGCCTGTTCTTAAGAGAGCCTACTCTTATCTTACCAATCTCTTTCATTAAATCTTCATGACAACTCTCTGAAGCAGGAATTATTGCCTCTAATTACAGATGAGGAAAGTGGGCTCTGAGGGCTTAGCCTGCTGTTAGAGGTCGCACAGAGATTTGAATGGAGGCCCCGATCCCTGAACCTGCCTTTCTCCTCCAATCCCATGCCCCCTTTCCAGGGCCCAGCCATGTCATGGAACAACAGAAACAGATGTCATATTTGCCACCCATGTGTCTTTTTCTCAGCTGTTGCTCATCACCCAAGACTTCCTGTGCTTTAGGCTGAAATAGAAATAAGCTCAAAACAAACCCACTGGCCTAGTTTTGTGGATCGCTGTAAACTAATGCTGTCACAAAGTTGATTCATTTAATTGAGGATGTAGAAGATATTTCAGAGTATCAAGGCAAGAAATGCCAAATTAAATTTTGTTTTTTTGCAAACTAGCAGTTTATGTTCTTCAAAGGGGTCATTGCTGAATTCCTAATTTGATCATAATGAATTTCACCCATGTATTAAGTTTGTGGTATCCAGAAGTCAGGAAATGCTTTTGTGCTTGGAGTCTGGCATCCTGGAGTGTCGTGTACATAAGAACACTTAATTAGCTCCTCTGATGACATCAGTTACAGTGTCATATGTCATGAACGGCTAATTGCTTACAAATCGAAAGCCCTATTTCATTGAACACCAGGGGCTCTCTGAGATCTGCACCAACCATCTTTTAAGCTGACAAGACACATCTCTGCTACTTAGAGCAAAGAAAGAGGATTTTCATAGAGAAATCCAGGAACAATATCACCGCCACATGGACATGTTAGAGAAAACTTCTTTCATCTCATCTGTTAGAGGTTGCAGACTATCAGAATCTTTAAAATAGTAGTTACTAAAGTGCACAATAACATTTCGCACTCATTGTAGCATCCTCGCTCTCCTACCTGTTCCTGATGCTAAATGGGAGGTTTCATTCAAGCAACTTAATTGTATTTTGCAAACAATTACAGGCTGTCACCTTTTCCAAGTTAACCTACAACTTCTGCTCCAACACCCATACATCCTAACACCAAATAAATACAGGAAAACAACTGCTTGATTTCATCCAGGGATATTACTTGTGTCTCACACTTTTAATAGAGAGAGGGACTTAAAGAGCCACCTGTCATCATTTTACCATTGAAAAACTAACCCCAAAGACTAAATGTAATTCATCTAAGAGTCCCCAGTTCAATTGTTTGCTTTGTACTCCACCCTCCCCATAGGAAGAGGATTGGAACAGCTCTGGGGTTCCTACTGATGCTTATAACTCATTATGTTAAGTCATAAACTTTCTTAATGTGAGAAAGCAGTGTCCAAAAATTGTTCTGCTATGTTGAGGAAAGAAGGGAGAATGACACTCATCAGTGAATCTTTACACAAGCCCAGAGCACAGGGGAAACTCAACAGTGATAGAGGTCACTGACCACCTGTACCATCACCTAAACGTGTTTTCCTCCATCACCATCCATTTCTGAGTTATTCTTATATGGTAGTTCATTATTTAATCATTTAAGTTTCCTTGCATATAGCCATTGAGAAACAATGGGAAAACTGAGGCCAGAAGGGTTTTGGGTGTTACGTGACTTACAGAGTATGTAGTGACTAAAGGGGAGTATCACCTCAAATTTAGTACAATTTCTCTGTTGTACTAGTGGAAGTAATGGAAGTAATGGAAGTAGTTGTGACAAAGGAGATGATAACTCTTTTGTGTCTCACTGTCCTTCTCCTTCCTAATTCTCCCTCCTCCCAAATCCTTCATCCTCCCCAGCCCTGAATTGTTAAGAAAGATTCATTAAGATGTGCTCTTAAGAACCCCTTTCTCCTAAGTGTGTGGATGACTCACATCACTTTGTTTTTCAAAACAAAAGCCTGTATTTATATTTCTATGTGTTGGTGCAATGTGCTGACTCAACTTAACTCTAGAAAAAGCACACAAAAATATCAAGAATAAAATTTCTGCTAAAGAGCTGTGATAATGAAGGGCCCTGTGCCCGCTGTGATCCGGCAGAGGTTCATTGAGGACACACAGCCCATCCCGCCAGATCAGAAGCCAGATGACAGGGGCAGAAGCCAGATAGGTGGGCTCCCTTGTCTGCTTTATTCCTGCTGAAAGGTGTGCTGGAGGGCGTGAGCTAGTTGTCTGGCAACCTTGGAGTCTCTAATAGACTTTCCTTTTTACCTGCAGGCTTTATCTACTAAAACTGTAGCTTGGAAGGAATTGGTGAAGGTCATGTGCACTGCGGGAGACTCCTTCAGCATCTTCTCCCAAGTCACCCATCTGCTCAAACCCTCCTCTTGTGAGGAATGAGCAACAGAGAGCAAGGAGTGTTGTCTAATGGGATTCTTAGGAGGCAGGGAGGACAAGTTTTCCATTTCTAACCTTTTGATGGCTAAAGATTTAGAAAAAAAAATCCATTTTCTTCTTAATAAAATGGAAGCTAAAAATGTTTGGTTCTTCCTGTTTATTTTGAAGACATGGATAATTGTTATTCACTGTTCGGGTTAAGACGCAATCTATATCCTTTGAGTCAATGGTTAGCACATTAAATGTGCATTGGGTCACCTCAGATGTCTGTTATCATGTATAGATTTCTGGTTCCATTGTTCATAGATTCACTGAAATGGAAAAAAAAATAAAAAAAGAAATTACTTAGGGGGTTTCTAGGAACACACTAGCTAACCCCACCTGAATATATGTTCTTTCCTGCTTCCATCTCCATCCATTTCTGAATTCCTTTGTATTGTAGATCATCATTTAGCCATTTCAGATTTGTTTATTAAAGATGATGATTGCTTACCAATCACAATCACAAATGAATAGATTTATTAAAAAAAAAATGTGTTCATAGAGAAAACATGGATGTAGACACAGGAAATTATAAATAGTGGTTACATTTTTAGTATCAAATTTCAGGAAAGGGGCAGACTTTATTTTTCCCTTCTACACTGATGCATTTTGTCAGTTTTAATTGACAGGCCTGCATTCCTTATACTCAGCAAAACCACTAAATATCCTCCCGTTTTTGAGAAGAGGCAATAAAGGAATGAAAGAAGGAAGAGGAAGAAAGGTACATGCTGTTTATTCAGGGGGATTTGACCTTTTGCCATTAAACTTGGCTTGACTCCTGGCCCCTCTGGGATTCAATACATCTTTCTGTTGCTAAACAGACGAACTTACGACAAACTCTTGCCAAGTCCAACAGCTCCCTTGCCGTCTGTTGTCCAGACATCTTTCCATCATATTTTAAAGTATCACTCTTAAGTTTTCCCGTAGCCGAGTTCAAGACCTGGAGCAAGGTAAACGTTCAACAAATTTCATGAATTGGACAATGAATGAGTGAACAGCTCTTTCAGTGAATCTACATGTCTGGTTAGATGTCTTTCCAAAACCTACAACTGCTCATTGGTGTTCTGGACATTCAGGAAGCATATTTATTTCCAAGGCTTTATGTTCTAGTTGAATAGTTCTAATTTCTTGTGGCTCTTTAAAATCTGTCTATGTTCTTTTCTGACTTTGAGGTGAAATAGCTGAGTTTACTTAAAACAGTGCAGTGATGAATGGATTTTGGCCCAGACTCAAATTATCTGCCTTTCCACCTTTCCAACAAGCTCAATGATAACCCCCCCCCTTTTTTTTTTTTTGGGCTTGTTTAAGAATCACTCAGACAGAACATCCATTCTCCTTTACCTTAAAAAAAAAAAAACAAAACTTTTACACATTGAATTAAAAATTAGACAAAAATAATTTGCTGTGCTATCAACAGGAGTTGACAGGATCCATTTCATTAAATATTAGAAAGTATGAGATAATCACTGTCATTTTCTGAATTGTATCTAGAGTGAGAGAGAAAAAAATCTTACCTCAAGATTCCATTTGTGGTGTAGTTCACAAGAGAAATTTCCTCTTTCTGAGGAGTGTTGGCTTTGATTCCATAACCAAATTTCTCTCAAGAAGTAGATTGTTTACTGTATGAGGTGAATTAACTTTTACAGTGATGGAGATCAACTTTTACAGGGCACTAGGGTGTCATTTAGTACATTGGAAGAAGAAATTTTCTAAAAAGAGGTTTATTTATCATCTACTAAGCTGAATGGTGGAGAGATGTGATGCCTGCCTCTCCCTCCCCCACTGAGTGTGTGTAGAGAAACTGCCTCCATCAGGCATCACACCTGATTCTCTGAAGGCTGCTTTAGAGTAAAAACAATTCGTTTCTCTGAATTTCTCCTCTGCTGAGCTAAATGCAGGGACATTAAAGGGGAAAACAGGAAGTGTGTCCCTCACAAACACCTCTGAATGGTTGTGACCTCTGCAAGAATTTTTTCAAGGGTAAGGCTTCTAGTTTCCTGACGGAGAGTGATGACAGAGCATTTGGGGTGAGCAAAGGGAAACTAGACAGAGGGGTAGAGAGACTTTATATCTCTGGGTGGTTTAACCAGATGTAGCAGCAACATTGTTGCTAAAAGTCATGGTCCTGATGCAGAGTTTGCAGAAGTGGTGCTTTCTCTGCTTCTAATTATGCCCATGAGAGGTCTGCTCACCTACCAGGAAAGCTGGTCCAGATGTGGCAGCTCCCTGACTCACACATCTGTGTGCCTTTCAGTGACTTTTGTGCTTGCCAGTGCTGACATAGCTCAGGGCATTTGGCTTTTCCAACATAGGGTCACATCAGTGGGGTTTGCAAGAATAGCCGTCATAAAATGGAGGAGAGGAGGCAGTGATCGAGCCAGAGAGCCTCTGGAGACTAAATTCTCCTGTGAGGGTAGTAAGTCCAATAACTTGTACCTGTTGAACAGATGTTCAGGGTGTCAATAGCCGCTGGGGTCACATTACCTCCCAGTTTCTTGGTGGTGTGAAAGGATGATCCCTAGAGTCCAAAACTGACCTTCTAGACAAAAGCCACATGGCAATGCAGACTGGACACACAGCTTTTAGAATGCCCCAGGCAGCTCGGACAGTTCATGAACTTGTTCAAGTTCAAGAAAACTCATGGTGTTCTTGTTATTTGGACTGCTTCTCTTGGGCTGTGGCTTCTCTCCCTGTGTGCCCACCTTGAAGGTGATAGTGATGACTCTGGAACATTGAAGTGATGTCTGATTCCATCTGTTGCAGGCCACTGGCTTTTAGATGCAGGAGAAGATATAGGCTACGCAGAAATTCTAGCCTCTTCATCACCTTTATGGGGAGTTCATGGTGGCTGTTTTCTTTAATGCATTTCTTAACACTGTGACCACTGGAGGTTCACAACAGGATGATTGTCAGTGAGCTGCTGCCCCTTACTTCTACCATCTCTCAAATTTCTAAACTTCACAGATGAACTCACCTCCACAAATATCAGCATTTCACATAGTATCCACTAGGGGACCTCTTGCAGGAGAAGAGGGTGAACCAGCAACATCTGAGAAAGTGTCCTGGGGCAAGGCTAGAACTTTTTGAAAATTTACTTTAAATACTTCAAATTCTGATTTGCATTCTCATTGACAAGAGCACTACAAGTAGTTACCCCCACCAAAAAAAAAAAAAAAAAAAAATGCAAAAAAAAAAAAAAAAAAAAGTTCTCTCAAAAAATGGTAAAGGACAATGAGAGATGCAGGGTGGTGCCCACATCTAATCTCTCAGTATGCTTTGCACACCTCCCTGGGACACACCCCCTACTCGCACTGACACCATCAAAGCGTCTGTGTAGAGTCTGTGCTGCCACATCTCCACCTGGTCTGCACAGGGGTTTCCATGGGAAAAGGCAGCTTTGAAATGAACGTGTAAGTCAGTGGACAGCCAGCAAGTGCCTGAAATGCCTTCTCCCTCCTCGGCCGTCGAGGAGGCCAAGATCATCAGCGGCTCCAACTCCAAGGCAGAGTTCAACCTTCCATAGCGCTGCCTCATCTTCCCCGGTGCAAATGACACATTTTTTCCCAGTGTAGAGGCTACACCCTGGGAATCAACTTCCTCAGAGAGAAAATGGGAAGGAGAGTGAAGGTTAATTACATAACATTTGTGCAGCTTCCTACTCAGCCTGTAAATAAATTCCACTTAACTATACAGGAGGGTTTAAAGTTCATAATGAAAATCAGTTTAAGCCAATTGTATTAAAAGTTTTGTACGATTGTACCATTTCCTCAATATACTCTGTCTTTAAAAGCTTTTGTGGTTTAGCTCTGTTTGGGCGATTTCCAGAAGGTTATTTTATATCCCACTAAAACACACATGTGAATATTTAGAATGCTGTTCAAACACAGAAATAATTATCATTAATGAGCAGTGTTATAAGTCATACAGCTTTCTTATTTAACTTCTCAGTAAAACAGAAAAGAAACTAAATGTTCCCATTATATCCTGAGAATAGAGATATGCAGGACATTTCTTCAAATGCATGTCTGTGTGGCTGTCTTGGTTTGCTGTCCTGTTTCAGGATGCCTCAGAGGCTTCCATGGCTCAGATGTTTTCATTTAAGAGGATCTTTTGAGTTAAATGTCAGCAGTCCCCAGTAACAAGAACACCCCACCTTGTCAATATGAGCTTATGAATGAGCTCAAGGGCACTCAAGAATCCTTCTTCCAGAGGCCACGGGGGTAAGGAGTCTCTTCACTCCTAGTGCACAGTCAATTTGTTTTCCTCTGTTCAGAGAACAATTAACAGTGGATACTCATGCACATTCAGACACCATGAGAAAAGCGCCGAACAATGAGAGAACCATTTCTCCCTACGGCTCTATTGGCCTGGCTGTGAAATTGCCAATATTTCATGTCTTCGTCATCCATCCATGCCTTTGCATAGAAATTTTATTACTGAAATGCCTATTTCAATTGTCCTTTTTCACATACTCTAGTTTAATGTCTCTTACTGGTTTCCTGGCACCTCCCCCAGGCAGAAATAATTACTCATTTCCATATATATATATATAATATTCCTAATATACTTTGAAACCTTTCTAACACAGCTCTTTGTTATTATCCATTTTAGTTATTGGCTAAAAGACCTGTCCCATAAGCAGGAACTGAATAAAGACAACAACTTGGTTAGTCATCTCTCTTTTTTTTTCCTGCCTCATTATTTTTGATTGAATGTCAGACATTGTGCACAGAACGCCAGAAGAATCTGAAGTAAATAGGAAAAATTAAGGCCAGGAAATAGATACACCTCTTGTTCTGTCGGGCCTTTACTGTGGAAAGTTGAATCAACCAAGTCAAATGTTGGATTGCATTTGGATTTTATAGTTCCTGTAGTTAACCTTGATCAACTACAGCCTTCAAATTCTTACAACAGCAGCTGTTCTTCCTGTGTTTACAGTATCCGGGAGGCAACTGAAGTGTTCTTTATGTCCCATCCTCAGATTTCTGCAGCTCATATGCACCTGAGCCTTTCTTGTCCACCTCCCAGTGGTGGACTGCATTTGCTTGTCTATAAGTGCTAACTTGTGGGGCCAGTCGGTTGGTGGGGGTGGGGGGTACTGGGTGCTTGGGGGGAGGGCTCATGATCCATCCCCAATCTTAGAAGGTCCTGTGAGCCTGTAATGTGGGGTAGTGTGACCCAACTTTCCTGTACCTTCTCTCCTGCCTTCCGCTTATCAGGATACTCATTTCTTGAGCTGTGGAGAATTACCTATATGACTTGAGCTGTGGAGAGTTCTAGCAATATCAGTGTCTGCTGGTATCAGTGCAGTGTTTGTGACCCAAGAGATTTCCTTACCTCCTTTCCCCTGGGAAGAGAGGTCTTTTGCTTCTTTCCATCCCCTGAAACATTGGATCCTTCTCTCTGCTGCCTGAAGGCAAGAAGTTTTCTGTTCCTTTTACCCCTTGTCCCCTGCTTCCACATGCCGGCAGTGGATTTCTGTGTTGTTACAAGTGGCAGATAGGTACCTCTGACACTTAAGTCTTTCTTCTTTCCTGCCTTCACCCTCCATTATGCAGTAGAGACATGCGATAGAGTGTAGCTCGTTCTTATGTCTGGGGCCTCCAATTTATGAAAAGGTCTTGCCAACCCACACTTATTCTTTAAAAATGCAAATCATTAAAGTTTCTTTCTTTGTCCAAGATCTTCCCATAACTACTGAGGGCAGAACAGCGTGAGCGTCTCCTCTCTTCTTCAGAAGAATTTGTCATTCTTTGGAATTCAGCTCACTTAGTTGCCTTGTGACTTTAGCTCTCAGGAGCGCCGGCATACTATTTGTCTTTTCCCCCATTGTTATGGTGAGAATCACTTTGTTGTAGTTTTCTACACTCTAAGTAGACGTGGAATCCTTTTGTATAATCACAAAAGTGTCTCACACAGCAGAAGGTTGGGATAGAGGAGATGTTTCTTAAAATGCATTGAGCCACATTCGTTCTCATTCAAAAAATCTACATGTCATATTGTGGAGACACACTTCAACATTTATATTTAACATAGCTCCTCAATTCTTCCAGTAAAAAGGAAATGGTGTCAAAAAATATGCCTTTCATTCTTTTGGCTCAACTCCTTTTTTGTCTACATAAATTAAATAGGAACAGATTTCAAACTTTTACCCAATGATGGTTAATCTTTCAGTCCCCTTAGAGAAGTGAGCTTGTCACAAAGAAATACATTGGGTTCTTTCTCAGGCAGATCTGAGCCAGTGTTTTTGCTGACTTCCTGTAATAAAAATTCAGATAAAATAACTCCGACAGCTTGTAAGAAAGTACTATTTAAATATCGTTTTGTCAATAATTACAAAAAAATATTTTTTTCAGATGTGAAACATTGGAAAACCTTCCCCTGGTCTCCTGTGTAGACCTGCTTGAGATCGGGAGGCTGATCTGGCCAGGGTCAGCTGGAGCTTTGCTGGTGCTTCTGAAACTTCATCGTGTTGGGGGAAGGGAGTAGCTTATTTGCAGTGTTGAGAAAAATCAATTTCCATCTTCAAAAGATGAAACTACCAAGCAAGATATTGGCTTGGAAATAAAGTGTTTCTTAAAGACTTCCCACATCCTATAAATGTCAGACCCAAACCTAAGTGTTGGGTGATTTAAAGTTTATTGCTAATTTCAGACAAACATGCATATAGCTCTGCCATGAGAAAAGAAACAAGTTCTATATACTTTTCTTGCAGAATTTTTGCTACATAAACATACCCAGTGTCAGGACCTGCAAAACCAGTCGTATATTTTATTAATAGGTATAACTTGTTCTCTTTCTATTTATTTTCCCCTGTCAGGTTTTATTCTTTGTCCCCTAGATAAATTATTTCCAAACTTTTCTTATAGATTTCATATAACTGAGCTTAACATACCCTTAAATGTAGTTTGTACAATGTAGATTATCTGAAGTTGTTGTTTAATCCTTTATAAGAAACACATTATTAATGAGTGGAAAATGGGTCTGTTGCTCTCTTCTGACCTTGGACAGCAGCTGGTAGGATGACTGATATCCCAGCAAAGTAGACTTGGACAAAGAAGGCACCTCCTTACAGGTTGTAGGAACACAGAACAGCGGCTTTGCAGGGCCTGAGCAGACCTATCTTTAGAAGGATGACTTTGAGAACATGAGTGTGTTGTCTCGCTGCCTGCTTTCTGGCCTCCCTGTGCTGAGTGAGTTTGTGTTAACCTGAAGGATGCTATTTTGAGGGGAGAAAGTGGAGAGGCAGGAGGAAACGGGGAGCAATGTGAAAGACTGAGATTATCATTTTCTTTTAGAGAGACTCAGCATTACATGAAAAGACTTTTTAAAGTACTAGATCAGGCTGATCTTTCCACTGGGTAGGAATATAAAATGTTTTCCACTAATAAGATGTGGAGGGGCACTTCTGAGTAATACAGATCAGCTATAGCTAATATAAAAGAATTGCTTCTTCTCTCCTGTATATTAGTATCCTATTATTAGTTAAATTTATAGCCCTACTCTACATATATTTAAGAAACTCCTATTTGCGCAAAGCCTCCAGAAATAAAAGAAAATCTGGTTCTTCCTTTGAAAGGTTTTTCATAAATGGAAATTCTGAAATTATCATCAACTGCCCTCTAAATATGGCCCATTGCTATGTCTCCCCACCTATTTTTCCCCTAGCTTCATGAATATCACCTATATAGAGAACGTGAGGAGTATTTTTCAATTGTTGCAATAATAACCACCACTTAACTGTGTGTTTTCCTGGTGCCAGACATGGTGCATCTGATTTACATGTATTATTTTATTTCTCGTTTATCCTGTAAAAACCCAATTTTAAGGCTTTTAATGATTTTTGTAGTTTAAACTAAGACCCAGGGGTCACTTCTGGTCTCTCTGCCTCCCAGGTCTCCACTCTCTCCCTAGAAGGGCTAATTCTTGACGCTGTCCACCCATCCCGTCCACTGTTCGGTGTGTTAGCCAGGACATTCTGGGGTGCTGTGGAAGACCCCCCCACACACACACCCCTCCAGGTTCTTCTCAGTCTTAATGAGTCAGCAGAAAAGTGAACAAAACAAAAATTAATCTGTGGAGGTTTTATATGGTTGTAACTTCTAAAGAGTAATGGATAGAACAGAGATCTTTGTTCTGTCTAATTAAGGGCCTGGGTATCTAGTGAGGAGAGGGGACACTGCCCTTGATAAGGCCAGGATGATGTCATTCTTACACTCTCAGAGTAAATGATAAGTTTTGCAGATAAGGAGGATGTGCTCACTGATAAAAGTAAAGGTGGAAGATAACCCCCAACTGCCTTCTACTCATAAAAGAGGACAGTGATTGCTCCTTTGGTTAGGAAAAATGCAAACTGGGACAAAGCTTCTCTTTGAAGGTGGGATAATCACTGTCTCTTTAGTCATGCTAATAGATTTCTTGGCTCAAGGGTCCCAATTGACCTTTGAGGCACATCTGTCACTGCCTCTTGCCCCAAAGTCTCCACCTGTGAAGATCCCAGTGGTGCCAAAGAGCTGGAGCCTTAGTGATGTCGGAGATAAATGATGTGCCTGTAAGAGCACCTGGCTTGCTCACTGTGTAAGAGCTGTGGTGTTTTTTTTTTTTTTTTTTTGTTTTCTGATGGTTTGCATAGAAGAGCTGGGGTAGGTACCAGAGGTGTGTGTGTGGGGGGGTTGGGGGTTGGGGGGAGAGGACTCACCACAGACAGAGTGGGGAGCAGAACAGGTGGATCTACTGAAATATACTGCTGAAGGGAACAGAGGGCAAGACATGAGATGTCTGTAGCACCATGTGGGTCAGCTCCCTGACCAGGGTTTGAGCTCAGGCTGCAGCAGTGACAGCACTGAGACTGAACTCCTAGTCCACCAGGGAGGCCTCAGCTCTGCAGTGGTATCATTATTTCTTATTTGGGATTATTTTACAGCTGTCTTATTGTTCCTCCCATCTCATTTTAGTCAGATTTTGTTGCTAACCTCCCAACTGGTCTCCTTAACACCTACCTTCACATGACTGCACAGTTTCCTTCACATGACTGCACAGTAGCATTTCTGAAGTCTGAAATGAACATGTCACTCCCTGCTGCAAATGCCTTTAATTGGCAGGCTCAAATATGTAAGCTTTCGGTGTCATATTGTATTACATAACCTGCTCCCTGCCTGCTCCCTGCTCCATTCATGCCCTAATACACACACACACACTTGTGTGTGTGTGTATGTGTATATATATGGTATATATATGTGTATTATGTATATATATATATATATATATATATATATATTTTTTTTTTTTTCCCAAAAAGAGGGAACTAATCCATCTCCTAAACAGGACATTCCTTCACAAAGGCTGTTCCATCTGTGAAAATGCCTTGCCTTGATTAATCTTCTTGGGAAATTCCTGCACATCTCCAGCCAGGGAGGTAACACACATGGCAGAGCAGACCTCTCCTGTCTCACCTGCAGCTCCCCTCAGCACTGTATTTCAATCTGCCTGGTTTGCTCCCCACTCTGCCTTTGGTGAATCCTCTCACCCCCTGTACCTCTGCCTGTACCCCAGCTCTTGTATACATTAATAAATAAATCTTTTAAAAAAGATAAATAAAATCCATTGCATTTAAGGTAGTGATAAATGGAAAGGAATAAAAGTAAGGTAAAAGAAAGAAATGTCAGGAGGTGGTTGCAACTTTATACAGAGTGACTAGGAGAAGCTCCACAGAGAAGGTGAGTGTGAAGCATAGTTGTGAAGCATGTGGGGAGCTGGGGGAAGAACATTCCATCAGACATGAGGTGGGATGAGATGACCTAGACTAAGTATATGTAGATTAGGTTCAAGAGTAGAGCCCTAAGGCAGCCTTCTATTAAAGGAGACAGAACCCAGAACCCACAAAAGGCAGTGGGGGGAGGGTGGCTGAGACAGGAGCAATCAGTAGTGTTGATACCTGGGGAGGGGGTGATCAGGGTGTCAACTCCTGGCACAAACATAAGGTGCGGAGTCTGATGAGTTCATTGTTGGGTCATTTTTTATGGCCTTTGATAAGTGTGGTCTTAATGGACATGATTGGGGAGTTCTGGACAGTGGTTCAAGAAAAAATGGGAGGAGCAGAACCTCCCACAAATTTTACAAAGTATCTCATCACAAATAGAAAGGAGAAAAATCACATGGCTTACTATTATACTTTTATGAGGTCAGATTGGCTTTGCTGAGTGCATGCTAGTCTTTCTGGGACAATGACAGCAATGATACTAGTAGATCAAAATTAAGCCTCTGCTTTAGGCAGTGTAAGTCTTCTAAGCCATCAGATAACCTTTGATTCTCATAACCTCCCTACAAGAGATGTCTTTATCCCCATTTTATGGATGAAGAATTTGAGGCACAAGAAGTAACTTGCCCTACAGCATACAGCTGGCAAGCGGTATGGAACAGCTGTATGGAACAGTGGAACAGGCTGGAGCCCAGATATTTGACTATGGCACACAAATTCTATACCATCTCCCCATGGTCAATCTGTGACTATGTCACTGGATAGCCCATCCTACCTGAGCGGGATACCTTTGATCAAAGGAATATAGAAGATAGTGGAATTGTCAAAAGTTTAGTATTTGTGAAATATCAGTCTACTCATTGTTATAACCTAATAATAGTGACTGTACTCATTATCATCTATTAACCCCTCAAGGATATTTATGTGCAGCTGTGATGGGAAAAGAATGACTTCATCTTATTTTTAGTGGCTTTGTAGAACAATTCGATCAGACAGACTGGCAGTGAGAAACTTAGAACATCTGTTTTTTTAAATTTTTTAAAAATTTTAAAATTTAAAAATCTCTATATTCAGTACCCTTTTTCTCTCTAAACTCTCTTTCTGTTGGTTAGTTCCTTGGCAAATAATCCATGCTTAGAATTACTCTTTTTGCACCCAACTCCTGTTGTACCTCCAGTCACTATAAAAGTGTACTGCATCCATTTGTCCCCGGGCACTCATTCTTTCTTTCATTTATTATTTTTGATTTCAATAGTAGAGCAACCAACCAAATTTGGAATGGCTGTTGTCTTTCATTCACTTTCTTTATTTGTGGAGCAGTGTTCTCAAAGGTGAAAAATTGTGTCAGCAATACATTCAGATGCAAGATCCGCACTTGCAAGTAAACATTGGTCTGCAAGGGAGACAAACTGACCACAATGTCTCTGAAATTTTGAAATTCTGAGGTTTTTGAAATGGAAAACAAGACTGTTGATGACGTGAAATCTCATGCAAACCCAATGCTTTGTGGACTAATGAGAATGTTCAATGAAAATGCAAAATCATAAAATATTACTATTAAATGGAGAAGTGATGAAAGCAATTATTGGGATGCATGTACATTAAAAGAGGATTGAATTTCAGAAAAAGGACCATCAGCCAGCATCCCTCATTTTGCTTTGTAATTGCAATTTCTAGAACCTCTGAACAATTGTGTGACCCTTGAGAAAAGAATTAGTGATTGCAATCATAGCTCCTAATCAGGCAACTTGAAAGAAGCAATACTTGAAAATCTTCCTCATCCACGGGCATGCCATGTGGTTTTGCAGTTTTTCTCAAACATTACTGCTGTGATTTAGTGTTTCAGGTTTGCTAATAATTGTCTAATCTAATTAAATCAAATCTCAAAGTCGAAATAGGGTGGCCTGACGTCATCTGCAGAAAATCGGGACTGTGGGTCTAATCGCTGGTACTTTATGAAGCTTTTATTCTTGCGGGGAAACTTATAGTTAAACACTAATATTGTCTCCAAGTGAGAGTGTGGTTTGTTCTCACAGTTAAAAATGATGAGGCAGGGATGTTGCATATGATTCACTATGAAAAACGAATGTGTGTTGTTTGGCAGAGTTTCCAATTTATTTTTGATGAAATGGGTTTGTTTCCCCTAGCATAATATTTTTGGTGGGGTTGTTTCTCATCTCCTGGTAGGAGATCTCTGACTTGAACACACATGCTACACATCTTCCCCTTCTCCCCTGCTCCTAATCAGCCCTTCTCCAGCAGAATCCAGAGAGTAATTTATGTGGGTCAGCACCTGTTGTTGGAATCAGTTCCTTAAATCAGATAGGAGAAATATTTAAGCTACAAATAAATTATTCACTCTAAATGAAACACAGAGCTGGTTGTAATTTGTAATTTAACAGGGTGTTTTTCTTGAAACATGCTAGTTCTATTAACTCCTTCATTTAAGAAATGCCTTAAATGTTACTGGGAGTTTTCATGTATTTGGATGTCAGCTGATGCCATCTCCTTTCTAGTTAGCTCCACCAGACTACAGACACTTTGATATTTCTTTCATCCTTGAAATAAATGCACTTGAAATTGAACCTATTTTTTTGTTTGTTTTTTTTAAATAAGTGAGTGTATTTACTACTTTCCTGGATTGATATTTAGCAGGTTGTAACAAAAGCATTCATAATTTAACAGTCAAAGTTTGAAAAGATGTTGATGATTAAATAGCCTTCGGCGCTTTTTTTTTTTTAATATATATACATATAGTATAACAACTTGGGTTGTGTGATTCATAGTTCACTAATACGAGTTTGTGGTTTTGCCCTTTCCTTTTTTCCTCCAAGCATGAGTTGTGTGGAGAGTGCTCATTTGCTGTGCTTTTGTGATTTGGAAATACAGCAGCAAAACAAGTGGACTGAGACCGCCATTCTAATTTCACTCCAGGACTTTCTCACATCAGTGGGCAGAATGATTTTTTAGTCTCTCTAGTCAGGACTTGAATCCAACTACAGTCTCAAGGGTGAAAAGTCAAGGGGTTATCCATTTAGCCATCCAATTCACCAGCTACACCTGTGCTAACCATTGCAATTATTTTATTCTCGTCTCCCTTAACAAGTATTGCTATAGTTAATGTTATGTCAGAATTTCCATTATGACTCATGTTTTTCTGGGATTTAAAATTATGGAAATTCTTCAGGCAGAAAATGGCACATATGGTTATCACTGAAAAGCTGTTAGGAAGCCAATTCTCAGGTAATCTGCTGAGATTTTGCAGAGGTAAGACGTGGCCAGTCCCATGGTTGGAAAAGGACCATGGTGCCCTTTGACAACGTTTGCCTTCAGTTGCATGAGTTAGTTTCAAGTTCTCACAGCCAGAACTTATCCTTGACCTATTTCCTATGTGAAGAAGACCAGATATTAAGTAAAAATAGGCTTTCAGTTTTCTATTTACAATGAAATCTTTATTATTTTTCCTACATTATAAATTTCTCACTCGATATAAAATCTTTATATTTGGATAAAGGGGAACTCTAGTACCTCATGGTAGTTTATCTGTATAGGATTGGGTTTGGCTATAAATGATGCTTTCAATTGTTTTAGTTCTTCTACTTTTCATATCCTTAGGGATTATAAAAGTTTTGGAAGACATGATTACTGAAGAAGGGGTAATATGTTAAGCAAATGTTCAAGACAGGGTTCAGGTAGAAACTGTTGTTTGTTTTAAATTTAAAACTGAATTTACTTTGACCAAAGTGTCTTAAGACACAGAACATAATGGATTTTTCTTCTTTCTGTAGATGATTGCAATGTAGATGATTGCTTTATGTGTGTTTGTATGCATACTAAGAATACAAAATCATATACCAGAATAATTAAATCCATATCTAGAAAAGCACTCTATTGGGACTCAGTAAATGCTTTTTAAATGAATGAATAACAAATTAAATTAACAGCATTTTGAGGTACAAGCACATAGGAAGCACTGATTTTATGCCTTCTGCTAGGTATTGACTCTCTTAATTCAATCCTGACTTGATATTGGCTGCCAAAATGATATATGTGCCTAATATATTCTCACTAAATCACCTAAGTTTTGTTTTATAAAACCAGCACAATCAAGAGAGAGACAATGATATGAAAAGCATTTATTGATGAAGAGGATAATGTACAATAGAAGAGCTGGCTAAGTGTTTCGGAAACGAAAGCCTATTGTTTACTGAAGGTTTCTACTCTTCTTTTACTGGTTTCAGTTATTTCCAAGTTGACAAGTTGTGATCAATACTGGGTTTTTGGTCTGATGATTAACAGATGATGACCTGTCTTGATGAACAGTAAATGCTGGGTACTAATTAATGTTCACTTTGGTTATTTGGTATTTAGTTGTTAAAAACAGCTGTTATAATGGCATAGAATGTTAGAATAGGGTTTGCTGGTGGTGATGTTGTAGCCTTTGATTGTTATCTGAAATAACTGTGACATGTGTAAGTCTGAAGGGATGATTAGTTTCTGTTACTACCCACTGTAATGTAACTTCTGTAGTCTGAGGTGTCATCTGAAACTAAAGTGTTTCTAATAAATGTTATTTATGACCTCTTTGATTTAAGGCCTAGAGGAGGATCTGTAACCAAGGGGAAATAGCAAGATTCCTGAATAGAAACTAAACACCCTAAATATGGTTAAGATACCACTGATTTAGAGGACTCCCTGGTGGCTCAAGGTGTTGAATCTCAATATTATGAAGCCATCCAGAGCCACTGCAGCACAAGTGTATTCCCCCAGCCAGGGAGCTGACCCACATGGCACAGAAGACCTCTCCCTTCTCACCTGCTGCTCCCCTCAGCAGTGTATTTCAGTCAGTCTGCCTATTCTGCTCCTCACTCTGTCCCTAGTGAATCCTCTCTTGGGGAGGACGATCTGCTTTATTCAATCTAACCCGCCCAAATGTTTATCTCACCCAGAACTCCTACAGACTCCCCCAAAACAATGCTTAACCAAGTATCTGGGAGACTTATGTTCCCAGTTGATTCTTAAAATTAACCATCACACGTTCTCAGAATAATACTTGGTACACAGTTAAGAGAAAAGGGACTGGGTGTGCGTTGCCTCTTTTCTGAGCACAGCTTACCTTCTAGCAGTGTGAAAGTAGGCAAGCTAGCATCTGAGTGTCTCAAGTTATTTGTCAGTAATGTGACAATAATATTACCACCAGCATCACGCAAGTTGTATGACTGCATGAGGTGATGCGTGTAAGGTATGTTGACAGCGCCCAGTACGTAATGAGTGCCTTACCTATTATTTGTAGCATATTTATAATCCCTGCTAAATATAATAACTATTTTATACCCTCATTGACTCAATTGAAGAAGTTGACGGAAAATTTCACCCAGGATTACTTCCTTAAGCTAAAATATTTGAAATATTTGTAATGGGTTGAAAGCAGCATTATGAAGCTCTCTGTAGTCACTGTAGCACAAGTTCAATCCCCAGCCAGGCAGCTGACCTACATGGCATGGCATCCCTCTTGACCTGCTGCTCCCCTCAGCAGTGCATTTCAATTCATCTGACAGTTCTGCTTCCCACTCTGTCTCTGGTTAATCTTTTCATGCACACACACACACACACACACACACCTGGCCCCTCTGGCCTGGACCCCAGTTCTTGGGTGCATCAATAAATAAATTATAAAAAAAAAAATTGCAGTGTAGTAAGGGGTAAGTCTTATCATCCATAATGGAAGGTAATTTATACAACTTGTGTTTTCTGAGCTGCTAGCTCATTATAACACAGTAGGGTTAACACAAGCACATATGTTGAGGCAAGGGTAGAAGAAAGCAAGGAATTAATATATGTAATTATTGACTAACAATATCTTTTCTGAGAGTGTTCTCATGAGTTTGGGTATTAAGAATGACTGCTCACAAAGACATTTCAGTCAGAGAAAGTGTTTTGTACATTTATATATATATATATATATATATATATATATGCATACAGAGCTGGAGTACAGGCCAGAGATGCAAGGATGGTGAGAGGCTTCTCCAGAGAGTGGGGAGCATAACAGGCAGATGGACAAAGTACACTGCTGAGGGGAGCAGCGGGTGGGTCAGGAGAGGTCTGCCATGCCATGTGGGCCACCACCAGGGCCAGGGATCAAACTCATGCTGAAGTGGCTTTAGCTTCTTTGTGCTGCATTTACCTGTTGCGCCACCAGGGAGGGCTGTTTTGTACATTTCGAGCAAGAGAAAGCTAAATATTTAAAACAATTCTTAAGCATGAATCTTAGTATTGAGTCTAAGCAGTGGATTTCTCTTAGGTGTCTCATTTTAATTTCTTAGCCCCAAATGTCCCAGTTAAAAGTGCAAATTTAAGTCTGGCATCTATTCTTAAAGTCGTTGATTTTAAATGACTAACTGATAAATCCCTGATGCATACAAAGCTCTTTAGATTTATTCATACTAACTGCAAAGTGCTCACCAGTTCTATTTGAGTTTTGATTTTTCTCTGCAAATATTGCAGTGTTATTAAAAAATAAAGACACATCAGTGTTTTAGTAAAGATTAAAAAAGAAAAGGTGGATCTGTGGTTAGACTAATTTTGGAATGCCCATGTTTTATATGTAATCATGTAATGTTATTTATTAGGTACACATCATCTAATACATACCAAATACATGCACACATTTTTTTTTTTTTAATTTGGTCAGTCTTTTATACTGGACAGTAAATCACTCCTATGCTTGGATTGGCTGGACTTTCTGTTTTCCGTCTTCATTGTTCTTTTCCAGTGGATTCCACTGGGCAACACTTAATTAAACTTCATTTCCTCCTTTTATGCTCCAGGTATTATTATGCCGCTCCCCTCAAGAAGTAATTTGTGTGCTGTTTATTAGAGCTGTGAATTTAATCATCTCGATCCTGTGTCATTGCAGGATGACTGTAATGAGATGTATTGACATTTCTTTGGAACACACTTTTGCTTTCATCACGTGTTGTTTTGCCAAAACACTGAAGACAATGTTCATATTATGACACTTTTAAATAAAAGCCTCTCCTTTTAGGACAGTGATTAATTTAAGTTACTTATTTCATTAAATGCCCTTTGAGCTGCTGTTTTTAAGTGAGACTAATCCTGGAAAAGTTAAAGCATGCAAGATTCAGGTTTGCAAAGGAGATAGAGGTAGAGGAACCTTGGTTTGGGCTGTTTTGCCCTTTGTTTGAAATTGAATGGCGTGAATGAATAAACATACCAGATTCTCCCAACTTCCATTCCCAGAGTATATGTTTATATAGTTCAAATTTCACCTGTTATACAAGTGGACATATAAATATATGTATTTATGTTTTTTGCACCAGTCAGGACACTATTTTTTTTTTTTTTTTTTTTTTTTTAAAAGTTTATTTTTACATCATTTTGCACATTTTTTTTTTTTTTTTTTTGCTAATCGAGTTCCCAAAAGGAATAAGAAGAATCTCCAGAAAGGATTGTTGTAAGTTGAGAAGGATAGACATTAAGAGATGGGATGGTAATAATAACAGCAGGCAGCTGCTCTTCTCAATCTTTTACATGTATTAAGGCACATTATAGATGGTAGTTTTGGACAGTTCCAAAGTAGGGAGGGGGATGATGTCCACATGGGTCTGAAAAATGTGTCTAAACCCAGGCCTCTGTGTTGGTATAAAGGGTCAAAGCACAGCACTATGAAGCTGTCAGCAACCATTGCAGCACCAGTTCGATCTCCGGCCAGGGAGCTGACCCACATGATGTAGCAGACCTCTCCTGACCCACCCACTGTTCCCCTCAGCAATGCATTCCAGTAGATCTGCCTGTTCTGCTCCCCACTCTGTCTCTGGTGAATTCTCTCTTGCCCTTCCCAACTCCCCATAGCATCTCTGGTATTTTTTTTTAAAAAAATGTATCTAAACACCCTTTTGCAGGTTTTACAAACTCAGTATTCACAAGGTTCCAATAACGTCAAGCAGAAGTCTGAATCAATCCTGGCAGGAAAGCCTTAAGTTTGGTGCAGGGGCCGGTCTGCCCACTGCTGATAGCCAAGGTTGGGAAAACTCCCAGATACTAAAGAGAAGCCTTCCATCTGATACATAGATGTGAAATCTCTTTAATTTTATCTTTCTGGGGAAGAGCTCAAAATGTTTTTTTATTTTCCACATACTGAGAGTAAGTAATTTCACTCATGTTGCTTTATAAATCCTAGATTTTTTTTCATTTATCTTTTTTGCAAAGACTATTCAAACAACTGAATATACTACATATGGCGTACATACTAAATATGCTACAAATAATATATCACTTCCTTAGTCAGTGGACAGAGATTTTTTAGGGACAGTCAACTGGTCTTCTTGGAAATAGGCAGAAAGAGGTGATTTATTAAGCAAACAGGTGTTAATTTGAACAAATAATTATTCACACTCACTAACTACAATCAGTAAATGCATCATAAATTATTTGCATTATTTTTGTATTCATCATTTATGTTTGTTAGTATTATTTGCATTTATGTCATTATCTTTCATTTTTTTTAAGATTTATTTATGCATACAAGAACTGGGGCATAGGCTAGAGGTGGGTGTGTGTGAGAGAGGCTTCACCAGAGACAATGGGGAACAGAATAGGCAGATGGACTGAAATACACTGCTGAGGGGCACAGCTGGTGGGACAGGAGAGGACAGGCCTGTCCTGTCATGTGGGTCACTCCCCTGGCTGAAGATCTAACCCGTGCTGCAGTGGCTGCAGATAGTCTCATTGTGCCACCAAAGACAGCTCTATTTTTTTTTTTTTAAGTTCCTTATTCTTTAAGTTGTACTTTATCATGTGTAATGCTATCTTTCTGAAGTGCTCTCAACCAAAGAAAATAAACTGGCAAAAAAAAAAAAAAAAGGCTTCTTAGACTCTGTAAAAATACACTGATTACCAGAAGGGATGGTGAAGAGGTGGGAGGAGGGAAGGGGATGGGAAGGAGGAGGGGAGTGGACGGGAGGCGGTAGGATGTGGCTCTGGACACTTGGTGGGTAGTGAAGCAGGAACACATATGAGGTGTGAAGTAGTCCCCCAAACTTAGATGGTTAGTTAAGTAAGAGGGAAAAAAAAATAGCAAATAGGTGCTAATCAGAGAATTCTATCCAGGGACAGGTATTAGGAAAAATCTGAGTGATCTCACCATCCTGCCTCCCCTTAATTTCACAGGTGATTTTGTTTGTTTGCTACTTGTTATGAAAGTATCTTTCTGAAGATAACATTGGGCCAAATAAAATTTTAGGTTATATTTGGATTGATTTCCCACTACATTTTATTATTTATCTTAAATCTGAATTCCACTGGAATTTACCAGCCTATAAATTCAAATGCAAGAAGGTCTTTCCTTTCACGTGAGAAGAAATAACCTTTCAGTTAAGTTTTGTGTCCCCCACTACCCTATGATGGGGGAATTAGCTTACCTTTGGGGTCCCAT
This sequence comes from Condylura cristata, assembly GCF_000260355.1. Lineage (NCBI taxonomy): Eukaryota > Metazoa > Chordata > Mammalia > Eulipotyphla > Talpidae > Condylura > Condylura cristata. Next base: position 78,614,730 of record NW_004567102.1, read on the forward strand.
AGTTACTCATTCACATAGACCTGACTGTTGCACATGGCTGCTTTTCCTTCTGGAATTTAGTCTTATTTATCAGATGTACCGATGACAGCAGAAAGAACTGCCTATTCTCCAAATGTTCATTGTTTTCTAAACAATTGGTTTTCTTTAACAAAAGAAGCAGAAATCTGTAAATAAGAGCAAATGACTTGACTAATATATCAATGTGTTTGTGGCCTCTCTAGCTAGGGATTTTAGCCTGGATTGCTTTGCATGTCAAGGCTGTATTAACCCAGGCCAACTCACTCCTGCTGCATTCCTGGTTAACTGTAAAAGCAGGAATTACTGCAGGAAACCTGTTATTTCTGTAGATAAGTGCATGGCATGGGTTTTAGTATTTACTGTGCTATGTTTGGAAAACATGGCATTTGTGTCTTTAGATATCCATTTAAGCATTCATTATGCTAGGGCATCTCTGGTATTCTGCCTCCAGTTCTCCTTAAAGAGAACAAGAGAATCATGAGTTCAGTCAAATCTTAATTCTGTAGCAAGACACATGCTTGTTATTCTTCCTCATAATAGATGGATTCTTACTTTTCAAATCAGAAGTTTGAGACACCATAGGGTTTCTTAGGGCAAGCCTGGTTGATGTGCCTAAATCCTTTCTGAGTCTGGTGGCATTGGATGTCTTCTTTGGATCCTCCCAGCCACCCTTCCTAGGGCGTTTGCAATATCTGCTTCACTAGGGGGCTCTGATAAAGTTTCAAAAGCTTTGCTTGATGACAGTACAGGATTTTCTGGCATTTCACATTTGTTTGCAGGGTAGCAAGAGTTTTACTAAATAGGGCAGTTATTTCAATATGCAACATGCTGATTTTATTAATACCAGTTACTACCAAAATGTTGAAATGCATCTATTTTCAAATTGCATTTGATGAGTGTTAATGTGGAAAAGCAAACATGGAACATGGTTTGAAATGACTAGTGTTTTTGCTGTTAGTGCTATAGCTCACATGTGTTATTGGCGTGTAACCCAGGAGCCATCCCCAGGGGTATGAGCAGTGCACAACATCTGTTCATAACTGCAAAGGAGAGGAAATGGCTGAGTTAAGAATGGTGAATATGTGGAAAAACATATTCTCTAGGATCCCTGGGTACCACTTACCTGCCAGCTCAGCTCCCCCACGTGTGTGTATACATGTGTGTTGCGTCTTTGCTCTTCTGTGTTTTGGCAGTTCCAAAGCTCATCATGTTGGCATTTCCTCAAAGAGGTATCAAAGTTTTTATACTAGTATATTTTATCTGTATTACATATTTTGTATGTATATAGAAGAACTGGGGGGTAGGTCAAAGGTGCAGGGGTAAGAGGATTCACCACAGAGACTAGGGAGCACAACAGGCAGATGTACTGATATATACTATTGAGGGGTTCAGTGGGCAGGTCAGGCGAGGTCTGGCTGGGGATCAAACTTGAGCCATTGTGAATAACACTGAGACTAACCCCTAGGCTACCAGGGAGGACCTCTATTATATTTTATATTAAGTTCCTCCACTAGATTTGACACATGTGTACTTCCAGGGTAGATGTGTGTTTACATGGAAAATAAATAAAGGACTTTCTAATTTGTATGTAATTTACATACAAAATGAAAAATCTAACAAAATAGATTGAAATACAAAGGTAGACTTCTTTCTACCCATTTTGAGTGTGTGTATCTGTGTGAGAGAAAGAGTATGTATGTGTGTGTGTGTGTGTATTTCATTTCCTCTCTGTGTGGTAGAAATTTTCTGTTACCTGCTAGAGGAATCTGCATTACTTTAGTTGGTTGTTTATTTTTAAGTGCTGCATTGAAGTGGCTCTTAGTCCAATATTAATTTTCACATATCTTTCTGTGTTTAGGAAACTATCCTGGGGCTATTCCTATATGATATACTTACCATGTGGTTTCTGTGATATATAAAGTTATTATCAGATGAAAACAAAGAAAAAATTTTACCAGAAAAACATTCATTTCATTCTTTTATTTTAGAACTAGAATGGCCTTTAACTTTTTGGGTGCTTATTTATTTGAGAGGCATTTAAATGAATTCTAAAGAAAGTCTTTTGCCTCTTCCACTTAAGTGGGCGGAGGGTAGACTAGTCCATAAGGAGCTAATGAGATTGGACAGTTGGTTCCTGGAATGTAATACATGCTTCTAAAAGATCCAGATAATGAAGTTTCTTTCTGAATGTCTCTGCAGGTATTTTTAAATGACAGATGAGCAACTAAAAATTATTTTCCTCCCCCCAACAAATAATTATGTCCTTATTTATGATCTCTTAAAAAAATAATAAGTGGTAATAGGAAAAGAATAGATAGATTTGGCCAGTTTGACTTACGTAGGATATCACTTTTCCAGGACTGTTATCTGTGAAATTGCCTTTGAAATAAATCTTAAAATGTGGAGAGACAAGAAAATCATTATTCTCTAGATTCCTGTGTTACTGTAAAGCTAAAATTAAAGAAAAATTTTGAAGAGTGCCATATATCTCACTATTTGACAATCTGTCAATTTATGAAAGTAATTTGAGAATATATTTCAATTTATTAGAGATAATTGTTATGGGAATGCTAACACCCAACCTCAGTAAGGTCAATAAAATTTTATACTTGAATTTTGGGTTATGATTTAACTTTAATCCATTTTTTTTAACTATGTCTTCAACTATTCACATCCTATAGATTGTTTTTATTAAATATTATTAGATAGAAGGTTTATCTTCTAAAGTTCAATAAGTTGAAGTAAGTGCATACAATTATAATTGGTCTTAACTGCTTTTTACATATTTTTTCTTTTTCATAAACTTTCAGAATCAAAGCTCAAGTCTACTGACTTCCCAACTGTGCAATATAGTCACCAAAATGATCAAATGGACACTTATTCTTCTCTAATCTTGTTTTCTAAATAGAGGTTGACTACCCGCTTACTATCTGACCTTAGGCAAGTCACTCAGTCTCTCTGAGTCTTAGACATATCATCTGTAAAAAAGGGAATAATACCATGTTTATGGTAAATATATGAACTAATATTTGTAAAGAAATTTGAACAGTTACTGACACCTTGTAAATGCTTAAAAGTATTTAAGCAAAACCAATATTAGTATTTCTCAGGCAATTTTTTTTTGTACAATTGGCAAAAGTCGTTGTATAAATTATAACATGGAAAATTACCTTTGAGATGGAGAGGAAAATAGGATTGCTTATACCGAGAGAGAATTGATTTTTAGGTAATTCACAGGATTCTGTGGAAATTGTATCAACTGAAATAAATGATCCAATTTCTTTAAAAAATATTACAAGCAGAAAAAGGTAGGAAAAGCTATAGAAGAAAAGAGACTAAGAGATGCAACAGTCACAAAATATGGGCCTTATTTCGCCACTGCTCCAGACAACTGTAATAAACAGTAATAAAACAGTAAAGAAATATGACATTAATTGTACTTTTGATAATATTAATGAATTGTTATTATTTTTTCACATTATCATTTTAAATGCCTTTTAAATAATACACATATATTTACAGATAGAATATACAGCTATCTGATATTTGACTAAAAGTAATCGCATGTGTAGGTAAAAATATAGATGAATTCAGGTTATTCATAAATTGATGAATATTGAATTTAGGAGATTGGTCCAAGAAGGTTGATTATACTATTACTTGTACTTTTACACAAGTTTGAAATTTTCCATAGTAAAAAAAATATTTGAGAGGGAAAAAATCCTTAGTGGGAAAAAAAAAAAAACTATTCACAGTTATTATTATCAGTGAAATGTGACATTTACAGAATGCTTTAGTTAAAACATCTCATTTGATCTCAAACAGGTGTTCCCATGAAGCCTTCCATGGGTCAAAATGGCATAAAATGACGAAGAAGTGTAAGTTGGTTTGGAAAAAAAAAAATTCAGCATAAACAGATAACCCCATTTAACCTATCTAATCATAGCAAATACACAAAACCTAAAACACTAACATAGAGTAAGAGCAGGGATGATGTGAGTAATACTCCACCTGTGTGCAGTGGCTGCTGGGGAATGAAATGGTATACCCCTCTGCTAAGTGGACCACTGACTCCGGAATACTGGCTGCAAGAAAACCACAGAAGGTTCTATCTACTTCTTTGCCTCTTGTTGTAAACATGAAGATCCTTTATGTATTGCTTTTGGTTAGTGAAATCTGGTGCTAAAGTAGGTGTTTAGTAAACATTCAAAAGAACATAAGATCTCTATCCATTTAATAGATAATATCATAGTCCTGTGAGTGGTCCTTCACTGTTTTATTTTATTTTATTTTATTTTATTTATTTATGCATACATAGCTGGGGTACAGGCCAGAGGTGCAGGGGTGGTGAGAAGCTTCACCAGAGACAGAGAACGGAGCAGAACAGGCCCACTGTCAAGTACACTGCTGTGGGGAGCAGCGGGCAGGTCAGGAGAGGTCTGCTGTGCCATATGGGTCACCTCCAGGGTGGATGGAGATTGAACTCACGCTGAAATGGCTTTAGCTTCTTAGTGCTGTGCTTTAACCAGCTGCGCTACCAAGGAGGGCCTAATTTATTTTTTTAATTGTATTTTTTTTTTTTTTAAGATTTATTTATTTGTGCATACAGAACTGGGGTACAGGCCAGAGGCTCAG
>NW_004567102.1:78619482-78752751 GCF_000260355.1 Condylura cristata
GCTGGGATCGAACTCATGCGAAAGTGGCTTTAGATTCTCAGTGCAGTGCTTTAACCCGCTGTGCCACCAGGGAGGGCCTAATTGTATTTTTTTTAAGATTTATTTATTTATGCATACAGAACTGGGGTACAGGCCAGAAGTACAGGAGTGGTGAGAGGATTCACCAGAGACAGAGACAGAGTGGGGAGCAGAACAGGCAAATCAACAAAGTACACTGCTGAGGAAAGCAGGGCCCAGTCAGGAGAGGTCTGCCGTGCCATATGGGTCACCTCCAGGGTGGGGTTTGAACTCATGCTGAAGTGGCTTTAGCTTCTTAGTGCTGTTCTTAACCTGCTGTGCCACCAGGGAGGGCCCTAATTGTATTATATTTATTGGGGTAATGCTGCTTTACAGCACCTTAGAAGGTTTTGGGGAGGCATAGGTGCCTAGGTCTTCCAATGAATGTTCCTTACCACACCCACCAGTACATCATATACTCTTGTGATTTTAGCCATTTGACTTCCTAATGAGAAACATGCCCAACACAAGCAGATGCCCCTGGAGCACTGTTCAGAGTGGGTGATCCAGGAAGTACCACCCTTACAGGTGGGGCTTTAACAAGGTGCTCCTGTCAAGGTGTGCTGCACGAGCTACCTGAGTGTCACCAGTGACTTAGAAGAACAGGTCGAGGATTCTCCCTGGTGGCACAGTGATTTAAAGTGCAACAGTAAAAAGCTAGCATCCAGGCCAGGGATCTGACCCACATGGCACAGCAGACCTCTCCTGTCTGGCTTGCTGCTCCCCTCAGCAATGTATTTCAATAGATCCCTCTGTTCTGCTCCCCACTCTGTCTCTGCTGAATCCTCTCACTGCCCCTGCACCTCTAGCCTGTACCCCAGTTCTATATGAATAAATAAATAAGTCTTTTTTAAAAAAGAATAGTTTGAAAATAAAGAAAAGCTAGCTTTGTTCCTTTTGGGTGAGTTTTGTTACTCTGGATTTCCATTTTTTCATTTGTAAATGTGGCTATTTTAGTACCAATTTCACTGAGGTTTTGTGATGCTCAGTGATTTGAAAATGCCTCATCCTTATAACCTTTGTGCTCTGCATAGGGTGAGTGTTTAGGTATGTTCCTCCCAGGCTGCCAAACTGACTTCTGCCTCCTCCTCACTGCTCTACTCCCTTTTTGAATGGTGAAAAATTAGAAGTAGTCTCTTGGGCCATTCAATTCTCTCAGATCTCAGCTTTCTCTATTCAGGAGGTGGCTGTGATGAATGAGTAAAACAGTGTAGGTAAAATCACCTAGAGCGTCTATTTGCTCTATTGTGTGCTGATAACACACAGGCTGGATTATTTTTAAGACCTTTAGGGATTCAAGTTGTGGGGTATTTACTTTCTAATCTGCTTTTGTGTGCATTTTCAAATAGAGTCACTTTTAGACTACAAATAATAAAACAATCATGGTTAAAGTGGAAGACATAGGTGAAATTGTAAGAGGAGAGAAATCACAAGTTTAGTTAAGTGAGGTCAAAAGATAATGAAAGTGCCAGTCAGTGCCTTTAGAATGTGAGCTGGAATGTCACAGATGGGTCTAATGAATCAAAAGTGCAAAAAAGTGGACTTCAAAAAGTGAGAGTAGATACTTCATATTCACAGTGGTAACCTGAAATCGGCAACTAAGCACCATTACTAAATATCTGGGATGAAAAGTGGGAATCACTCAGAGTGAGCATGACCATCACCAAGAGCAAGGTACCCCAAATTAGGCTCAGTTCTTTAAATTGGGGTTTTCTGACTAGATCATAGGGCTACAGCACAGGGGGCCCTATCAAGATTCAGTGGTTCAGATAACACCCCATTTCAGATGATCTGAATGGACAGTGTGTATAACATTCACGGTCTACTGAATGTCACTGTATGTTGTGCCAGAAGAATCCTCCTCTGCTCTGGGCACCAGTGTCCACGGAGAAGCTGACACTGATCCTGTAAAGTCTGGAAATTAAGATTCATGAAATAGTTGAGTGGCTCAGGGATGTTCGGCCTATAGAAGCATACCAGTAAGGGTTATAGACACTTGCATAGGGGGAGAAGAGGAGAGGAGTTTTCCTTCTCTGTCATGTTGGGGGAGGTCTACCTCAGAGATCTCATAGCTACAGTAAAGAGCATGAATGGAGTGACGTACTGAAGTCTGCAGGGGTCCAGACAGCAAGCTGCGAAGATGCATCCCTGAGACCCACCCTGCTGTGCAGGAGATAAAGGCAATGGGCTTGCTGACCAATTAAATATGAAGATGGGGATGGGGAGGGATTTTTTTTTTTTTTGACTCAGTTGAATATGATCTCTCCTTCTAAATCTTGTTTTATCCCACATCTGGTACTTTTTCTTTGTATTAATTGTGATTTTTGACCTACATTATCATTGCTATAAGCCATTTGAAAATAGAAAGTCTGCTGTATTCATCTTTATATTCCAATAGCTACCAGGTTACTTGTCAGTTAGTCATAAATTAATTGAATCCTTTGTAAAACACAGTTACCATAGGGTAATGCTTTACATAAAGTTGTTAAGTCTGGTAGCAGGGAGGTTTTCAATATTTTGTCTTAAAGATTGTTACTCTCTTACATTTTCCTTTTAAGACCATTTTCCACTGCATTCAAATAACCATTAAGTTTATATAAAACTATAGTTTTTTTTTCTTTTTGTGAGAAAAAAAAGATAAAAGAAGAAATGCCTGGATTTTAGAAAATATTTTTCTTTGTGGGAACAATTCTGTTCTCTTCTGACTTAATCACAGGCTGAGTTGTTTTTCACACCTAGAGAGCAGAAACTCATTGTACCAAACACCAGGTTGAAGCTTTTCACTAATTCAGTTGAATTTAATGAATGATTACTTAGGAATATTATGTTCTTCCCAGAGTAAATGTTCACAAGTGTGTCAATTTATCCCAGTTATCAAGCCTGGCTATGAAGTATCTTTGCAAAGGAGTCCACAAAGTGATGGGGGAAAAGACTTAAGTTTCTCAGGGAGATCGTTGTTCTTGGACACGCATGGCTGTACAAAGGAAGAAACACCTTGAAGGTCAAGATTAGAACCAGCCAGCCATGTGACCTGGGGCAAACTGCTAAAACCAGCTTAGCCTCAGTTTCCCCCTGTAAAATAAAAATAGTAATACTACTAACTCCATTTGTTTTGACTTGCATTATTATGTAAAAAGCACTCAGATCAGTGGCTGGATGATAAGTCATATGCAAGTATTTATTTTATCATCATTATTGGAGAATCTTATCAGAGAAAGTTTGGGGGAAAACATGCCAATCACCCTCCTTCACCTCTTCTCCCTTAGGTCTTACAGTGGAGCCATAGCTTGTTTGACTTGGTGAGAAGAAAGCATCAATGAAAAAGGAAAGGGAGGGAAGAAAGAAAGCCAGGAAAAGAGTTGACAGGATGATATTGTGCAGCCTTTCATGTCTCCTGGGAGAAGTCCATGGAGTATCGATAGACAATAATTCCCTGGAAAAACAAATTCCAGAGTTTGTGCAAACAGCCATTGATTCATTATTATAAATTTTACATCTAAACATTCATCTAGGGACAGAGCCAACCTGGATGGCCCAGATAATCAGTGGTTTGATCTGGCAGTACAATTAAGTCAATGAATGGTTTCTAAGCTACTCTCCATTTATTGATTGTTGTTGATTTAAAGGCTAAGGCCTCTATCTGTCTCAGCTGCATTTTACTTAAAGACATTTAATGATATTTTCATGCTAATAACCTCAACTTGCTGACATCCTGAGATGAAGCCTCTAGCTTTTACATTCTAACTTTCTTTGATAGTCAAGTTTTTGATAGAAAATTCTATCTGTGAATATACAAGTGAATAACTTGTGTTAATAGAAACCATACTGTGCACATGCAGAAGGAGCTTGTCTGGATGAAGAACTTGCTGCATATTGTGTTCTTAGGAAATGTCAGTCGAATGAATACATGAGTATGAATTACTTTAGATGTTTTACACCAGACTGCATCATTGAATAGGACAGGTATAAAGTATGGCTATGAATGGCAAATAATCCAGAGGCATCTTGGCTGCAGTCAAAAGAATATCTTGACTCTGAAAATAAAATGGGCAAACGAATGCCTTGCCAAGACCTTTCTCTTTTCTTTGGACTAAAGGATAATACTTTCATGAATGGTACTTTTTTCCAGAAAAGATCTGGAGCCGACTAATACTAAATATAAATGTATATAATAAGTAGAAGAGGGTGTGTAACCCCTATGTTCACTGCAATATTATTGACAGCAGACAAGAGTTACAAGCAACCTAAGTGTTCATTGACAAATGAATGGATAAAGAAATACTACTCAGCTATAAAAAAGATGAAATCCTTCCATTTACATCAGTGTGGGTGGACCTAGAGGACTTTATACTTAGTGATATAAATTATATGGAGAAAGACAAATGTTGTATGATTTCACTCATATGCAAATATGTAAAGAAAAATATGATGAAGCTAAGTTAAGTCAGCATAAACTTTTAGACTATATAGCAAAACAGTGGTAACCAGAAAGGAAAGGGAAGGGTTCAGTTAATTAGTTCAAGGAAGTCAGTGGTGTGAATGCCGGAAAGAGACTTTTAGTGATGAGCATAATGTTGTATATACAGATATTGACCTTACAGTGATATATACCTTTATAATGTTATAAACAAATATTATTTTGATAAAAAAGTAAGAGGGTACATAAATAACCATAGAAAAGTCTAGTAGTGTGACATTAATAAATAGTTACAGAAACTGTCACAGTTATTGCTTAGATTTTGTTGTAGCATTATAACTTTAAAACCAGGTACATTCTTGAATCTATGCTACCAATTTTAATTAGTAGAAAAAAATGTTCTGCTGATTTTTTGATAGAATAAGCTATTTTGTAGCTTAAGGTTATATCTGTATGTTATTTATGGTAATTCTCTGGTAAAACAGAGGATGCAAACAATGTGATGTCTAGATCATTTTCTCTGTGAGGTCCTTCAGCAACTACACAACCCAATTCATTTGAGCTCTGACTTTTTCAAATATGGGTGACAGAATCAAAAACACAAAAACGTGTTACCAAGCTTCAGATAATGCAGCTGTATTTCATTGCGATCTCAGTTCTTTCTTTTTGCTGAACTCCTGAGGTTTAAGCGTAATTATGAATTTTTATCCATGATTTATATACTTATGAAATTTTGCCATGAATATTGCTATGGATGAAAACTGTTGAAAAGGAGAAAAATGTTAATCATTCCATAGACATTTGTAGTAATCTCTCTCAGACCTTTTCTGGAATTGATAGAGATATTTTTCAAGCCTTGCAAGTAATAATTATAGTATTGAAAAAATGACAGCTTGTGTGTGTTAACTGTGAGCTGTGTACTTTTATTGAAACATGCAAATTAGGGCTCATAGAGGGCTGCATAATAATAGCCTCTAATTATGTCATAGTTCCCTGAAATTCTATCATATTTACATATACTGGCACTGAGGATGACACCATGGAAGGTCCTCTGGTGAGACGCTGGTGGATCTGACCTCATGACAGCTCAGTGAAACCAGCCATGAATACAGGAAGCTGCTGTCTGGAGGAGCCCTCGGCACTTAAACATTTCCCCAAAGAAATATGTTAAGAGGCAATTTGAAGCATGTTGGAATTTGTTTGGAATCCAGATTTCTGCTTTTAGAGCTACTTACTGTGTACTTAAGGAGTTCTCAGACAATTGGAAGCAATTTGTGGGTTACTGCATTTATTTTTGCCTTACTGCCCTATAGCCATAAACTGTCGGCATATAACAGAATTGAAATGCAATGCTCACTTTATGCGATTTTACAGAGAATGTGACTGATTTCACCAAGGAGAAACATAGCAGCCAATGCATTTGCTTAAACATTAATAGTTCTCGGTGTTGATTCTGACATTCAGAAAGTCAACCTTTCTTTCCTTTGCTGGCAGGACTTGAACGAACATATAGGCAAAAGTTGTTATTTATGGAGGGCAGTCTGATCTGCAGGAAAGGGATTTATTCGGACCCAGCATATTGCCTGTCATGCCATAGACATACATTGAAGGGGAAATCAACACACACACACATGCACACACATGCACACACACACACAACCCTTGGTCTGTAGTAGAGCAGCTTGGCATTCTTTAACACAATATTTTCAGTGTTTGAAAAGTATAAGAATTGCAAATGTCTTAAACGTGCAATGTCTGAGAAGTGAAAAAGTGATCTTGGCATAAAAGCATTCATAGTTGGCAACCACAGTCTCTGGTGCTCTACATTTTTTATTTTTTTCCCCTAGAAAGTAGAAAATGCAGGCAATTGTTTCTTCAACACATAATGAACTTTCCTTTAGAGATGTGAAAGTTAGGCCCCTCCCTGGAGGTGCAGCAGGGTTAGGACACAGCATGCAAGCTGGTCACAGTTGCTTCAGTGTGAGTTTGATCCCCCGCCCCAGAGGTGACCTACATGGTTCAGCAGACCTTTCCTGCCTTGCCCCCTGCTCCCCTCAGCATGTGCCCCATGAATCTGCCTGTTCTGCTCCCCACTCTGTCTCCAGTGAATCATCTCACCACCCCTGCACCTCTGCCTTGTACCCCAGTTCTGTATGCATAAATAAGTAAATCCTAACGAAAAAAAAAAAAAGGATGTGAAAATCAAAGCATGACTTCCAACTGTGCACCTGTGCTCAGGCCCCCAACCCCACCCTCATCTTGCAAGAGGCCTGTTTGGCTTAGTGGTATTTAATCATATTCTTTCCCACTCCTAATATTAATTACATGAGTCCTGGACTTTAAGGGTAGAACTTCACTTGGAGGAGTTTTGAGATCATTGTGTCGTTACCTTTACTGAATGTGAGCTAGATACAAGACACCTCATTTTTTCCAGAGATTGCTGGAAACTACAATAAAATAAATATACAGGGTTTCAGAGTATTAAACGGTAGAAAAGGAACTAATGCCAATAACGCTGTTTAGCTATAAAACATAAATTTTATTACGGATAGTTCTAAAACCAATTATGTTTTAAATTTTACCCCCATTTCAATGCAGTGTACTTCTACAGGTAATACAAATGCCTCACAAATAATGGGACCATTGCTCAAGACAGATTGGAACCTCTGTCCTTTGTTTTTAATATTATCCAATGAGAATAATATGTGTCATTATCCAAAATTGTGTTAATATCAATCTTCATGTGAATAAGATCAAGAATCAGAAAGATTCATATCAGGTTTGGATAAAGCAGACAGCAGGGTTTGAGCCTAAGAAGGACTATAATGATGAAAATAATCACTGATCTTAACCAGTTGTGTTAATTGGCTACTTACTTGTTGAGACTTTGAGACATTATACCCGATTTGGATCATGTGGTCCAAATATGCTATTTGGGGCCTCTCTGGTGACCTAGGAGTTATGTCTCAAAGCTGTCATCCCTACGGCCTGAGTTCCATCCCTGGCCAGGGAGCTGACCCACATGGCTCAGCAGACCTCTCCTGTCTCACCTGCTGCTCCCTCAGCAGTCTATTTCAGTAAATCCACCTGATCTGCTCCTCACTCTGTCTCTGGGGAATCCTCTCACCCCAGCACCTTTGTCTACACCGCAGTTCTTTCAAAAAATCAAAAAATATGCAATATATGCAGAAATCACTAATTGCCATCTCAATGAAAACTGATATAAAATAAATCTTGGCATTTAAAAATAATTTTGATACATGTATGTTTTGGAACCTGAAACTTGGGGTTTGCAGACAAGACATTGAAGGTTTTGTATTGGTTGTGTGAAAAAAAAATCTAAACATTTTCAAAAAGTGGGTTTACCATAGTTTTTGAAGATTCAAGGAAATAACCCATTTTAATTTTCTTTGTTCCTCAAACTATACAGCATAATCATCCCAGAAACTTTTCTCATGACATTTTTCTTTTCATAACAAGTTAAAACTAATTTGAATCCCACATTTTAGATGTTATTTTAGTTTCTTATCTGTAAAAAAGGGAGTGTTTGAGCACTAACATTCTTTTAGTCTAAATGTTTTGCTGTCATTTTTTTCTTGGCTTAAATAATCAATTCCCCGCCATCCTTTTTATCTTTTTACATTTTTATGAATGAATTCCAGAGAGTCACCAGATAATCACTTTGCATTGTTACATAAACATCTCCGATCTTTTTAAAAAGTTTGTAGGCACTAAATTTATAACTCTCAATGTCCTTTCAGTCCAGAATCTTATTTTAGCAGGTCAAGTGGCTGCATTGAAGGTTTCTTACAGAGAATTCCAAATGATGGTTTTCTTGGTTTTGCTTTCACTGATCACCCACTTTTGTTCTGACATAAAGACACTTACTGCAGCTGTTAGCATGTGACATCGACTGGCTGAACTTGGGAATAGTGATGCTCCTTGAAACATGTTGCCACATCTGCCTGCCACAATACCATTGCTCTTCTGCTTTCACAGCCAGGCAAGAAGAAAATTAGTCTCGTTTCTTTATGGAGATACTTTGCATAAGCACACAGTCGTCATTTATCTACAAATCGCATAAAGTTAAATGTAATCAATTACAGTTGTATGTAAGTATTCATGGTGCTACTTTAGGGTGTCCTTGCTGCCTGGGACTGAGAGGGGTTGATAGCATCATGTCAGGGACCCTCATTCATTTGCAGCTGGGATTCCTTGATGTGTGAATGTAGTGACATGTTGTTATGGGTATAAAGGCTCACAGATGTCCCCATTCTCTCTGAGTGGTTTGGATGCCATTTTGAGACGGGTTATAATCCCCCCACCCAGTTTGGTGAAGGGACAGAATTATGCTACATATACGCCAACACTGTGTCATCCAAAAGTCATTCATCCATTTGGCATCAATTCTGGCACTTCAGTTTCTGCTATTGTTGGTCTTATAGTATGTGCTGATGTTTAAGAGTCAGCCATGTCTGTGTGTATATATCTTCACGGGTAGGGTGTGAGTGTACAGAGCAGAATTGCCTCTATGAAAAAGAAATTAAACCCCATTGCTGAGCATTTTTCCAACCTCAAGTATTTTTCAATAGTATTTTTAAACTGAGACAATACTGATTTACAACAGTGTATGATTTAGGGGTACAGGTTCACACCACTTCAAATGTATGCTGCCCCCCTTCCATCACTACCACCAAATCACTCATAATGAGGAACTCTGAGGTATCTGTTTTCTTATTTACTCATAAGTAAATTTGGGAAACTCCATCTTTTGTGTACAATGAAATAGGTAAATGGTCGCCCTTTTTCCTGTCCCATTATTTTTTTCTACTTAGGGTGTCTTTAACTTGGTAGATTACCAAACTAAGCAGAATTGCAATACCAGTGAGTTACAACTGAATGAAACCCTAACTAAATTATTGGTTGAGACAGGGGTTGGCTCTGTGACTGTTTAGTTGAGGGGAAATTGCATGCCCCACTGCCCGGGGCCCCCTAGATAGAAGGCTTTCGAGCAGCTTTGCTGGGTGACAGAATGGGGAAAGAGAGCCATAATTTATAGGCACTAATATGAAGATGTTATATCAATTACCTAAGAAAAATACCCTCCTGGATTTATAGCCTTTTGTTATTAAAAAGTGGCAGCTATCTTAAATTAGTTACAGAAAATAAAGAATTTAGCGACAGAAATTAATCACTGTCAAGATCCATACACAGCCTCTGAGTTGCAGCATTCTGCAAAACATTTGTTTGGAAAAAGGAAAATTGCTATTATAGTCACCTTAATAGAAACAGACAATCAAACAAATCTTAATTTAAAAGATTTCATGCAGTCATAAATCATAATGGCACTGAGATTTAAGGCGTCAAAAGCAACTTCATAAAGAAATGAAGCATGCCAGAGAGAGCTGGTCACTGACTGGGGCTGGTCCCTCCCATGTCTCCAGCCTTTAGCACTGTTGCAAATGTTTGATATTTCAGCCCCAAACTGAACTGTCCATTGAGCAGTAAGATGGAATAATCTCTGAATCATTATTCTTATCATTGCCTTTCCTCATCTCTTCCAATCCATTGCCCACCCAGCAAGTAGAACAGCCTTAAAACGTAAATAGAATCATAAGCTCCCCTTCTCCATTAAAATCCATCCGTGCCATTAGGGCACCCCACTTGCAGTTAAGGTTATAACTGATTCCTTAAATTGACCCCGCCTGAAGGCTGCCCTGCATCAATTCCTTGAGTGTCCCTCCTTCCTTTTGGGGATATGCAGAGAGAGAGAGACCACACTGATGCTTGGTCTGCTTTTAGCTTAACACACTAGTTCTAATACCTTTAGTTCCACCAAACTCAGTCACATAGCAAAAACACACCACAAAACCTCCTTAAGATAAAAGAGAGAGAGATGCAATGGAATTGTCACTTAATGATTGTTGTGTGGAATTTGTATTGGTAATTTTCATACTGGCTGAAGTTTGTGTTCTGTTTATATATGGTGAAATCGATGACCACCTGAATTGACATTTTGTGGTTGAGCACAAATATTTGTATGCCTACCAGTGATAGATGTCCCATTTTGGAATGTTATTTGGGTGTTGCAACATCCTTTTGGAAGGTAAAATGAGCATTACCATAAGCTAGGTTTTCTTCATTATTGTACTGCTTTACCATCTGTCTGCCCAGCTTTCCCCTGCTCCTTTAAATAGGCTTCAGACTGGCCAGTGTCATCAAGCATCCAACATTTACAGATGGGGCCTAGCATGGCCAACTGGATTGCAGCTGTGTTCTGTGTAGGCCAGGACATACTTTTTTTGGCTAGTAATGCTTGTTTGTTTTTGACAATGGTCTGATAAAATTAATACATCAAAAGAGCTATTGTCTTTATTGGCAAGGGATGTGTGTGTGTGTGTATGTGTGCTTATTTTTTAACAAAGATGCAAACTTCCTGCTCTCAGAATAAACAACTCTTTCTTGAAGTCTGAGTTTCCAAGGCAGGAATAATAGAGCGGGTGGGGATTATCTGTAGTCAAAGAAAGGAGGTCAGTATTTGGCAATTTATTTTCAAAGTAGGGTGATCACTATATTCTAAATGGATTTCTTCCAAGATCTCAGTATGATGTTACTTTGGGACCAGAGTACAAACGGAGTTTGGAAAATACAAACTCAGCTTCAATTTCTCTTTTTTTTTTTGTTTTTCAATATTATACAGAATAGGTGGATTTTCAAAGTATTTTTCTTCTTGAATGTAATACAACCTCATGGAAAATTCCATTTCTTTTTCTTGCTTATGAATGTAGCAGGTCAAATATAGCTCAAAATTAGAGAAAAATAAATAGGACTCTATCTAATCTTTGTCCATGGCTCAGTCACAAATGACACAGTTCAGCTTTTCAGGTAAATATACAAAATTAGAAAGGGAACTAGAAGTATAGTTACATAGATTAATGGACCATTTTTCACATTGTAGGCCAGAAAGTAATGACTCAGATGTAGCTTAGCTTTGTTTGTTAACCAGTGAGCATATTGATAAAAACGGTGACTCATTTAAATGACAGGTCTCTCTTCCACCACCATCTGTCCAGAGTGCTGGATGGCTAAGGTGTAAAATTGAACATCTCTTAATAATGACTTTATGTGGAAGCATACCATACCTAAAACTTCCTCAGCAGTCAAGACTCTCATAGGATTTTTCTGTTTATTGTTTTAGTATCATAGATTTTGTAATGCATTAACTTTGAAAAATCTGGATTCAAAAGGAATTAATGAGTTGAATAAACCTATTTAAGACCATGTCATTAATAACAGCACCCCAGAGCATGGAACTAACTAGCTGCCATTTTAAGCACCTCACAAGGTGCTTAGGACAGCCTTTCTCTCTAATGCCACTGTAGAGAGAAACATTATCAAAGAGGGCAGTTCGTTTTTACAATATTGAAAACACATGTCAAATTTAAATGTTTTTATTATTCATAAAAAGTCACATGCATGTAAATAAGTGGGAACACAAATTGTCAATATCTGGAATAATCTATGAATATTCGACATTGTCTAAACTGTTTGCCTTGCTTAATCTTCAACTTTGATCTATATCCTTCACATTTTCTTGTCCTTCTTTTGACCTCTGTTAACTCAATTACCCCAACTATACCATTGTGTAATTTTTAAAAATTAATTTCTTTATGCATACAGAGTTGGGGTACAGGCCAGAGGTGCAGGGGGTAAGAGGATTTCACTAGAGACATAGTGGAGAGGCAGAACAGACCTACTGACGAAGTACACTGCTGAGGGGAGCAGCGGACGGGTCAGGAGAGGTCTGCCACGCCATGTGGTCACCTCTGGGGCAGGCGGGAATCGAACTCATGCTGCAGTGGCTTTAGCTTCTCAGTGCTGCGCTTTAACCCGCTGCGCCACCAGGGAGCGCTACGTTTCCTTAATTTTAATTTAATACCCCCTTTCCTGTTCCAGGATCCTCTTTGGGATATATTACCTTTTGTAGTTATACCATGTAAATCTTTTTTGTATTAATATTTATTTTTCAAAAATTACATGATATTCTTTATCATTATTACTGAGATTTTGTATTTTCAGGTTTTCACCTAAAATAAATGCTTCCTTGCCCTTCTCTGGTCCTTGCTATCCTTGTTCTCTCTTACTCTGTCTCTTTCCTTCTCCCCACACGTACTCACACAGAGTATATTATTTTGCTTTTGAAAAATGTTAATTGTCTTTTATTGAGAAAAGACTCAAGTCACAACTGGATAGACTGCTTAAGTGTAAAAAAAAATGACTCTAGTATACAATGCAAAGTAGGAGCATATGTCATAAATAACTCAGGCAAGTTAACTGGTATTTATGGGGGAAGCTGCAAATTCTCATTGTAAATTTCCTGAGTTCCAGAGTATATGTATTGAGCTCTTGGATCAGGCTTCATAGCAGTGTAATAAAATGAAGATATAAACCTGACAAGTCAGGAGCAAGAGATGGGCCTACCCTTAGTCAGGGCATGTGCAGTAGCATTTCGCTTTTAAGATGGCTCTTGAAAATCTTGTAATCAGTAACTATGAACTTTGCATTTATTCTTCTCCAAAACATCTCATTTTGCAACTTAAATGCAGAATTATTGTTTTCATCAGATGTTATTTATCGAAATAATTTCCAGACCAGATGATAACATTTAACCCTCAGTGTAATGTTTTGATGTCCTCTCATACCCCAATGCATTTAAACTTACTATCAAATCATTACAAGCCTGGAAGTTTCAATAATTTATATAAGTCATTATTTCTGGCAGAGTAGTAACTACCAGAAATGACTTAAATGTCCACACACATTTAATATTCTTCCCTCGGTTCACCTGAATTCTTCTTTCACCTGTTTTCCTTACATATAAATACACAGAGCAAATATTTTGAGCATAATTTTGAAAGAAAAGGTCTATTTTATCACATGGCCAAATTTCTTATTTCTGTTTACACCTCTTACATATGATACAATGGAATCATGTGGCCATGTCCATTCAATTATTAACTGATTACCTTAGATGTCAAGATTGAACTTTTGCCTTTGCTTTGGATGCATAATTGTTTGATACCATTCTTTGTTGTTTCCACTAAGTTTGCACTGTACCATTTCACTTCTGGTTTAGAATCTATATATTTCTGGAGAGAGATGCATGCTTGGAGCAGCACCTGGTAAAATTCTTTACCTAAATTTGTATGCTCTGAGAAAATGTATTTATATATATATATATATATATATATATATATAACATATATATATTAATATGTCCATATAACATATATGTCCATATGTTAATATGTCCATATGTAAAAATATATATGCCCATATATTAAGTGACTCTTTAAAGAAAGGTGCTTAAGAATAGATTATTAGAAATGGTATTCACTTTTACTATGACTATTTTGAATTTTTTTTTTCTTTCAAGTGTATACTCTATAGGTTTTGGGACTTAGTGAGCCATTTTCTCAAATTTTGTTGAAAGAACACTCATGGGGTCCCTCCCTGGTGGTGCAGCAGGTTAAAGCACAGCACTGTGAACCTAAAGCCACTTCAGCATGAGTTCAATCCCCTCCCCGGATGTGACAGCATGGTGTGGCAGACCTCCCCTGACCCACCCGCTGCTCCCCTCAGCAGTGTACTTCATCAGCCTGTTCTGCTCCCCACTCTGTCTCTGGTGGATCCTCCCACTGCACCTGTGCCTCTGGCCTGTACCCCAGTTCTGTATGCACAAATAAATCTTAAAAAAAAAAAAAAACACTTATGGAGAGGATAAATTCATGCGTTAAAAACTGCTGTTATTTTCATCATTAAGGCATGTAAGAGGGTAAATGCATATTTAGAATAAAAACATATTAATAGAGGTTTTACTTAAAAATGACAGTACACCGAACATACATTTCCCCGTTCTCTAGCCCAGCTAAGGTACAATAAGAAAATCAAAACTTTCCATTAATTCATAAGGACAAAGAGACTCAGAGAAAAAGCAACTTGGAAAAATATTTTAACATAGATCACTGAAGCAAGTAGCCAGATATTTACTGACTTATTGAAGCAGAAGAAATTCCCATCCAGTCAATGTCATCAAAAAGCGACTCACTGCTTCTTAGAATCCTAAGAAATTCAAGTGCTGAGATGGGTTCTCACATTGAGGGGTATCAGATCTCCTCAATGCTCCTCCTTGGATGATACTAGAGTTCTTTTGCCTGGAACACCCTGGGAATACCAGTTGGAGGCTAGTGGGAGCCCTAAGGATAAAGGTCTCAATGGTAAATATCTTTTAAAAACCAAAAGTAACCCAATATTTTAGGGAACCTTAAATGGAGAAACAAGTAAATACAAACCTGGAGGAAACAGAATAAAATTTAAGGAAACAACAATAACTAAACTTTCACAGATATTTGATATTAATAAATAGGAACAGGAAGCTCTGAAAAAGAAACAGATCAAAAATGTGTCTGACCAGAGTTCTTCCTGCTGGCACAGCAGGCTAAAGCACCGTACTATGATGCTCCCCAAAGCCACTGCAGCACAAGTTCGATACCTGACCAGGGAACTGACCCACATGGCGTGGCAGAACTCTCCTGACCTCCTCGCTGCTCCCCTCAGCAGTGATTTCAGTAAATCTGCCTGTTGTGTTCCCCACTCTGTCTCTGGTGAATCCTCTCACCCACCACACCTCTGGCCTGTACCCCAGTTCTGTAAGCATAAATAAATAAATTTTTTTAAAAAAATGTGTCTGACCATTAAAAATACCACAAGCAAAACAAACCAAAAAAAAGCACAAATGGGGTGAAAAACAGTAATGAATAAAAATTTTTAGAAAGCAGGAAAAAGGAGAATTCGGAATGGAAAAAAAAATCATAGGATCAATGTAAGAAATCTATGCCTACGTTATGGGATATCTTAGTGGCGACAGGGAACAATGAAAATTATCAAATAAATAATTGCAGAACAAATAACAGCTCTTCAGATTAAACATTTGGAGGGCTGGAGGAAGCAGGAATGCACCCAGGGAACAGCTGAGTGTGTTGGTGAAGTACGGTGGAGCTGAGGTGGCTCCCTGAGGGGTGCTATGTTCAGTCAGGCGGCCCACTCACTCCATCCTCAGGGTCACCCACCTTGGACGCAAATTGATGCATGTGAATGTTAGAGACTGAACATTTGTGTCTGCCCCCAACCTGCAAATCACATATTAAAGCCCTAAACCTCATATGATGGCATTTGGAGGCAAGACCTTTGGGAGATAATTAGGTTTTGATGAAATCATGAGACAGGTCTCATGGTGGAATTAGTGCTTCTGTAAAAATAAGTGTCAGGAAGAGAGAGGAGCCCTCTCACCCCAACAGGCAAGAGCATGTCAAGAGGCCCATCTGTGAACCAGGCACAGAGCCCTCTGCAGGAAGTAAACTGAACAGCACCTTGCTCTTGATTATGAGAACTCAGTGTGAGTTGTTAAGCCACCCACCCTCAAGAACTGTGTTACAAACAGGAAGCATCCTGATCTTGGGTAAGATGGGTCTTTATGTCGGAGGGCCACGTTCAGAGGAGATTCAAATGGGACTCACCAGTTACCAACACTCCCAGCAATGGTAGAGCCCAGTAAGGAGCACCTCAGTCAGAAAGGAAAGGCGGGGCAGCACATTTAACACCCACTCCCTAAAATTGATCGGTTGAAAATAGAAGTGCAAGCATATTATTTCAAAAAATGGAGGTATATGACAGAGGAAATAGCAAAAACATTTAGGACTGGCAGAAAGAGGCATACCTCATTGGGGTATACTTTGAACACTAGTAAAGATAATATTTAATCTAAAATTAAATGTATAACGTTTAAAAGCCAAGTAATCATAATGATAAAAGAAGGTCAGCTAGGTCTATCAGTGCCTTTAGTTTATTCAATACTGATGGATGTACAATGAAGAAAGGTGATAATAGTCACAGAAATACCAATTAAGTTGAAGTCTTGCTATGTGCATGCATTGTGCTCATTCTACTGTATTGTCTTAGTTATTCTCCTCCAAGCCTGTTATGTGTTTATGGTGTTTTGTCTTACGATGCAAAGACAGAAGCCGGAACTCAAAGAAGTGAAACCCACTGCTGGTGGTCAGACGTAATCTGTGGCACCAGTGTGGATTTTAGCACTGAAGAGAGCTTGGCTTCTCAGCTCCTGAGCCTCAACTAAGCGTTCCCACCTTCAAGCCCTCTGGACAAACAGAAGGCTGCTTGTTTGGTGACCCACAGGGTCCATCACCAACTGGTGTCCTGACACTTGGATGCTAAACACCATTAAGAAGCCACATGCTTGTTTCTGTGTTATTTTCCTCACTGGTACTCAGCTCATGTGTTAGACATTAATGATGCTGTAGCATGTATGTACATTTTGTTCCAAAGGAATTGAGAAAAGAGTTCATCGAAAGTGAATGTAACTCATGGAGCCAGATGCCCTGTTCTAACCTTGCTGTCATAGACCCCTAGCTGCCTCACTTTGGACTAGTCACTTGAAGTGCTGCGCCTCAGACTTACTTTGTGAAGTGTTACTCAGAAAACACGAGACTGTGTCAGGCCCCTTGTAAGTGCTAAGTGTCAACCACTACTATATAAGTTTGAAGAAAAAGTCAGGGTTTAACGATCAGGTGCTTCCTGGCCCCTTTTAGAGAGTGAGAGTCCATTATTTCACTTAAATAGTATTAATTTCCTATATTGGTACTCATTTTTTTATTTTCATCAACTTCTGGAATACAGACAAAAGTGTATAAAATGCATGTTTTAATAGGGCATTTAATTCAATTATTTATTTTCCCTGGGCCTGATTTTTCTCACCCTTCTCTCCAAAACACACACATCAGATAGCTTTATTATTCAGTGCTAATGAAATCAGGTATAATGGCACTGTCCTTTGTAGTCTTACTTTTGGAAGGGAAAACAAGATTAATAAATTATAATTTATTCGTGTTTGTTTTCTACTGCTAGAAGAAAGCATCATCATAACTTTTTAAGGTTTATGAAAGTAATGAGTTCCTAAAGCCCAGTAACTAAATGTTTACAGTTTTTGGTGTATTAATAGGTTTCTCCTTAGCACTGCAAAATCTGTATTTGCTAGGTTTCCCCCTGGATCTTCTGCCTAGGTGGATGATGGAGTTAGAATGGGCTTCTCACTGTGGGTCAGAAATTAGGACCCAGCTCTGCCATAATGAGTGTGTTGTTATCCATTCCCTGCCTTCCGTCTTCTTAAAGTGTCATGGGATAGTGAATTGTGCTGAGAATTTGCATAGAATGAGGGTAGATTCTGTAGCATGTGAGAACCAGAAATTCTCGAAGTAACAACCATCTCATCCTTGGTCAGCCGCCTTCATTTTCACTGAAGAATGAGCTACTCCTTAGAAAAGGCTAAATGCTTGCTGGTGTTACTCAACTTTCTTAGTGAAATCCAGGGGCTGATTTTAAGATTAAAAAAGAAATGCTTGGGTGTGAAGCTGGGGATTATGATCAGATCAGCTCTTTGCTTATCCATTTTAAATCTCCATTTAGCTAAAGCTAAACACATTTTGGATTAGCTGCCTTTTGAGGTTATCTTGGTCCCTGCTGTCTGCCATTAGTATTGACTGTACTTTATTTATTTATTTTAAGATCTAGTCTCGGTTTAGATTGAGTTTTGTGCAGGAAAGGAGGATCTCTTTTCCCACAGAGGGAAAGAGATTAAGGATCTGAGTCACAGAGCTTCTCGGATAGACGATTTCTGCCTTAAGTCCACACCAATTTGAGTGTATCAGTGTGATGTAAGTGACAAGAATGCTGACTCGGGAAATCGGAGTCTTTCCTACTAATTTAACTACTTGCACTAACTATAAAACTTAGATGATTTTTATGATATGAGATATGATATGAGAGAGGACTGCCCTGCAGATTTTTTATATTTCAACTTATTGAGTCCTTTGAGTGTTTTCTTCTTTGTTTTTAGAATGGAATAAATTCAAATGAAGTAGTTGTAGAAGTGGAAAATACTCAGTGTCCATTTTAAGGTGATTTGTTTTTATTCTTTTGTAATTATTATAGGCCTTTAAATATTTGTTTTATAATACATATTGAGACACAGACACTTTTTGAAGAATACATTTCAGAACTCAAGCCAATTTAAGGGATGGGGAGGAAGTGTTTAAACTTTAGGTACTGGTGAGCATCTTAACAATTCATTGATTATTACTACAGAATTTAAATTCATTCAACAGAACCACTCCTTAAAACTCAGAATTTGAGTGTCATTGACTTGTCAATTGGAGAGACTGTGCTTTCTAGAATTCTAAAATTTCTTAGGGGGAAATGTACTGACCATTTGTTTCCACGGTGCAAACAATTATGACTCCTTCTTTCTTCTTGTCTCTTCCTTTATTTCTACCCCAGCTGAACCAGCTGTTTCTGATCAAGTGAGGGATTAAAGTGGAGATAATATCTTTCATATTTTTATTTACTTTAAGATTTATTTATTTATGCATACAAGAACTGGGGAACAGGCCAAAGGTATGGGAGGTAAGGGTTCACCAGAGGCAGGTGGATCTACTGAAGCACTGCTGAAGGGAGCAGCAGTGAGACAGGAGAGGGAGTCTGCTGTGCTGTGTGGGTCATTCCCTGGCTGGGAATTGAAATCCGTGCTGCAGGGGCTGTGCGGAGCTTCACAGTGCTGCGCTTTAACCCCTTGTGCCACCAAGGCCAATGTCTTTCAGATTTTTAAATGTCTTCTGGGCAGGGTCAGTATGTCTCCACATGTTTCCAGGGTAACATGGAGTCAGGCCTCACTGACCTCTAGTGTGGTCTAGTGTGAAAGGGTTGAGTCAGATGTGAAGTTTCTCATTGTAAAAAAGCAAATGGAGAGCAAAGTCTGACACAAAGCCTGACCTCACCTCATCCCAGATGTCCTCCCCATCCAGCTCCAGCCCTCCCCATTCAGGACTCTGCTCTCTGTGTCCTCTTCACCCACATGCTCATCATAAAGGGCAGATAAGAGCTGGAGGCCTTACTGCAAATATCTCTTGGTTTTTGTAAAAATTTCAGTGCTCTCAAATTTGTTTATTTCAAATGCCCCCCACTATCACACAGTTACGCTGTGTAAGTGTAAGTGCCCAAGAAACATTTGCCAAAGGAATTAAGTTGAATTAGATGCTTGAAAGTTTCGGCCTAAAGAGATGACTCTACTTACTCTGTTATTGGCAAAGGAGGGGAGGGAACATCTGTGTCTGTGGAGTCAAGTCCAATCTTAATTCATAGAGAATCAGCCTTCACTGGTCTCCTCTCCTTCTCCTTCACAAGCCAGTAATTGAGTTCAGAGATGGGAGATCTGCTACTAAATATTCACTTGCAATTTGCATTGAAATGTCAAATACATTATTTGGGAATCCTCCAGGTAATTTGGGAAGGTATTTAATTTAAAAATCTTCCTAAAGGGAAAAGTGAGTCTTCATCAAATGAAACAGGAAACACCCCCAGAACTTTTAGAAGTCAGGCAGACAAATGGGGCACTCAGAACTTCAAACAAAGGATGGGAAAGAATCTCCATCATAAATGGTGACCTATCAAAGGTCAAAAAATATTTTTAAATATTTCACACTTAAGCATTGAGCTCTTACTAGAGAAATATTAAACGTAAACTTTGGGACTGTTAAATTTGGTATTTACAGGGTGTTATAGTATTAAAGAGTTGCCATAACAAAATATCACAGACTGGATGGCTTAACTGGAAATTTATTTCTCACATGTCTGGGACTGGGAAGTCCAAGATTAAGGTAGCAACATGCTTGGTTCCTTCTGAGTCTCCCGCTGGTGGCTGTCTTTGGGGTGTATATGCACGTGGCATTTCTGGTGTGACTGTGCATACATATTCTCCTCTTACAGGAAAGAAATCAGATTAAATTAGCCCCTACAATAAAAACCTCATTGCAAATAACCTCAGTTACATTCTGAGATATGAGGAACTAGACTTTGACATAGGAATGTGAGGAGAAAGATGATTTCTGAGCAAGAAGTGTTTTGGAAATGTAGGACTCAAGCAGTAAACAGTGGCCCCACCATGCTGTGTGTGGGCCTGAGGGTGTGGAAGGACACTCACACCTCCTGTGGATCTCAAAGAGTGGTCGACCATGTCACATGGTAGCCATCTTGAGGTGAAACAGCCTGAGGTGTTCCCAAAGCAAGGATCCTCAGCCTTGGGCCAGTCCCATCACTGTTGTATGGCTTTTCAGGTTCCTTCAGATGCTATGTTGTAGACTCAAGGATACATTCTTGCCAGACAGATACTCTATATGGAAATAATGGGGTATATACTATATATAAATATTGATGACTTGTATTTATTATTCACTTCTCAGTTCTCAATGGACCCATTACATTTTAACTTCATGTATTACCCTTATACATAGATTTCCAGAAAGTAAGTCTAGGTTGGAGAACCAGCTCCATCAGTTATAGATGGAGCAATCTTGGCTAAGTCACTTTATGTCTCTGAATTATAGTCCTGTCATCTCTAAGGCAATGAAGTAGAGCTGCTGAGTAGAGTTGGGAGAACAGAATGAGGTGAGAAGTATGAAATGACAAGCATAAAATACGGACTTAATCAAAGTAAATTTTTTATGATCCTTCTTGCAGTTTTACCCTTGATTTTGAACCAGATTTCTACTCTCTCTCTCTTTCTCTCTCTCTCTCACACACACACACACACACATACACACACACTCACAGTCACTACATTAAAAATAACCCTGGCACATGAATGGAAATAACAAGGGAACATGGTTCCTTTGCTGTCTTGAAGCCTAGAGATCAAGGTAGAAATCCAGAATGAAGCCTCTTTGAAGTTTACCCTTTTCAATCAGCTTCTCAGTTCTGCACAGGTCAGGCTTGAACTGTGGCTGAGAGAGCACTGGGAGAGAGCACTGACTCTGTCATCAAGAGAACTCAGTTCAAATCCTGATTCTAGCTGTGGGACTTGGAAAGTTAATGAATCTCTCTGAAACTCAATCTTCTCATCTGTAAAGTAAGAATATAAATAGGTCTACCTGCAGGTTGTTATAAAAATTACCTTTGAGCCCTCCCTGGTGGTGCAGTGGGTTAAAGCACAGCACTAAGAAGCTAAAGCCACTTCCGCATGAGTTCGATCCCTACCCTGAAGGTGATCCACATGGCGCGGCAGACCTCTGCTGAGCTGCTCGCTGCTCCCCTCAGCAACATACTTCATCAGTCAGCCTGTTCTGCTCCCCACTTTGTGAATCCTCTCACCGCCCCTGCACCTCTGGCCTGTACTCCAGTTCTGTATCTGTATGCATAAATAAATAACTCTTCAAAAATTTACCTTTAATAATCTATATGAACATGAAGTGCCTACTGATGGGCTGGCTTATTAAGGGAACGTGGGCTTTTACTTTCCCTCTGGAGTCTGTACTGGGGCTACACATCCTCCTTTTGTCTTCCCATTTGCTCTTTGCTGGCCCCTCTCTGCTTCCTCTCCTCATTGAGGAAGTATGTTTAAGTATACATAAACATAAAATTAAATTTCATTTTCAATACTGGAATAGATGTTGGGAATAGAATACAGAAAACACTACTTCCTCCCTAATTCCTGTAGCATAGTGGCTAAACTGTGGACCCATTACCAAGGTTTGAGGCATAACTTCTTCCATTGATCAGCGAGGTGTTAACTGGGGAGCTGTTTAGCACCATTCGCCTCAGTTTCCCTTATCTGTGAAATGGGGTAATTAGTGCGGTGCCCATCAGTGTACTATAAAGATGAAACAAGTCATGATGTATTAAGTTCATCCAAGAATTCTTGGTATATAGTCATTATTTTTGCTATTATCTCTGCTATTGCTATTATGCTATCAGTTATCAGGAAAGCTAGGGTCAACTAATTCTAGAGTGGATGTTGACTAGACTTGAGTTCTCTCCATTCAGAAGCACATGACTTAACTTTCTTGGCCTTGGGAGTGACTGAAAATATCACATCTCCATTTGGAAGGTAGGTTTTTAGCTTTACAAATATCACCCACTGAGAACTATGTCAGTCTTCTGACTGCTTCCAGATTGTTGCTCATAATTGGTCCAATACTTTAATAGCCTTATGTTCTCTTATTCACCACTCCACTGTTTTACTCTTGGTACTCTGACCAAGGCAAAATACTAGAATTGTGCACTCCTTCACACTTTAAGCTCTGGTTTGGAGATAGTTGGGTTCTCCAAATATCTGAGGTTCAAACCTCAGAAATATTCAGTGTTTCAAAACTCAATCCATTGAAATCATTGACATGAGCCTTTCCCTTTTTCCTTTAAAGATTTATTTATTTATGCATACAAGAACTGGGGTACAGGCCAGAGATACAGGAAATGAGAGGACTCACCAGGGACAGAGTGTGGAATGAAACAGGCAGATTGACGAAGTGCACTGCTGAAGGGAGCAGTGGGTGAGACAGGAGAAGTCTGTCTCGCCATGTGGGTCAGCTCCCTGCCCGGGGATCGAACTGTTGCTGTAGTGGCTACAGATAGTTTCATAGTGCTAACTTGGAACCCCTTGCACCACTCACCTGATGTGAGTCTTGATTCTCCTTTCTCTTCCTTTTCTGTTTTGTAGTTGCTCAGAAAAAGCCTTTAAGAAGTGGGTATGTAGCTCCCTCCCCTCATTTTCTTAATGAAGCTATTACTTTCAAAATAAAATCACTGTTAATATAATTCAACGACCTGCCACTGGAGGAATATTTAAAATGTTGACTTTAAATGTAGTGACCAGCTATGGAGAATAAACAGGTCTTCAAAGGAGTTTTCCTGGAGAAACTGTGGACTGACTGGAGTTAATGTCCAGAGGTAATGGACTCTCCCAGAAGGTCATTAATTCCCAGGAATTGGCCTGTGCTTCAATTGCTATTGCTTAAGTAAACAATAAATAACATCACACAGATATGTAATGAACTATAAAACGACCACTTCTCACCCTGCACTGTGGATACGCCTGCAGCACATGTGAGACTGCCTTCTATTAATCACCCCCACCTTGATTGATTAGTTTCAATCAGCATCCTGTCCCCTGTTTTCTTTTAAAATAGATTAATTTCATACTTTGGAGGTGAAGGAACAAAAGCATTAATATTAGGCACAGTAAAAATCATATCTGTGCGGGAGTATTTCTGCCTTTCTGCCTCTCCTCTCTCCCTCTCTCCTCTCCCTCTCTCTTTCTGTAGCAATTAGTAGTGGAAACTCAGACCATAGCCTGCTAATGCCAAGCTTAGTACTGATAACATTGTCCGGAAGAAACAGAATGAAACTCCCAGGTGCACGGACTACTTTAATTAGCTTAAAAATACAAGTTTTCAGGATCTGTCCACCAAGGTCCATCATCATTTCTGTCATTTTGTTTCATCTCTGTCTTAGGATTGTTTTGTTCTTGAAACTCTTTCTTTGCTCGGCTTCCATTCTCTCTCAGTTCTCTCCTGCTCTTGCATCCTTCTCAGTCCCTGCTGATGAGTCTAGCTCTCTTTAATTTTTTTCTGTTGGCTTAAATATGTACAGCATGCAAGTTACCAAGTGATATTAAGTTCTGCTACAGTCACATGTCATGTAACCATACCAATATGTGATTTTCTGTCATTGATTCTTTTGGGGGTTATATGCCTACACATAGGATTGCTGGGTCCTTGATCATCCTGTGTTTACTTTTAGAGAAAGCATCAATCTGTATTCAACAGTGACCATGACACCATTTTATGTTCCTACACATAGAATTCCACTTCCTTCAACCTCACTAACACTTATTATTTTCCTTTTTTTTTTATACTGGCCAGAAGAGTGGATATGAAACAGTATCTTATTGCTGAATCTATCTTATCTTCAAAACTTATCATCAGGAGTGCATGAACACTTGAGTTTCACCTCCTTCCCATCCTTGGGTGATCTCCTTCAGTCCCTGACTGCACATACAGGGAGACAGTGATGGACTGTCGGTCCCACTGAACCCTAGTTCATGTGTGTCTGCCACAGTGGACATGTTTACTTGCATTTTCAATAGGCAGTTCCCCAGTACAATACCCCAAATTAGAGTCATGTTCCAGACTCCCCACCCTGACCTTGAAACTTGTCCTCCCACAACTTCCTGTATCTGCCAGTGGGGCCATTTTCTCAGGCCCCAGCTTTGATTTCAGTGTGTGCTTGCCTCCTTTCCTTGCTTCCTTTGTCCACTGGCAAACCCTGTGGACCTCACTTTCACAATGCACCCCAGACTCTGGCCTGGCCTTGGTTCCAAAGCTGTCTGTCCAGAGAGGACTCCTCCACTGCAAACAGAGGGCTACCCCACACTCACAGTCTCCTCCTGCTGCTCTGCTGTCCATAGCATTTAATGGCAAGTACAGGTGTTTCACTACTTTGCCCTCACCGTACCCTGAGGACAGGCCGCCTCCGCTCACCTTCCACTGCCTCAAATAGTACCGATTCAAGAAAAACTTACTGAATAGTTTGGAGAGGAAGTGACAAAATAAGGGAGTGTGGACCCCAGAGGAAGTAATAGGATCAGGGTTCTATATACAAAGCAACTAAAAAGAGTAGCCTTCTCTCTTTATTTTGTTTTCAGAGAAAATGGATTTTACAAATAAATCCTACTTCATCATGGGACCCATTGAAATGATGTGTTTTTTTGCTCCATCTCAGATACTTTCCTCCTTACAGAGAGGATTGAACAACTGGATAAGATAGTGTTGCTGGAACAAATCTGTATTATTTGGTAGTAGCTACTTTCTGTCCTACAGACTCCTCTTTGGTTGAACCCTCCTCCCAGGCAGCCATTTTCCTTTGAATATTCAAGAATTTTATACTGACTCAGAGAGAGAAAAATGGCATATTGACAAGATGAAATTTGGTAAAATGATTTAAAAACATCAGTAGCATATGAATAATTAAAATTGTATTATTACCATGGAATTTTAAAATTTATTTGGGGTTAAAGCTTTTATTCAAGTTTAAGTTTCTGGAAATCTGGAAAGCAGAATTGGTGCTTAAGCAGCACTGCATTCTCCCCAGTGCCTGAAGTCGTGTTTTTTTTTTTTTAATCGACATTCATTGAAGAATAAGATTATTGAATAAAGGTATTAAATATTTTTGTAAAGGAGAATTATACATTTTCTTTGTTCTTTGTGAAGAGATAGGGCAGTGTAAGGGAGACAACATTCATGGTTTGACATTTTCCTTGTCTGAGTGGCTTCAGGGAAACATTTTTCAGGCACTGGAGTGATTTCTTGTTAGGAGAAAAGGAATAGAAGAACCTCAACTTTTTCTGTCTGAATGGTAGATGCTTGTAACCATATAAAAAGTGTAAATTATAATACATTACTGGTTGTTGCTATGATTTTATCCTACCATGTTTTATTTTCAAAGAAGAAAAGAAAAAGATTAAAACACAGGTGGAGCCTTATTTAGGTCCAGCTAACTAAGCTTGTAAGCCCCTCTGTTCCTGCCCTGAACTGTACAAGAAGCAGATATTTTTGTAGGCTTAGGCCCATTGCATTTTAGTTTTGTTAAATTGCACATTTTCTCATGTGTAGATTTTCTCAGAATTTCCATCAGTTTATAACTATTCTGGAGTTACATTTTGAAAGTTTAAAAATCCTTCAAGAAACAAATGGTGAATAAAATATGGATCCAATTTTCAAAAACAAAGCTTTTATTAGTTGGTCAATTTTGAGTAATTAATTCACTTCTGAAAATTAAAGCAATGAAAAATTTTTGCATAAGATCTGTTTTTTTTTTGTTGTAATGTGAAATATTTCCCACTAAAATTTAAAATAATTAGCTTCTTCATATGATAACAAATTCCTTTTATAGAGTAGAAAGCTACTCAGAAGGGAATATGGCAATTTGTTTTTTGAACCTTTTAAAATTTGGTGACCTACTACAATGAGACTTGAGTTCTTGCTAAGTTAACATGTTCATTCTTTTATAGATTCAGGTGCCCTTTGGATACTTCATTGCTCTTTATACAGTGTCTTTTACTACTGTTTTTAGTAGCCATAATAAAATGGTTCAAATCTACTGAAAAAGAAAATATACAATTCAAGTGTTGCTGGCAAGTCAACACGAAAGGAGAGATACACTAAATAAAAATCAGTGTTTTCATAGTTTCCTGATTTTTAATTGGCCTAATTTTAGGCAATGAAAATCAGTTTTACCATTTGCCTTAAATCTGAAGAGCAATTTTTTTTGAGTCTATGCATTTCTTAGTTGAAATTCATAGGAAAGACTCTAATGATGTATTTTGATTAATCTAAATAACCTTATATAAATATGGATAATAATTGATCACTGGTATAGAATTGTTGTTAGGATTAAATGATATATTTAGCGCTCTCCTGCCCACCTGTGATTATGCAGGTGTTTCTTTTCACAAACCTTTCCCTTTGCAAAGCAACCGTGGCAGTTCTCCTGCCTACCTGTGACTATACCAGCGTCTTCTTTCCCTTTTTATATGATAAACCACCCTTTTGGATACAAAAATAAATTAATTAATTTTTATATACATGTACAAAATGCTCACATGATGTATATACATATACAAAATACTCATACTCATATTAATATAATCACCATATCACATGTCTACTACATTTAATCATTTATACATAGTATATGCAATTCATATGAGATACATGTATAATTTGGGCATACATGTGACCACACACATGTGTCTTAGAAACAGTAAATTCAATTATATTTACTGTATAAATATCAACTATGGCATTGATGGTAGCAGTTAGGATAATGATGATGTTCAGCCTCCTATGATTTCAAAAAGGAACAAGCAAGAAATAGTTTATCATTGTTTTTTATCTTTCTTAATGGCTAATATGAAAAAAGGTAATATGTAGTGGAAGTGAGTTTTAATTTTATTACTAGTGCATAAGCATGATTTTTTAGAAATGGTCCTAAGTGTTGATGGGATGCATTCATGCTTAATAATTCTACTTTATAAAATCCCACTGAGCTCTTTGAATTAAGGGGGGAAAATCAACTAAAAGGAATAAATGGTCACAAGTTGCACATTGGGGAAGGTCAAAGAAAATAAATATGTTCAACACTGGACCAAAAGTTGAAAGAGATTAATTTAAATCGTTCTGCTGAGAATGTGACAAAGGTCCAACAGTTTGTGGTAAGCACAATATTTCATACTTAAAAGTTATGTTGAGCTAGTAGTCTCTCTTCATTCTCACATAGCCAGTATAAATGGACACCAGTTACCTGCACACACTGCAGACTTAAAGAAGGATGTGAGTATATGAACTTACCTCTAAATTAATGATGACACGGATTATGATGCAATAAAATAATAATCCATCTCTGCTCCTAGAGCAGTGTTTTTTAATTCAGTCCTGACATCCTTTATGGAGATGTTTATCCTGCACTTTTCCCTGGCTATGGAAATTATTCTTCTGCAATCAGCAGGGGACTAGCTGATGTTTCACCAATAGGGTCTATCAGCCCTGGTGATTAAAAGGATTACTTATTTGCTTACTCAGAAAGGATTAATGGCAGGGAGCAAAGGCTTTATTTAAAAATCATGTGCCATGACTTCCTGGAGCTCAGGAAAGAGAATGTAAAAGGTTTTAAACTATTTTATGAAAAAGCTTTTTATTCAAAAATTAAAACCTTGGTCCAGTAAATGGTCTCCTTCTGATGAAGTCTCAACTAGCGTTTAGAAAAAAAAAAAAAAAACTAATTTTCTGATCATGTGCTGCTGTTGTGTCTTGGCATTCTTTTCAGAGTGTTCAAGAACTGTTAGCTCCAGCTGATTATTGGGAGGGAAGATTTGTTGGTAGATGACTGAAGTCTAAAATGTGGATTCTTCATGCTTCATTGGACACTACACATGACTCAAGAGCTTTGAGTTCTTACAGTAGCTGGGAGTTTTCATTTTATATTATATCTATGATATTCTTCTTTGTGCATCATACAAATCTTCATGTTATTTTTCTTTGTCTGGTCCAGTAAATGTAATAGCAATTATACTGTTTTCTTTTACTTGCTGGTAGTTATTAAATCCTATACTTGATATGTGAGATTCCAAAATGGGAAAATTCTCAGGCTTCTTCTGTGCTGTCTACTGTTGTTGATATGAAAAATACTGAGTATAGCAATATCCAAGGAAAACAAGCGAATGACAGCAGCATTGAACCCAACATACATTAAAAATTCTTTGTGAGATCTACTTCATTGTGAATCTTTCAATTTTGAAAATAGAGCATTTCACATTCACTTTTGGGTTAGCTTATGAAAGTGATTATGGGGAAATTACTGAAATATTTTCCCTTAAGTTTTCTCTATAACAAAAATAGGAATCAACAAGTGGTCACTGTCGTGTCATGAAATAAATGCTATGACAACATACCGCTAGATCACGAGTTAGTATCCAGAGTAAAATTTTAACTTAACTAGGTCTTCTCTCTTCCTGCCTTTGGAGTGTCCAGACCAGCAAAGGGCCCACAATGGTGTCCTGTTTGGGGAGGAAGAAATTGCCTGGCCCAAATGGCATGGTGAAGAATAGCACTCATTTCTCTCCTACTGCTCTATTTTCCTCTTCCTGATTTCCCCCAGCTGCCTTCAAAGCAGTCACCCACCCCTGAAGATAGTGATACTAAAAGAGGAAAATTCTTTTATAGGTCCTTCCTTTGAAACAGAATTAACTTTCTCAAGTGAGGGGCATTTTACTTTTTAACTGAAGATACTCAATTGCTTTTCTTGCCCATAGGAGGTGTAGAGAGATTCTATCTTCTTATGTAATACTTAACTGTAACTAGTTAAATGATACACAAATGATTTAGCATTCTCTAAAAATATCCTCTCTCTGCTTTTACTAGCATTTAACATAACACATGTGAAAGGTTGTTCTGACGCCCTGCAGCTTTGCTGGGTTATCTGCCCAAACAACACAATTTTATAATTTGTTTTGTTTCCCATATAAACTGGACATTTTCTTATTAACCCCCCATGACATCTGAATATATGTTTATTTACTTCCAGACTCCAGTAACTTCATTGATATATTTTACATTAAGCTGTCTGGTAAATTTGCAAATGCAGCAATTATTACACTGAATTGAATTTCAGAGGTAATGCTCTGGATTTTTCCTTCAAGACAATACAAATGATGCTGTCTAATGCCAGTGATAACTAGCCACAAGCCAAGTTATTTCCAATAAATACAAAGTTTATAATGAGATGGTGGCTTTCCTTTCATAGAGTGAAGGAAATTGGTAATGAAGATTTTTTTTTTTTCCTCCTGAACTTTATTAAATCAAATGAATCACAGCCTGGTATTTAAAGTCAATAGCTCTTGCTAAAACAAACTGGATTGTATGTGTGATTAAAAACCTCTTCTAAAATTAAGGTCATAAAGATTGTGAAAGCTTTCTTTTTAACTAGTTGATTAAACTCAAATGGTTATAAGTTTTATGTCAGCCTGATATTTTTTTTTGCTGTTTTCAACGAATTGTTAACGTGGATTACAGTTTTGTCCCAACTTTTTTAAAAGTGAAGGACCCCTTGTTGTATCCCTTTCCTCTATTTATTTCTAACTACTTCTTAAGAAGTAGGAATACATTGCCATTCCTCCCAACATGTCCCAAAACCGGCGATTCCCTGTCCTGCTTCTCACCCTTTAGTTCTACTTCATGCTGGCTTCCGGTTAGAGTATTGAAGGTGCGTTTGGCATCCCTGGTGCCATGGGTGTCTGTACCTGCCTCCTTCATGTCTTCCCTCCTCTCAGCTGGGATTCTGCTCTAGAACTCCTCACTGACATCAGTTTCCTTTCCTAGATCTAAATATCCAGACCCTGTGTTCCTCCATCTCTGGGACTTTACCATTGGCTTAGGTCACTGGGCTGTGGACATTCACCTGATTTCTTGGGGAGAACCTCACATATCTCTCCCTGCAGGTTCTGGCCATCCCAGCCAAAGCCTCCCATCTTGGTTTTGACAATCCTTAGACGTAATCTTTAGTGAATACCCAAGACCCTCCTTTTTTTTTTATTTTTTTGGATATTGGGGATTTAATAGGGAAGGATGATTTTTAGAGGTATGCTTATATGTCTGATGGTATAACTAGACTTTTGTATAAAGTTGAATATATAAATATTGTGGTGATGTTTTGAGGAATGCTTACTGAGCACTGTAAACAACAGGTATGAAGGCTAGTATTTAAAATAGTTCTTGGGACACTAAGAGAAAAAATGATGAAAAAAGACACTGGTTTTTAATAGTGTCATAGCAAGAAGGTCTCAAGGGGCTGATCATTTTATTTCTTCCAGATGATTTGGTAAATTCCTAATTTTTGAGTTAAAAATTAAATGTAGGCCCTCCCTGGTGGCGCAGCGGGTTAAAGCACAGCACTGAGAATCTAAAGCCGCTTCCGCATGAGTTCGATTCCCGCCTGCCCCGGAGGTGACCACATGGCGTGGCAGACCTCTCCTGGCCCGCCCGCTGCTCCCCTCAGCAGTGTGCTTCGTCGATCTGCCTGTTCTGTTCCCCACTCTGTCTCTGGTGAATCCTCTCACCCTCCGCATCTCTGGCCTGTACCCCAGTTCTGTATGAATAAATAAATAAATCTTTAAAAAAATAAAAATAAAAAAAATAAAAATTAAATGTAAAAATTGCTTCTTGAATTAACCATATAGATTGTGGTTCTACATGATGTAGAATTCTCTTTGTAGGCCTTTCAGTGATGGTGATGTGAATATGTGTATTCTGGCTGCTTTTCAACTCTGGTTCACCCCACTCCAGCTGACTAAATTGCCTCTGTAATTTCAGGAGGGAAGCGTGATAGTTTTTCACATTTTCTGTTTACTTTGGAGTTTTGGCTTTTGGAAACGAAGACATTTGGGTTCTGCAAAATGTCTCCTAGGCCTATTCATCTCTAGTTCCCTTTTTAAAATGTTTTCTCTATGTCTGTCCATTGTTTTATCAGATTTAGAGAACCTTATAACAGTTGACTGTTAAGTTCAAAATAACTGATTTGCATTTGCTGTCATTGCACATATTTGTTTATGTAATTGTCAACATTCAGTAATCACCTATTATCCTTAAAAAGTTCTATATATATTTTTTTAAAATTTGGAGGCTTTTATTACAGTTATGTTATTTCCATATGGATGAATATAGTGATCGCAAATCTAATTTATTCAGCTGGAAAGTCAAAACTTCACTTTGTGTGGTGAATATAAACTTCTAGACTCCCTTGCGGTAAATTCAGATGAATATTCTCATTGCGTTAGAATATATCATGCATACCTAGTTAAGAGTACTTGCAGCAAAATTGTCATTTCTGAATTTCATAAGGCAAAGTGTATGTATTTGCCTTGGCTTTAAACTTGCCAAAGAGAGAAGCTCATGTGGAAATTTTTCTCTGATGCAGAGACCAGTTGACTATTAAGATACAGTTCACATGGTTTCATTTGCTTGTCCT
This sequence comes from Condylura cristata, assembly GCF_000260355.1. Lineage (NCBI taxonomy): Eukaryota > Metazoa > Chordata > Mammalia > Eulipotyphla > Talpidae > Condylura > Condylura cristata. The sequence continues at coordinate 78,651,437 of NW_004567102.1, forward strand.
AAATTACATGAACTGGGCTCATTTTGATGCTATTCATATTGATGCCAATGTTTTTATAATTTATTTTGAAGTAATTCACTCATTTTTAAGCTCTTCTGAAGCAGTGGGTGGGAGAGAATCTTGAGCTTAATATCATTTCTACCAGAATATTCTAGTATGTCTGGCTTAAAGTTTATGTATGACACACTCCACTGCCATATTGATTTCATAAACTTTGGAGTTCCCAGCATAAAGTTATTTATAAAGATATTTTCCCTTAGTCCTAGTTAAATACCTTGCATGTAGAACTAAGTAATTTGATTAAAGTTCATTGGAGGAGAAAAATAATTTATGACAGGAGGTGTACCAGTAAAAAGAATTTAGCCAAAATTGTGATGTAATGGTAAGCAAATAACCTTCAAAAATTAGCCTGATAGATTTCTTTGTATATGCAAAAAAGGAATAAAAAATTTGTGTTTGGGCTCTAATGATAAAAAGTTTGTCACAGGAAGATCTCACTGAAGTGGCTGACTTATGTTTGCCAATTGCCCATGGAAATAGAATTAAGTCTCACTAGCCTAAAATAGAATAGACACCACCACCACCCCCTATTTGTGGGAGATAGTGCCTTTGAAATAGATGCAGAGTCCTCCAAGTGAATTTCTCTTACTCTGAGCAGTGAAAGTGATTTCTAAAAATTACTTTACATTTTATAAAATTAAACTTATTGAGCTTAAGCCTTTATTCCATTGAATTTTCATGCATTCAAGGATTGGTAGAAGATCAGAGATATGAGTAAGAGCTAAAGACATCCTCAAATGGAGCCCTAAAAAATTCACTTACAGTGTAGTTGGGCATTACAATTAGACTGAGTCCAGAATTGCCACTGATGGGTTTCCCAAACTTGCTAGTAATGATGGCATCTCATTTTGTCAATGAACAAAGGGATTTTCTGCAGTGGCTATTGTGACCAGTTTGTATTTTTGATGAACTATTGTCACAAGACAAACATATGGAATTCTTACATTTGCTACTGATGATACAAGGTATTATCTTTCTCTGTTTGGTAAAGCATAGAGCTCCCTCTCTAAGAGACTGGAAAGCCTACATTGGTGTTTTGGGCTGCACCATATTTATTGTGTCTATTTTATTGTAAAGACAGAGTTTGGTTAAATGTACTATGAGTGGTTACATAACATTAAGGATCACTTGACCATTTTCAGGTACTTTTGTGTTTCTTTATCAGCTATTAGAGAAGTTAATTTGATTTACATCAATGATTACAAAAGAATTGGATGAATGTTTAATAAGCTTTTCTTTGAATACATGAAAATAATTTGAAAAAATCTTGGATACCACCCCAAACAGCTGAGCTTACTATTTATTTGATTAGGGAGTCGGAGTGGATTTATTGGAAATGGCAGAGACCGAACTGACAGATGTCTACCCTGAAAATTTGCAGTTCTTAATCTTTTATTTCTGAAATGCTTAGGGTGAAATATTTACAAAACCCTGTGGATCTTTAAGCATGTTGCGCTTATAAGTAAGGTGACTTGAAGTTGTTTTAAAGCTGAATATAACTGCAAATAGTTTATGCTACCAATAAAATGTAGCTAGATGTGTTAAAAGGAGACATTACTTCATATACATGATCCTAAAAATAAAGTATGGAGAGAAAAATGGAAGTTGGCAATACGATTAATAATGAAGTGTTTGGAATTATTTTTTGCTCTGAGGATTCTAGATGTTTTCAAATGTAACTATAAAATATACAAAAACAATTAACAAAGATATATGCTAGTTCTTGTACTTATAGGAGTAGATAGCCTTTTTGCTGTAAGAGAATACATATTTACTTTTAGAATATAATTTCTCTATTCAAGATAGTCACTTTCAGGAGATGCTGTATCATAGTGGTTAAGACTGTGTGTGAAGTTATAATTTTATTGTTTAATTTATGTAACAATTGTTTACAACACTGTATATGATTTAGGGGGATAGATCACACCCCATCACATGTGTGCCACCATACCCCATGCCCTCTACCATGCACACATATTTTTTTTTATCAAAGACCATTGCCTCTACCCCCCACTAATGCTCCTACCCCCACCTTCCTTCTCCAGCTAGCAGCCTCAATTCTTAGATTTATTCATACATACAAACTGGGGTACAAGCCAGAGGTGCAGGGGTGATGCGAGGACTCACCAGAGACAGAGGGAAGCAGAACAGGCAGATTGACTGAAATACTGCAATGGGTGTGGGGGGGGGTGGGGACAGCGGGCAAGAGAGTAGAGGTCTGCTGTGCCATGGGGTCGCCTCCAGGACCAGGAATAGAGCCTGCACTGAAGCGACTATGTCTCACTTGCGACTATTGTCTCACCCCAACTGGTTGCGTCTCACACCCCTCCCTGGAGGGCCCTAGCAGCCTCAATTCTACAGTCAAATTTCTAGGCTTTGTTTTGGTTTCACTTTGCTTGCTCTTTTATTTTGGTTCTCTATATTCCACATATACATGAAGTCATTTGGTAATCGTCTTTCTCCTTTTGTCTCATTTCACTTAGTGTCATTGCGCCTAGTTCCACTGATATTGTCAGAAGTGGCAAGTGTTCAGCTTTTCTTACTAGCCCTTCAAATTAGTGCTTTTGAATTCTTGGGTTAGCTTGTAATAGAATTGCTTGATAATATGGTAGACCTACATTTTTTTAAATAATTATTTATTTATGCATACAGAAATTGGGTACAACCAGCGATGGGGTGGTGGGAGGTGAGAAGATTCACCAGAGACAGAGTGGGGAGCAGAACAGGCAGATGGACGAAGTACACTGCTGAGGGAGCAGCGGGCGAGCAGCAGAGGTCTGCCGTGCCCTGTGAATCACCTCAGGGGTGGGGATTGAACTCACGCTGAAGCTGCTACAGCTTGGACTAGCTTCGCAGCTGTGCCAGGGGGAGGGTCCAGTGGACCTACTTTTAAAACTCTGAAGAATATACATTTTGTTTTGCATTGAGCTGTACTAGTCATCTCACCAACAGTGTGCAAGAAAATGTCCTATTTCTACATACATTTTCATTTATTTATTTATTTATGCATATAGGACTGGGGTACAGGCCAGAGGCTCAGGGGCAGTGAGAGGATTCCCCAGAGACAGAGTGGGGAGCGAAAAGACCCACTGATGAAGTGCACTGCTGAGGGGAGCAGCAGGAAGGTCAGGAGACATCTGCTGTGCCAGGTGGGTCACCTCAGGAGTGGGGTATTCAACTCATGCTAAGTGGCTCTAGCTTCTTAGTGCTGTGCTTTAACCCACTGCATCACCAGGGAGGGCCCCCTCTACATACATTTTTTTTTTAAATAATGTCTTTACAGGGAAGATTTATCTATTCTTCTCAACTCACTTATTTATTCACTCATTTATCTCAACATGGATTTATTGATATTTATCAATATTGAGTTATGATCCAGGAATACTTTCTTGTTTTACTCAGATTATTCTGACTTGGCCTCGGAGGGCTTTCAATTTGCTCTTATGTCCCTTGGCTGCTCCCCGCTGGTGGCTATTTTCCTAAGTTCCTTACAAATCCAGTTTTATAAGAGGCATTGGATTCTTTGAATGTTTCCTACCTCTGTCGGATATCACCCATTTCTTCAGGAATCCCTGGTTCCTTTTATTGAAAAATAGAACTTGAAACCAAGGTTTGGGGTTAGGTATGTGCTTACTGCTATTGGGTTCATATGTAGGGATATTTCTATCTGTACATCCATATGTACCTTCATGAGACTAAACATGGGTGTATAAGTGGTATTTGCATCTCTATTCCATTACCATATGGATCATCTTAATCATCTCTTCTAGCTTTCTAGTAACTTTCTGCTCTATTGCATTTATATTTGGACCCCTCAAGGAAAATGCACAGAGATCAAAATCAAGAAAATCCTAATAAAGTATAGACTTTATTTCATTAAAATAATTGTACTGTATATATATATATACATATATATATGTATATATATATATATGTATAACCTACCTTCACACTGGTGTTCATAGATATATTTCTTTTTAAATAACTGGGCATTATTCTACAGTATGAATAAAAAACAGTAGAAATTTTGGAAATTATTTGTGGGTGACTATTTGGGTTGTTGCTTTAAAAAAAAGATTTATTTATTTATTTATTTATTTATACTGGGGTGCAGGCCAGAGATGCAGGGGCGGTAAGAGTATTCACCAGAGACAGAGTGGGGAGCAGAACAGGCAGATCAATGAAGTTCACTGCTGAGGGGAGCAGTGTGCCGGTCAGGAGAGGTCTGTTACGCCATGTGGGTCACCTCCGGGGTGTGTGGGGATCGAACTCACCTGAAGGTGCTTTAGCTTCTTAGTGCTGTGCTTTAACCCACAGCACCACCAGGGAGTGCCCCTGTTGCCATTTATTTTTAGACTCCTCTTGATAAGTTGAATACATGTGTTTTATATCAAAAAGGTCCCCCAGATAACCATATTTCTGTAGGTGTTTGGTATCTCTCCATTTTCTGTATTTTCAGCAAAACTACACTATCTTGATTGGTATAAATCTACACAAAATACTCAAATTGGGTAGTGTGAATACTCCAGTTTTGTCCTTATTCTTCTGTATTAGGTTGGTTACTCTAGTTTCTTGGCTTTATTCATGTAAAGTTTAAGTCAGTTTGTTTACATCTACAAAATAGGAAATTAGTCTTAATCCCTTTGCTCAGTTATTAACTTGAGTCTCAATAATTGTCTAACACTCCAAAAATTCAAATCCATTTTGAAAAATTTGCCTCTAGTGTAAAGATAGACACCTTCAAAATACATGAACAATTCACCACTACAGGAAAAAGAATGTATTTTTCTTCTCTAGGTGTTGTGTTTACACTTATTTGAATGTACACATTTGGATATTTAGATGTTCTAATCATATATTTCTTTTACAAACATCTCATGATACAGTAGTTGTAATGTCTACCAACCCCACCCACCAGGATTTTTGGACAAGTTAAAATAGAGAGCCAATAAACATTAAATAAGTATTCAATAAATGTTACTTATACCTATAGTTAACTCATTTTCGCATTTAAAAAAAATCTTGTGCAGAATTTAACCTCCTATAATAGTCTGGTACAAGATTTATTGTTCCTTTAAGTATTGTTTAATATCATACACTTTTAAAGCACAATACTGCATTGCATAAAATATCCTACTGCTATATAAATGCATTTAATTTCACCTCAGGATGTATTAAACATTTGTAATGTTAAAGTTAATGGATTTTGAGAATGTATTAAATTTTTATTAAAAGCACAACTTTGAGACTACATAAATGTATACTGTAAAATATGATGAAGTTATAAAATGAACATTGGGAACTTTTATCGATTTATCATTGTATGTTTGATAGTTGGAGATTGTATGCTATGTTCATGTGGGATATGACATAAGAAGCATAATATTAATGTCTGTGGGCTACACAGTAACCTTATAAGGAATAGGTAAGTAAGGTTTTTTCCAGTGTCCTAAATTATTTTAATCTCCAAAGATCTGCCTTTTCAAAAATATTGCTTGGGCTCACTTTATGTTTGTGTTTTATGTGACACAAACACTAGGAGCCCCAGATCAGTGAAGTTGGGAAAATGAACTCTCTGGAAAGTTCTAGTGGCTCCACTAGAAAATGTACTACCTATCAGAAACAGACTGTAATGTGATTTATTATAAAACAAATGAATAAATGCTATGTATCATAATTTTTATTTTTAGAAGCTACATAAAAAGATTTTAATCAGAAATTAATTAAAATAATGATGTCAATCACATAATGTTTAGTTTTAAATCATAATGAATTTTTAGTGTTTTAAAAATAGAGTTAATAATATGTTAGTCTTCAAAGAATATCAAATCCATAAATAACAGTTGCAATCTCTGAATGAGGGATGTAATTTATACATAAAATATATTCATTTTGTGAAAATTAGCTTTATTTTCATAAAATGAAAGAAAAATACCCTCCAACCAAGTTTTTACCTGATTGAACTAACATTTATTCTATAAATAAGAAAATGTAAGAGTGTTTCAATGTCTGGGAACATGCAAGGGAATGTTTCTTATAATGCCAATAGCATTCCCAAACCCCAAAAGAACTCCTTACCCAGAGCTCTGCTCAATCCAGGCATGTAGGCTAGAAGACCACTTGTATTTCATCACTTTTTATTCTGATTGGCCCTCCCCTACCACAGAGACCATCTTCCTTATCTTTGCTTTCCCCGTCCTCACATGGAGGAGGTCTATGATCATAGCTTGTTGAATAAACAAATGTTTTCCTGCCAGATAGTCTTGCATTACAATTGCTTTTGTTTAATTTTCATCTCCCACTGTAAATTATCTTTCAGATAGTAATGACATGTTTTAAAGCTCAGCTGAAAAACTAAAAAATCAAAGAGACATGCGTGTTTCTTATTTCCTGGATTTGGTAATACTCTGAGGTTATTCTTTAATATCTCTGTAGAATGTGGAATATTTTAGAACTTAAAATGATTGGCTGAGATATTAAGCTGCTTTGCCAGCTGTTCAAAAAGTGGATTGCTCCCAGCATATAAATAACTACTGTTATGTCTCTATAAAATTCTAGACCTTGAATGGCATATTTGATTAGAGTGAAATGAAAGAGAAAGAATTGTTATAAACAAGAAGCTGAGATTAAAAAGGTGTATTCAGTAACTACCTATGGTGAGTTAAAATAGTCTTTCCAAGAGTAGACATAGAAAATTAAGTAAAATACTCGCAATCTTAAGGAACAAAAACGTAGACTTTAGAGGAGTTTAATCATACTCATAGTAATCCATACTTTTATTCCTTCAGGAGTGGTTTATTGCAAAGGAGAGTCAATTGCATGTCATTTTAACAATTTCTTAGCCAATTATATAAATGTAACATGGTTAGTGTCTACTCATGTGATATTTATGGAGATATTTTGTATGTGAGCTTTTGTTAATGATAATTACAGAGAAAGCTGCCTTAAATATGAACAGTAATAACCTATAATGCCAATGTGTGAGCATAAAATCTCCCATTTCTGGTTTAAATATCAACAATGATTGTCTTTTTTAATGTCATTCATCACCCTTTTAATCTAACCCATGTTCACATACAACTGATGTTACTAAATTCATTCATTATGTAAAGATGTAATCATGGATCTCTAGCTTCCTTAATTGAGATGATGACAGTTATCTGACTTATACAGATACAAGACAGGGAAAGCTGGCCAATCATAATGGAAGTGATAAAGAAAAAGAGGGAAAATATCTTGAAATCAGCATATTACTGGAAACCAACAAGTACTTATTGAACACTGAACTTGTGTGCCCAGCTCTGTATTAGATCCCAAATCCACAACCAAGTCCACAAATGGAGTCTCCTTTCAATAAGTTCAGCAAGAAAGCATAAAAGCTGCAATGCAGGTTAGTGCAAATAGATCAGAATTAAAGCAACATGCTGAGGGAGTATTCACAATTCGCTGACTTAAGGTTAAGTAGTAACATCAAAGGCAGGAGTTAAGCTTGATGGTAACAAATCCAGTTAAGACAAGTGTTGAGGAAAAGAATGGGCTGGTGGTATGTTGGTTCACTAGTCACTCAGTCTTGTGGTTATAACTTCATCATCCCCTGTACCAGGCTGATGTTCACCTTGGGACTACAGCAAGCAGGAAGCCATCTGTGTGGGGAACATTAACAGAAGCCAACGGGAGGAACTAGGAGCAGCCACTGGTAGTGTGTGGGATGGAGACACATTTACAAGGAGCATGATCAGAGAAGCCATGCTAACACACTAGTCCTCCCCGGTTATGTTTATGCCATCGAGCCATCTAGGCAAGATTGCAAATGCAGCCAGACTGAGAATAAGAGAGGCTAAATAAAGGTAGCTGGGCTTTTTTGTTGTTGTTGTTATAGATTTATTTATTTATGCATACAGAACTGGGATACAGGCCAGAGGTGCAGGGGCAGTGAGAGGATTCACCAGAGTCGGAGTGGGGAGCAGAACAGGCAGACTGACAAAGTGCACTGCTGAGGGGAGCAGCAGGTGAGAAAGAAGAGGTCTGCTGCACCATGTGGGTCAGCTCCCTGGCTGGGGATCGAACTCTCATGGAAGCAGCACCGGCTAGACAGGTAGTGCTGCACTTCAACCTGCTGCGCCACCAGGGAGGGCCCAAGGGCAGACAGCTTTTACTTTGCAGGAGAAACTCCTTAACATGAGCACATGCACAGATGCTGTCTTTATGACACAGTTGCATCACACCCTTCAAACACCATCATTGGTGCCTATCAGAGTAAACATATGAAAGATGTATCAGTTGCCTTCATTTCAACCTCCTGTGTCCATTTGACTTGTAACCTTGACTTTGGGAACCTGCTCCCTCCTGCTTGCTGGGACTTGTGTGCCCGGATGTGCTCTGACCTCTAGGTCATGCATGTTTCATCACTGTTGACTTTAGATGATTATTAACTCTGGCCCCAAGTTCCTTATCCTTACCTCTGGCTCTTTGCTCTTAGCAGATAAGGTACTCTTACCCTCTACCATGCCCAGCTTTTGATCCTGCCTGGCCAAGCCCTCTACAATCCTCTGCAACTTTGAGAGCTGCGGTGGTAATTGGTCCCCTGTAAAAGGCATATGTTAAAACCCAACCTCCTGAGGCGTCGGTATTTGGAGGTGGGACTTTGGGAGATAATTGGATGAGATCATGAGGGAGGCCTCCAGCATGTGAGGATGTAAGAAGGTAGCCATCTCAAAGCCCAGGGCATACCCTGGTCAGGAACCTAATGAGCTTCCAGAACTGTGAGAAATAGGTATGTTGTTTCAGGTACCTGGTTGACAGCATAGTTATTAGAACCTGAGCTGATTGTACTACAGAAAAGAACTTACATGAGGAAAAGAAAACTCAAAGAACATGAATGCTTTGTTCAGAATTCAGTTGATTAGTAATCTGTTTCGCTTTTTTTTTTTTTTTTTTAAGATTTATTTATTCATATAGAACTGGGGTACAGGCCAGAGATGAGGTGGGTGAGAGGCTTCACCAGAGACAGAGTGGAGAGCAGAACATGCAGATCGACGAAGTACACTGCTGAGGGGAGCAGCGGGTGGGTCAGGAGTGGTCTGCCGCACCATGTGGATCTCCTCCGGGCAGGCGGGGATCGAACTCATGCGGAAGTGGCTTTAGCTTCTTAGTGCTGTGCTTTAACCCGCTGCGCCACCAGGGAGGGCCCCCTGTTTCACTTTTAAAAAAACTCTTTGCAGCCCTCCCTGGTGGCGTAGCGGGTTAAAGCACAGCACTAAGAATCTAAAGACCACTTCAGCATGAGTTCGATCCCTGCCCTGAAGGTGATCCACATGGCGCAGCAGACCTCTCGTGACCCACCCTCTGCTTCCCTCAGCAATATTCTTTGTCATCTGCCTGTTGTGCTCCCCACTCTGTCTCTGGTGAATCCTCTCACCCCCATCCCTACACCTCTGGCCTGTACCCCAGTCTGTATGCATAAGTAAATAAGTCTTAAAAAAAAAAAAAAACTTTGCTTTTACCACACATAGCCACATTTAAAGCTGGATAATTTCTGCCACCCCCATATTAAACATGCCATTATTAAAGTGTGTTGGTTCAAATTGTCCATTTTTCTGGGCACAAGATGTTGAGCACTACAACCTGAGACATCCTATAAGATTGTTTTTTTTAATTTTGCACACATATTTCTCTCTGGGACTTTCTTTTCCATGACATGTATTTGCATAAAGGAATGTGTAAAGTGACATCAAAATGCAGGTTGTAGGACTTTGCCTGTTGACTTTCTACACCGCAGAATGGCACTGAGTCCTGGCCAGAGGGAGCCTCACTGGAAGAATGTTTTTGTCCTGTTTTGCTGGACAAGGGATATGGAGACAGAACAGTAGAAAGAAAGATCTGATTCTCATGCTCCCCTCGTCACCTTGAGTGGTTGCTGAAATGAAAGGCTTTTCTCTTGAGTGGCCCAAACGTATGGCCAGCCAATCTATTGGCATCACCTGTTGGAAAACCATGTGGAGACTGGGACAGCTCAATGGAGGGAGGCCAGCAGAGGGCAGCCACGTGTCCACACAGGTCAAGAAGATGGTGCTGCATTGCCATGGACTCTAAGAGACTTAGTTCTAGTTGATCGTATCACTAAAAGAGACAGGGTACTATATTTTCATGGAATTATCAGAGCAAACTTTAGATCTCTAGGTTCAACATATTTAAAAAAATAATTTGTGAGAAAAAAACCTAAGCTATGTTATTTTGCCAGTTATTAAAAAAGTGAAGTGATGTATAATGTCTTGAATCACTGTTGTTCTTTTAATGTTACTTTAGCAGGTATATATAAAATCCAATTCATCTTTCGGTTTTCAGCTTTTCTGCTTAAGTCAGCAGTCTGAAGACAGAACTGTGGATTTGCAGGCTTATAAACGTGGCCTCGGAGCCAAAAAGATCCTGTTTCTTTAGGACGGATGTGGTCCGAACCAAAGTCCAATTTCCTCCGATTTAAGTAGTTCCTTAGAGAGAAGAGGAGAATTCCAAAAAATAATTTTGTTACACATTTGTAAATGAACACAAGTGAAGTTTATGATGTTAGGACCTAATTTAATGGATCTTCGATTGCATGCATGGTGAGTTATGGCAAAAAATAGAATTTAACATCTTGTAGTAAAACAGGCATTTATTATCAGAATCGTTGATCTGTCCTGGAGACCTGTGCTTATCTTCTTTGCCATTTATCAAAATGAGGTTTCCTTTTTATTTCTTCTATGTTTTTCCATATCCACTTCTCTTTACTGGATGGTATTTGCAGAATCTAAAAATCTGTTTTCTTTTGTCGTTGTTGTTGTTGTTTTCATGTAGAAGTTTAGAAGGCCTGCACAAAGTCAGTGGTGGCTGAGACTACAGATACCTAACTGTTCTATGTCAGAAACCCCTCTCCTCTCTAGAGAGCACCTCTAGCTCATTTGAGGGGGACCACCTCACTGCAAGGACCCGCAGTAGTGAAGGGTGTGTCACAAGGCATCGTAAAGCAGTTCTTGAAGCTGATACCACTTGGAGAAAGAAAATTAAAAGTCTAAGAAAATATATTTGTAGATCATTTTCCTTTTATTTATTTATTTAAGATTTAGTTACTTATGCATATAAGAACTAGGGTACAAGCCAGGTGTTGAAGGTGAGAGGATTTACTAGAGACAGTGGAGAGCAGAACACATGATTGACTGAAATGCATTGCTGAAGGGAGCAGCGGTCAGGTCAGAAGGGGTTTGCCATGCCATGTGGGTCAGCTCCCTGGCTGGGGATCAAAGTTGTGCTGCACAGAACTTCGTAGTGTTGCACTTTAATCCCTTGTGCCACCAGCGAGGGCCCCATTTTTCTTTTAAAGAAAAACATAATTAATATTAATGTGGAAGGCATAGATTCAGAGCATTGATTAATTATTGAGTAAATGTGAAACTTATCAGAAACTTCCATGTGGAACAATGTTCCTTATTTCTTATATTGCAGATGGTTCTATGCGGTGATTTCACTTGCAGTGTTGGGTTCAGGCCATTAGGGATAAGCGTTTAACACCTTAAGTTTGTGTCAGAGCTTCCTGGGTACCATTGATATTTGGGGCTGAGTCGTACTTTGTTGTGAGAGGAGCATCCTGTGCCCTCAAACTGTTCAGCAGCATCTCAGGCTCTCACTACCAAGATGCCATGGCATCAGCCCTTCTCCCTTCTAGCCATGACAGCTGAATGTCTCATGAGGGCTGTTTTGCCCCCACCCACCACGAGAACCACTAGATACATAACTCCAGTGCATCTTTGTATCGCTGCTCCTAGCTGTGTTTATCTCTAGTACTTATTTGTCAGATATCAAGTGAATGATTAAATCAAACGTTAAAGCAAGTGTATTTATGACTGTAACTGTTTTTTGTGCCTAAATATATTAACATATATGAACTTATCCCCAAAACGGGGAGACCTTTTGATACATGTTTTTCTAGAAAATGTTTATTATTGAGATAGTACTTTTAAAAAATATATTTATTTATTTGTGCATACAGAGCTGGGGTACAGGCCAGAGGCTCAGGCTTCACCAGAGACAGAGTAGGGAGCAGAACAAGCAGATCTACGAAGTACACTGCTGAGGGGAGCAGCGAGTGGGTCAGGAGAGGTCTGCCACGCCATGTGGTCACCTCCCGGGCAGGCGGGAATCGAACTCATGCAGAAGTGGCTTTAGCTTCCCAGTGCTGTGCATTAACCCTCTGCGCTACAAGGGAGGGCCGAAATAGCATATTTAATGTCATTATTTATTCCTGGAACTTCTTCATTAATTATGGCAAGGTATATTTTTATTGTAGTGACATGCTCCTATGAAGTTCAGGGACATTAATATAATTTTATCATTCTTTCTGTGGACATTATGTATCTGGCCCTATTAAAGGGATATCATGAGTTTTCCAGAAAGCTTGGTGAAAGGATACTGGTCCTTGTGGTCTTAACTGGCCCTCAGGTGTCCCAGAAACACCTGAAGTGTGGTGATGGTTTAGCTTTATATCATAGGCAGATTGCCATGAGATAGTTCTGAGTACTTCCTGGGATTTCAGTGATTTTGCAGAGGAAATCCAAATGGTAAAAGAGGTGATCCCTATGTTCTTGCAGTGTCCTGCCTGCCAGGACTACTTTTGTTTTCCTAGAGGCTTTTGTCTGCAGACAGATGGATTAACAATGTGATTTGCATGACACTGGGCCCCACCATATCATTTTTGATCTTCAGAGGATGTGGAGATGAAAGTATCAGCCTGATATCTTAGAAGATTAGTCAAAACAAGCATCATGTGATCGCCATCTCTGGAAACCAAAGGCTGGTCAACAATACTCCCTGTATATTGCCACCATCCTACCTGGAAGAGGTAGTGCTGTCCAGAATTGCACAGAAAATGGACTCCCAGAGGTTCCACATTTGGAATTCTCCAGGACTCTGACTGTTGCATCTCTTTCCTTGACTTGTATATTTTTCCTGACATAAACCATAACCGTGAGTTTAAAAAATAAAATCAATTGAGGCATTAGATAAGATTGAAAGGGATAAAACAGCCCAGCACAATGCTGAAGCACTATTCCTCCCTAGACTAGCCCTTTCTCATTGGCCATTCCCAGGCACAAACAGGAAACCATGAATATAACCATTCTAGCATAATTAACAGGTAGCACATACTCTGTTAACCACTCCTCCGAGAACTCTGTTCCATTCACCCATTTAATCCTAACAACAAGGACACAGGAAGATAAGGATTATTTACTATTACTATCCCCATTTCACAGAATGAAAACCATAGCCCAGAGAATCACTATCATTCATCAACATCATTGGGATGCAGGCTGCATTCTACATGTTATGTATGTATTGCAATAGAGTTATAGATGGCATTCTTCACCTGCAGGTGTGTATAGTTAGCTGGCAGAGGAGATCATTATATATCAAGTATCAGCTCAAACTTGTTAAATGTACTGGCTTACTGTTGGGCAGACTATTTAACTTCTCTAAATCTATTCTTTCATGTCTAACTGGGTCATATTAATGCTCTCCTTATGAGGTTGTTGTAAATACAATGTTTGATAGATTATAAATACTTAATAAATGTCATGCACTAGTAGAGTAATCATAGAATGAGAGGTTATTTCTAATTAGGTATGCCAGAGATTTCTTGGAAGTAATATTTCAACTGGAGTTTGAAACATTTGCAACACTTGAACATCTGTTAATGAAGGAAAAATCTATTCTTGATGGAGTAAATCATATAAATAAAAGTGCAGTGTATTGAGCTCAGACAACAAGAAAAACCTAGAATTTCCATTGAGGGATGAAAGTGACTAGAAGAAAGGTGATGAGTAAGCTGTGATCGTTTCATTACATTAGACTCAGTCTAAAGAATTTGGGACTTGGCATTGGGCAACATGGAAGAGACCAGAAGGGTAACAGCACTTTAGGAAGATTTGCCTGCTGTTGACAGGTAGGATGGGATTGACTGTGGAGAGCAGCATCTAGGCACAATCAGCCGCCCACTGGCACTGGAAGACACAAAAGAGGTTGGTGAGGCCTTATCTCTCTGATGGCCCACAGGGAAAAGACAGCACAATGAGAGACATACGGATGATTTAATTGACTGGAGTGGTGGGGTGGAAAAGAGAGGTGGATGAGGGAACTGCAAAACAAAAAGATCAAAGAAGAGTTTTAGATTTTACTAAGGAAGAAGGAGTGTGCAGTGATAATGAAGCTTCAGGTAACTCCATGACATAAGCTACGGGGGTTACTAATATGTTTTCCTTAGACTTGTTGAGTTTAAGGAGCCAAATGAACATACTTCCAGGATGAGACCCTGAGCTGAGATAGCACTTCAGATGTTGCATAGGCTGATGTATGATAGGAACTAGAGGAGAGATAAAGGATGTCATTCCCTGAGCACTAGGGGGGGGGGTAAGACCACAAATGATGTCACCCTAAGAGGAGGAGAGGGATGGGAACCCAGGGAGGGAGATCCTGAACCCAAGGTGTGGGTATGTTTAGAAAACAGGGGTGGGTGATGGATATAGAGTCCAGAGCAGTCGAGGAAGGGGGAAGGACACTTGGGCTGCTCGTGGAATTCGAGCAAGCCCTTTAGTTAGAGAGCAAAGTTATTTTCATGGGGAAGCCGAAGTAATATGGCAAGGAAGGAATGAGGTTTAGGAGTAAGAGGCTGAGGTGGTGATGTGGAAAAGGGCTGGAAATCCACATGGCCACTTTGGTAACATTTAGCATTAAGATCAGTCTTTGAAAAGAACTTGTGTGTGTGTGGCTGTGTGAGTGTGACTGTACATGTGTGGAGGAAGAATGTCCATGGTTAGCAAAGTGTCCATACCCTATTTCACCTCTAGTCAATTGCTGCCATATGGGAGTGTGAGCTCAACGTCACTGGTGGGTTTGTTGTTTCAAAAGAAACAGGGAATCAAGTTTTCTATGATGTGAAATGAATGCATTCTTAAATGCTGATTCAAATTTTTAAAAAACAGGCCACCCTGTAGCCTAGAAATTATATCTCAACATTATTAACCCCACAGTCTGAGTTTGATCCCCAGCGAGGGAGCTGACCCACATGGCACAACCGACCTCTCCTGTCTTACCTGCCGCTCTCCTCAGTGAAGCAGCGTACTTCGTTGATCTGCCTGTTTTGCTCCCCAGTCTTTCTCTGGTGAATCCTCTCATCCCTGCACCTCTGGTCTACATCCCAGTCCTTCTGCTCAAAAATAAATAAAAAGGTAAAAAAACAAAGGTAAACCCTGTTCAAACCAAACAACATGGCTGCTGGTGGGAAGAGCTTTTACTACTTTCATAGAGATCAGAATCCCAAAGGTTCTTAGGAGGTGGTAAAGATGGAGGGCAACCCCCAAGAAAGGTGCCTGGTTTATAGTACATGCTCTGGATAAATACTGATTGAATGAGAAGTATGGCAGTGGGAAGATTGTTTTTAGATAGGAGGTAATGCAGGGCTCCGACTTAACATACCCATGACAGAGCATATGTCATGGACATAAGTGGCAGCTAAAAGAATGTTGTTAAATTAAACAATGAAACATTTCTGTAACAAAAAAATGTTTTCCCCGGTCAGTGTGGGCTTCTCATTACCTGTTAAGATGATTGTCTTCCACTGCTGGTAATTGACAGTAGTGGTAGAGCAAAGATAAATTTGCAATATTATTGTCACTATATTAGCACCATTTGAAGATGAGAAATTATTACAACTTCAAGAGTAACACCAATAAATCAGTAGGTAAGCACATCTTATCTGTCCTTTGTGAAATATTTAAAATTCTCTACTTGGGTTAAAGTCAGGCCACAGACCGTCCATGAGACACAGTTGGGTGGGGGAGTTAGAGAGAGCATATATACAGAATGTGTTTCTTTCTGGGTAATTTCTTTTAACTTTTGCTGGCTGTTCACTGAGCACTCCTGATCTTCTCCTAAGTACAAATTTCAAATCTGTTCAAATTTGAGTAGAATGAAGTCACAAATTGTGTTCATCACAGACCCTCAGAATGGCCAATTACTGGAAGTGCTATTTTGGGAAGGTAACCTGAGGCCAACCGAGCACCTTGCCTGTTGACCCCTCCCCTCCACCCCTAATATAAGATTTGAGAACTGTACCATAATCTATAGCTTCATGATAAAAATTGCCACCCTTTGACAGATGAGAAAACTGAGTCTCAGAAACCCGCTGAAGTCCACACACTTAGCAAGTTTCCAGCTGGCTATAATGCAGGTTGACTCCAGTGCCTGTGCCTTGAGGCAGTTTTAGCCAAATTAAGCTCCTAGTGACTTGCTCCATTGAGTTGCACAAATAAAACTCATATTTCCTTCTTAAGGATACAATAGTTCTGCTTGCTTAGCCTTTGGGGACAGTTACAATTTTCTGTTTTTCTAAAAGAATTGAGGAATTTACTCTTTGAACTTAGTACCGGTGATTTCCAAAGAGAATCTTATGGATGCCTATTTCTGCCTAAATTTTAACTGTGAAGATTAGCTTGTGGAATTTTGCTTTCTTATCTCTCTTTTTATTTTTCCTAAAGCGTTTTGTTAAATTACCATCTCCTTGTTCAGCTTGGCCATGTGTGAAATCTTGGGAAAGGAAATCAAATATCTTTGTTCCTTAATTTTTCTCTGGGTAGTTAAGGTTCTTACAAAAGCCCCATTTTTCAGGATATATCAACTGGGGAGGGGATTTTAAAGACTATAAATAATTAGCCTTTCATTTTCTGAAGACTTCAAAAGAACATCTACCCTCAGGCACAGAAACTAGTAGAAAGCTTTTTCTTCCTAGAAGCTCAAAGGTAACTCCGCTCTTTGTCATAGTTGAAAAGAAGCATCTAGAGTTTTATCTTTTAACTAGATGTATGTATATATGTATTTGAATGCAAAGATATAAATATTTAAACATGTAATATAGAGATATATTCTCCTACATCCAAGTACAACTTATGTATCCTTAGACAGATGCTAATGAGACAATAAATAGAATGCACTTTATAGGATACAACTTCTCCAGGCTCTATTTTTTTTTTTTTTTGACAAAAATATATTCCTCTACAACCACACCACACAGACTAAACATCTGTTTTAAAGTGTGTTAAAATCCAGCAACTCAATGTCAATTGGATCTGGCTTTATGGTATTGCTTGCTTGATTATGGCTCTCAGTGGGGGAGGAGAGCTTTTTGATATCATCCAAACCTCCAGAGTACCATTCAAAGCAGCTGGTATTCTATATATTACATAATTATGAAGCACACAGTGTAGTTTAGAATACTTAAGAGGCACTAGGGGCCCACTTCTCAAAATATTTATAGCATTTTATTCTTCTAAAAACAATAATTTGCATGCCTAAAATGATATGTGTACCTTTGCCATGCAAATTTCCTCTGGCTTCTTTCTGGTGAATGTTGATCTGAGCATAACATTGTTTAGCAGTGAATAGGCAAGAGGGAGATGTAGCTGGTAAGAAAGAAGGTCTTAAATATTTGCCTTAAGTTTTTCCGTATGGAGGGGAAATGAAGCATCACCAAAAAAGGAAGGTCTGTGTAAAGGTTCATCTGCTGAGGTCTATGCATAGCATCTGAGGAAAGGCTGCGAAGGAGGTGTAGTCATGGCCTTGCAATGAATTCTGGTCTGCCTCCCTATGCAATAGGTCAACTCTGCTGGTGGCTTACTGATTTAGAATAACATCAACTGTTTCTTTTTGTTTGGAGTCCACAGTGACATATTAAGGCAAGATTCCATGCCAAGGGCTGTCAGAGAACAGATGCTTAGAGTTCAGCCAGTCTAGTCAGGCAGGGAGCATCCCATGTCCCCTTCTGCCTTCCCAACCCTTGTGCACTGTGCAAGTCCTCATTTATCAGCATTGATTGGACAAACAAGAATTGCATCTACTGTAGGTCGGGTGTGATGCTGCATAGTGGGAATATAAAAATAAACATGACAATGTCATCCTACTGAAACTAATTGTTGATGAGTGGGAAGGAGACATAAATCCAAAGTGCTCAGATGTCCAGCATGGTAGAAAGCAAGTGTAGGACTAAGAAGGGCACCAAGGAGGAAGTGGTCATTTCTCATAGCAATAGCTGTGTGGAAGAGCTTCATGATGGAGGTGATGCCAGAGGCAGGTCCTGCAGGGAGACTGTTCTGCAGAGAAGCTGCAACACAAACACCTCTGATGGCTTCCTGGGGTAACGGGGGACCGCATATTCGTGGTTTTGTTTATTCAGTGATTCTATCTTTTAGCAAAACTCTTTGGAGATACCCTAGCCTACTCATTTATTCTGAGTGGTCTGTATCTATGAGGGACTAGCGTTGGTTTTGGTTTTAGCTGAAAACAAACTACATGGTGATACGGTCATCTTAGAGAAATGAGATCTGTCCTATGACCAGGGCTGGTTGTCTACCGTCGGTCAGTTCATGATTGATTCTCAAAATAGGATGAGCAGTAGAGTACTTCATCTGGCTTCAGTTCCATTTTGAAAGCAATGATAAAGAACAAGCATACTTTGATGGTGAATGAAATTGTAGAGCTCCCCTTTTATTTATAGGACAATGGTAATAAAAATTTATTAGAGGAACATATTGATATAATTGGATCAAAGTATCGATGATATATTTTATTGTATTATAATTACATCATATGTGCATTATATAGAATAATTAGATGAATTATATATTATGAATACATACAATGATGGTATTGATATATGCACAGAATATATAATGCATATGAAAAGAGTATTTGTTATATATAATCTATTATAAACTGAAGATAAGACAATCAGCCAGAATCTTAGTGGTAGTTACTTTTGGCACAATATTGCAAAAGAACATTACTTATTTTGTGAGTTTCCTGGTTTTTTGCAAAAGTATATATGATGGATATATATATCCAAAAAGTGTGTGTGTGTGTATGTATGTGTGTGTGTGTATATATCCATATATATATATATATACATATATATATATATATATATCCAAAAATACATATTATAGAGGAAAAAATATTCCTAAAGATATAAACTTTGTTATTAGTTGGAGACAACTCATTAAATAAAGTCTTTCCTTGGTCAGTACAGTAAGCCTGACACTACAGGTCCTGGAGGGCAGTCTTCTTTCGCCAGCCTGTCCTGAGCTTCACACCCTGAAGGTGATACTGTTTTTGCTGTATACGGTCCACTCAGCAACATGAGCACCTACTGTATGCTGATTCCGAGTTGTAGGAAGACAAGTCAGCCCATGACCTCAATGAGCTCTAGTCCAGTTTGGGAAATAGACCTACAAACAAAAACTTACAGACACCTTTGGAAGTTCTAATAGCTTAGAACTGATTAGGTAATAAAGAGAAGGTGCTTACCTCATCCATCCCTCATTTCCTTAAACCTGAATGATTTTGCCACACCTTTCTCCTTTCATCTCCATCATAGCTAAGTGTTCTCCCATGTGCCATGTACATTTCTGCCAGGAGCTAAATGCCCTGAGAGCCACATTATGCCATATTCATATTTATATGCCCCACAATGCTTGGAACATAGGAGAAATTCAATACATATTTATGGAACAAGTGAATGGTACAGGTTGTGTGAGGCTCTGAGTACAGTAGTAATAGGAAATATTTCAGGCCCAAGCAAACAGTTTATAAATCTGACAATTCAGTAGGGAAGGAAAGTGGCTACATTTGATCTCAGCAAGTGCTGCCTGATGGATGGAGGCTTCTAGAGGCTTCTCCTGGTAGCCATGCGGCCAGGAAAGTGGTTCCTTCATGAAGTGAGTGGCCTCTTGCATGTGCCAAAGTCCTCCTCTTCACAGACAGGCTATTCTGTCCCTTACGGTCATGCTACTGGATGATACAGGGAAACAACCATCACTCTTGGAAATAAGCAAAGAAAGAAACTTTACTAAACATAGTTGTTGAGTGTTGGATAAAGATGATAGCAGAGGGAAGTGCCTTGTGCAGGTTCGCCTGACTCTCTGAGGGCCTCGCTAATGTGGATGTCCAGGAACTATGGGTGTGGCAGCGCCCCACCTCCAGATCACGAGCCTGACACCCCCGTTGTGAGTGTTATTGTTCAATTTTCACACAGCAAGAGTGACAAGAGCTAATGGTTTGGCCCTGTTTGTGTCCTTCCAGCCCCATGAAGTAGGTTACTTTGCATAATAATCTGAACATCTAGTTGAAGTCCCCGTAATTGAGTTTCTAAGCCTCTGACTAGGATGTGCCAGAAGGATTATTTCTGTACGTGTAAGAAGAAAAGACATTTCAGTGAGGTGACGTCTTTACAAAAAGGTCTCTTGTTTTTTGGAAGAAGCATTACTTCTAGGCATATCTTCATAAGGTGGGAGAGTGTGTGAACACATGTGTCCACACAAGCAAACTCTCTTTAATTGAATAAAACAAACTGTTTTTGAGCATTTAGGCCAGTTAGGAGACAGAGTTCCAGGGATTCCCAAGAAACAGTAATGGAACATGGAATTAGGCTGATTCTGTGTTTAATTATTTTGGAGAATAGCACCAATGGTTTCTTGCATTAAAATAATGCTCTAACCAAAAAAATGCTGGAAGTTTCAGTGTGTTGGAGACACCAAAATTACAGGGTAAAATTAAAGGGCTTATGCATCTGTTTACTGTCTTGGTGATTTCACAGGCACATATGAAAGGCAAAACTTAGTAAGTTGTATACTTTACATATGTGAAGTCATTTTTTATTATTTCAAGGTTTCTAATAAAGACACAATTTTAGTGGCTGGATTAGAAAGCCCTAGCCACACTTTCCATGAACAGTGTGTTGATAAAAACCACACAAACGGGCCCTCCCTGGTGGTGCAGCGGGTTAAAACACTACACTAAGAAACTAAAGCCACTTCCGCATGAGATCAATCCCCGCCTGCCCCGGAGGTGACCACATGGTGTGGCAGAGCTCTCCTGACCCGCCCGCTGCTCCCCTCAGCAGTGTACTTCGTCGATCTGCCTGTTCTGCTCCCCACTCTGTCTCTGGTGAGGCCTCTTGCCACCCCTGCATCTCTGGCCTGTACCCCAGTTCTGTATGCACAAATAAATAAATATTTAAACACACACACACACAAACACCGATGAGCTCAATCTGGTGGATAGATGCCGATGTGTATCATCCCTCCTGCTATCCATCTCCCTTCAGAATCTAGGAAAATCAAAGAGAGCTGGTGCATTTTGTGATACACAAGTGTGCCCACTCACTGCCCAGGACTGGTCCCTCTTTGTCTGGACTGACCTCTGGCCCTGAAGGCAGGGTGGTGCATGTCTCATCACCCCAAAAGTCAGAGGTTTGTTTAGTTATTCTCCAGAATTGCATTTAAAACCATGACCATGACAAGTTAGTTACCTCTGGCAATGTTTCCATCCTATGTGGTTAGTTTGCTGTCTTAATGCATTTAAGTGTCAGATCTGCCTGCTTTTATCTGGCTCTTCAATCCTTTTCTTACTCCAAGTAATACAAATAAAACCATAGGAACAGGGCAAAAAAAAGCTTACATATCCCAAGTCAGTTTTGTTTTTGTTTTTGTTTTTATATAAAGGTGGCCACTACTCCCAATTGTGAAGAAAGTCAGCCTTATGGTTTTGAGCCCCAACCCCTCCACATCTCCACTGTGCCGCCCTGACCCAGGAGAGTAACTCCTCCTGATTTGTAGCAGTTGGGCCAGAAGCTGAGGACCAGGAATTAAAGTTAAGGATGATTAGGTGCATGTTGCTGGGGGAGGACCCTGCACTGGAGGAGAGGTCTGAGAAACAGCAGCAGGTAAGAAGAGGTAGGATGTCAACAGGTACATCCCCTGCCTATGGTGGAGACTCACCTGTTTCCCTCTTATTGCCACAAAGAGTCAAGCAGAAATACCCCAGCACACGTATGAGAAGGGAAATGACCCAAAACAGTGTGGGTTTGGATGGAGAGGACAGGAGAGCTGGTGAGTCACTGACATCACCAGGTGTGGGGGAGCGGCACTGGGAGTTGAGGGTCTGGCTCTGGGCTCCCTGCAGAGGGGTCAGGATGTCTTCAGTGCTTTCATTCAGAGGAGCTGAGTATGCATGGGATCTTCTGTAATCCTTCCTTGTACCTTCATTATTTCCTCTTCCCCAGTCTGAAAGGCATTTGTTTCCCTTCTAATTAGCATCAACATTTGAAGTTCAGCCTTACTTTTCAGAAGTGAATGTTTAACAAACTAGCATGTCCATATCCTGATGTTCAAATGAACTTTAAAATGAAAGATGGCTTGCATCTGCCTCTCTGATCATCTAGAAAACAAAGCACAATCATCCTCTCTAGGTTGGAATATCCTGTTATAATTAACGTTAATCCATACTAAATGGGCTTTAAGAAAACAGGCTTTCCTCGCCTCAGTTCAATTTCATTTTTCGGCTTTAATGATTCGAGGTAGCTCCTGCTCATTTTTGTTAGCCATGCACAAATGTAAATGGTAATGAGGCTTTTGTGTGTGTGTGTGTGAAATTCAAAATCCATCCCTAGTCTATTAACTCTGTAAAGAAAGTTCCACTGTAGGAGGCCATTGCCCTCCGAACAAAAAGGCTTCTATTGTACAAAACCAATTTCCATGTAATCAGGTTGGGTGATAGAGTGTTTTCTCTGGAATGATATTTGTTCAGCATTGGCGACACCTGACCTGTGGTCAGGAAGGGAGACTTTATCAGCCGGCCAGTGCCAAAGGCCAAAGGAGTGAGTTGGTGAAAATTGCCATGCTTCTTAAGGATGTTTTGTTTGTTCCTCAATTATTATACTTGTCAGATTAAAATTTGGTATGTGTATGCATCATTTCACTCATTTATTTAGAAATCAGCAAGGTATTTCTATAAATGAAAATGTCCTCGTTTTGCTTCTTAATGTACTAAATTTTGTTAGAGTTATCAGCTGAGTTTATGCTGGGGTCTCATATAATCCCTGACACATAGTAGGAGCATATAAAATATATACTGAGTGAATAAATGAACCAAATTTCTCTTAATCAACCAATGCAAACAAGTATGATTCTGCTCTGGAAAGTCGTTTCATTTTGGTCAAAAATGGTTATTTCTGATCATTTTCTGAATGCAAAAATGGATACTGTCTTAGCAGTTTACTTTTTGTTTCTGTAAATACCTTTGTGAAACTGGGAATAACATTTTGTCCATGAGGCAGGTGTTAGAAAGCGTTTTAGCTCAGTTAAGAACCCCAGTGTCATAGGAGCGACCCCACACTGCCACCCACCAAATGGTCCCCCAGAAACCTCTGAAGTCCAAAGTAGCAACCTGATTGTATTAAAAGCAATACACAAAAGCTCACACAGGATTCTCCCAGGATCAAACGGGAAATCCGAGGACTGCATTTAAAAGGCGGCCCCACACTGACATGCTGCGCGTCTGTCTTAGAAATCGATGCTGATACAATTCGACAAGTCTGTAATCAGTTTGAGAACATGCTCCAGTGTGTTTTACAGCAGACAGACTGCAATTTTCACTTTAGTTTCCTAGTAAAACAGACCATGAATGGGAAAGTTACCCTACAGTATACTTGTTCATAGCTTTAAAAAAGGTAATATGTATTGTTCATTTAGTTGCTCCAAGTTAGAAAAAGTAAACTGCAGCCTCGCCCTCTTCTAGACTCCGGCTTTTTTCACACTGCAGCCTGTTGTGCATATACAGTAGAGGCGCTCTGTGCCTGAGACAACCAGGAACTCAACCAGCAGTGGGAAAAAAAAGAGGGTCACTTCTGTACCAAATATGTAGATTTATTTTCTTCTCATTTCCTAAACAATATTCTGTAAGACCTGCTCCCGAGGCATTTATGTTGTCCTAGATATAAGTCATTTAGAGATGATTTGACTATACCGGGGATTGCATAGGTTATATGCAGATGAGATGCCATTTTATATAAGGGACTTGAACATCTGAGGGATTTGGTGCCCAGAGGCAGCCTTTTGCAAACCTCTCTGGGGTACACAGGGATAACTGTAATAGACTCCTCTCCTACCCCCGGAACATATGACCCTCTAGGAGAGGGTCTTTCTGGGTGTTATCATGATTTACATCATTTGATTCCTGGAGCCCAACATAACATCTAGATATTAGTCAGAATGGATTGAGAGTAATTCACCCATTAATGTTGAAAAAGAAAAAAAGAACAGGAGTCTTTAGTGTTGGAACTCAAATATTTCTCTGTATCTATATTTACACCACCTGCCAACCTGAGACTAGGTGTGAGCTCTGATGTACGAAACTCTTAACTAAATGCTGAAATGAATGCACATGGTAAATGCTCTCAATTTCTGCAATCAGTCTAGAGGGTACCAACAACTTGAATTTGACGTTGCTGGTTGCAATTTTGTTGAAGCTGGTTTCATGTTTAATAGTTTTAAAACCTGTTTGCAGGGTTTGCTTCCCATCCCAGCCCCCACCCAGTGGATGATTTGAGGCTTACATTTTTGAGACTGCTAGACCATTGTTCATATCATCATATGGTTTTTGGTTAATTTTTCTTTTGCAGTGAATGAGAATTTAAGTCACCATTTGTTTTGAAAAGATAATTAATGCAATAGAGCACTTCAAAGTATATTTATTTTCTAAAATACCATCAGTGAAAGACTTTTCCTTGCATGTTTCCTTGTACAGCACCAATAAATGTGGAACAATAAGTCAGTGTTTTTCCAGTCACAGAAGCGTTTAGCAGCCATAGCCAGGACCCTGCTTACTGTACCACATATGAAGTCTCAGTTCTATTACTTTTCTCTGAGAATACTTTGGGTCATTCTATTCTACTCTTGGTTATGATGAGGCATCCAGATGAAGCAGAATTTGTAATTGTTTCTAGGATATTCACAGTCAGTAACCATACTTACCCTCCTCTCGGCTTCATGGCTTGAGAAACATGGCAGTAAATGTATTTTTTTTTAAAGATTTATTTATTTATGCATACAGAACCAAGGTATAGGCTAGAGGTGCAGGGACAGTGAGAGGATTCACCAGACAGGCCGACTGATGAAGTACACTGCTGAGGGGAGCGGGCAGGTCAGGAGAGGTCTGCCGCACCATGTGGGATCCCTCCCGGGCAGGCGGGGATCCAACTCATGCTGAAGTGCTTTAGCTTCTTAGTGCTGTGCTTTAACCTGCTGTACCCTCAGGGAGGGCCTGCAGTAAATGTATTTTAAGTGGGTGTATAAATGAAAAAACATTAATGTGACTTGATTGGTAAGAATTTAAAGTAATTTAAATAATCATTTATGATGGTTTTTATATAATCATTTAAATGATCATTTATTTCTTTACTGCTTGATTTATTTATGTTTATGGATAAAATAATAAAAGGGGACTTTTTAAGCAATTCCTGATTTACTTGGTACATTTTTGAAATCTGTAGGAGTATTTACCGATAATAAAATTTTCCAAAACTATCATGTTATACCCAACCCAAAGTTTCCCAGAAATTCCCCCAATGGAGGTATATTGAAATTTCCTTGACCTTTTAGTTCTATTGCAGCTTAACTCCATGACTTGAAAAACAAAGCAAACTCTGCAAAATAGAATCATAACTCTTTAGGGTTTGAATGCCAGTGATAGAACTTACACCCTCACGCCTGGATGCACCTTTGAGAAAATAATGAGGCATGGGCAGAATTGAACTTGCTGCTATAGAGAATGGGTATTGGCTGACTCTAGACTATTTTTTCAAATCATAAACACTGTGATAATAACTTGAATTTATATATTTAGAGGGCAAAACGGAATTCTGTATTAAAAATTGGTTTTTATTTTTCATTATTGAGGTAGCATTGGATTAGAACACTGTGTCTGATGTAGGAAATAGGTTCAGTTTTTCAGATGCACCCACCCCCAGCGCCCTCAGTCCTTCCCCATAGACCATTGGGCTCTCTGCCCCCATCCCCCCCCATTCTCCCCTTTTGTAGGTAGTCTCAATCTCAAGGATTTACTTTTTTTTGGTTTTGTCAGTTTCTTTGTTTTTGTTTCTCTGTATTCCAGATATGG
The DNA here is from genome assembly GCF_000260355.1 of Condylura cristata. NCBI lineage: Eukaryota > Metazoa > Chordata > Mammalia > Eulipotyphla > Talpidae > Condylura > Condylura cristata. Next base: position 78,677,528 of record NW_004567102.1, read on the forward strand.
GTGAAATCATCTGGTATTTGTCTTTCTCCTTCTGACTTATTTCACTTATAGTATAATCCCCTCCAGTTGCATCTACAGTGTTGCAAATGACAAGATTTTGTCTCTTGTACAGCTGAGTAGTGTGCCATCGTGTATATACGCCACGTCATTGTCATCTGCTCCTCTATCATTGGGCCCTTAGGTGCTTTCCACACCTTGGCTGCTGTAAGGAGAGGGCAGTGCATAGAGGAGACCAGAAGACCAAATATCCCCATAGTTAGTGGGTTTTGCTTTTTTTTTTTTTAATAAGTATCAAGGGTGGAACTATTGAATGATTGATTTGCTTTTAAGATTCTGAAGTATCTCCTTCCATATTCTTTTCATACTACCCTGAACACGCTGTACTGATCTTGTCAGATCTTGGAAATTAAGCAGATCAGACCTGATTAGTATTTTCTTTCATAATTGATTCTTCTAATTGTAGTAACATTAGGAGTCTCCCCATAAGGTATATTTGGATGGGAGATCATCTCTTTTGATGTCCAAAAAACATGTCTGCATGGACTGTTACTATTATTTCCTTTTATTATTATTATTATTTTCATTTTTAATTATTTAGGCTCAGGGGGAATGAAAGCTCATGTCCTTCAGCCATGCAAGGACCCAGGGAAGGGTCGCAGCCCATCCTGAGAGGTGGATTTCTAGCACCTGAAGCATAGCCATCTTCCACACTTAGGCACCTTGCAGCTGTGGGCATCTCAGAGATGCCCTCTGGTTTTTGGATAGATACTGTGTCTTTAAGTAGTGACTGCCATATTGTTTTAGAAAGGTATGACACACTTCTCTCTTTTAAGAATATAAGTCACATACTTGAAAATTTGGAAATCAGTTTGATGACTATGGTCACCATCTAAAACTTTAAATTTTCTGCATCATTTAAGAACGATGGGAAAATTCTTTGAAATTTGGTTTAAATATTTTTAGAAGACCAGAGTGCAGTATATAAAAAAATTAGAATATAGGAAGAAATAACTCACTGAACAGATAAACCAGGAATTGGTTAATTGCCTTTTGAAAAAATGGGTTCTTTATAAGAAGGTCCCCAGGGTTTCTTTATATGCTCAGCTCTCCAGGTACATTTATATGTGTGATTGTAGATCATTAACCACTTGATAAAATGGCCAAGGGAAAAAAGGAGGAAAAATTGCTCAAGGTTTGGAAGCCAATTACTAATTACAAAATAATCCAAAATGATGACAATGCATGTCTTAATTGAACATGTGAACTAATGGGAAAACTTTGTTTGAATCACGTGAACTTTATTTATATAATTTTGTGAAGCCTCTATTAGCAGCATAAAATTCTGTGTATGATGAATCTCATCCATTCATGCGACACATTTACTAGGTTTGGAATGTATTCCAGGCGCCGCATGGAACAGGGGTGTGCAAAACCAAGCACAGCCTCTGACCTCAGAAGACATGCCCAGAGTGGTTGCCAATTTTGCCAATTGTATTTTCAAGTTTTATGGGTGAGAAGATGTGACATGGAAATGAAAAATACACTCTCTTTTTTTTTTTAAAAACTTACTCAAACTTCTTTGCTCTCTGTGGTTGTTTTCCTCTTTATACATTTTATGAAATATATTATTATAATGCATGCTTATTACTCTCTGGATTATTTGTAAAGATAAAGAGAAAAGCTTTTTTTAATTTGGTTCTTGGCATATTTATATGAATGTTTTGAGGCTCTGGAAATGGCAATTATCATAAATATCCCCAGTGGCACATTTTATTAGCATGAACTCACATAACATAGATGAATCAACCTGGAGGTTTTTCCTTTAGTTGTTTGGTCATAATAATTGGCTCTGTTACAGGTGGGTAGTGTGATCTTAATCTCCTTTCGTAAATTTGATTGAAACACATCAGGGAATTATGAGTTGAGGATCTATTTCAGACTTAAATATCACATAGTTTTTGTGACAATTTCCCTACCCTGTGAATCTAATGAAAGAAAGTAATCTTTTAATACGTCATGTATATTTACTTATTCATGTGGAAGTAGTGTTACAGCTCCAAGCTCTGTTTATATAAGCAATCCATAGGAACTGCTCTAATTCATTTATTTTACAATGATTACAACTTTTAGTTGAGCAAATATTGAACTTTATTAATCCCACCTGTGTATCCTGCTGGGTAATAATATGTATTGGCACATGTATTTAAGATTCTTCAGGCTTTGAACAGAAATGTTGCCATGGGAACCTGATTTCATAGCCCATAGTCCTTTGCGGAGCTACACCTGCCTCATGGTAGAGGTTTCCATGGCAACATTTTTGTTCAGGGAACATAGAACTTGAACAGAATATGCCATGAGTCTCTTTTAAACGTGTGCATCGATAGTTGCCATATTAGTATCATTATGTGTTTATTAGAAATACAGGTGACCCCATGGTGGGCAGAAGTATTGCTCTTGCTTCTAGGTTCCTGTGGAAGCCAGTAGTCACAGTACACTGGATTAAGGAAATTCAAGTAATTTCCACTCTCTTTTTCTTTGTCTTTCTATCCTTCACTCCTTTGACCCTCCCCCGCCAGAGCATGGTGATGCTCAATGGCTAATGACCAGAATGATCATTTGTGATAACACAGAACTGTAAGGACAAGATGTGTAACTAATGTCTGGCCAAGCTCAGAAGGCTTTGTTTTAAAGGGCAGCATCAATCTTAGGAGCCTCTAATGCTAAAGAATCTTCTACTAATGGTTCTTCAACCTCTTCACACATACTTTACTCAAAGAAAGTCATGGACTCCAGTAACAAAGCATCAGGAGGATAGGGAAAGAATTTGTTTATATATTTCTGATCCAGTGTCTAGTCTCTTTATCGCTTATATTTACTTCCAGCGCTAAAAAAAGTTGACAAGTCCTAAATTAAAGTGGCCTGTGCGTTTCCTTGCTCATCTTTCATTTGTGTCAGATTACATTTATAACTAAGATCATGTGGAAGGAGGGTGCTATGCCCAGTAACAGATAGTGGGGAGTTTTCACCTCTGTATTATTGTGATTCCATCAGCTATTATATGCATCCTCATCTATCAAGTCCATGTTCTTATTGCCAGGTATGCTGGCGTGTTGCTATTTCTTGGCAGGTCTCAAAACATAGAGCAGTGGATTCTGCAGTAGCCCCAGAGGCTGTGCATGGACTACAGAGGAACCACATGGAGGCTGTTATTAATGCCAATCATCTTCCACCCACAAGGGTATCCGAGGGACTCTTAGAGACCGCAGGGTTGCTTTCAGCAGAAACCCTAATCAGATCATCTTCCTTGATCAGGAAAGGGAATGTAGGAAAATGAGGTGGGCTAAGGAATTAGAAGACATAAATGCATTCTGAATGCATTCAAGACAAATTAGCTCAGAGTGCAAATAGAGATTGATTTGTCTGATTGAGTGAAAGTATAAGGTAGAAGCCTGAGGTCGGCCTTCTGCCAGCTTAAAGCCTTGGAAAGTTAAACAAATACAGGCAGTCTCAAAACACATGTTATTCGGAAGGAAAGAGGGAAATGAGGTTGGGGAGAGGAAGGGAAAGAACGAGCAAGGGAGGAGGGGAGGTAGGCACGGGAGAGTGAAGGGTAAGTGTAGTAAATTTACATCCTGATAAACTCAGAAGTAAATCTGGAGGAATGTCACTATGAGGTCTGGGCAAAGAAATTGTAGGTGACTTTGAAGGAGAGAATATTGCAAGGTACATAGATGATCACATACTGAACATTTTGGTCTTCTAACTTACTGAATAACTCCTGCAGCTAGAGAAACCCAACTTCTATTTGCTGAACATTGTAATCAGCTTACATTTAAGAAAATGCTTCCTGGATTCAAAAGAAAACCTTTTAAAACTATTAGACCTGCTGATTTCCTAGATCCAGTCCAACACCAGTATTATATTCTGTGCCCCAATCTTTACTAAGCTTATATGGTGATGGGTTTTAACCATTGGTTAATAGAGTTAAGAGAGTGTTGAGCTTATGGTCATTGCTCAATCAATATTTCTTGAGTTGAAGTGAATTAAATATCATCTGGAAACTGGAAATGGACCATGCAGTTCTTTTTCTAAAATGCCAAGAAAAAAAAGTGATTTGAATCAGTGGAAAGGCCTGTACTCAAAACAGACCACAGTCCTGAGCTTGGGGGGGGGGGAAAGCCCATAAAAACCCCAAATCCACTTTGTGCCGTTTTGACCAGTAGACAAGCCTAGAGAACTGAAGAGATGAGATTGCATAACTTCAGCAAGGATGCTCAGAAAAAAAGGAGTCAGCCAGTTATACCAGAGGAGAGATTCAACTTTTGGTCACAAAGGGACAAAGAGCTGAAGCCCTTTAAAAATGGACAATGAAAGAGCTGTGATCAAACATGTCTGAGGAATGTGAACCAGTGAACACAACCTTGTTCTTTCAATCATGGATGTTGCTACAATAGAAACCATCATGACTTGCAACTTTAACAGATGAGTTTAGGGGCTCTCCCTGGTGGCATAACAGGCTAAAGCACCGCATTATGAAACTCTGAAGCCACTGCAGCAAGAGTTGGATCCCTGGCCAGGGAGCTGACCTACATGGCATGGCAGACCTTTCTTGATCTGCCTTAGCAGTGTACTTTGTTAACCCTGTTCCACTGCCCACTCTGTCTCTGGTGAATCCTTTCACTCACCACACCTCTGGCCTGTACCCCAGTTCTGTAAGCATAAATAAATAAATCCTTAAAAAAAAAAAAAAAAAAGGATGGGTTTAGGACAAAAGAGAGCATAAAGGCCAAAAGACTCTTATAGAAAGTAATTCACTGATGGAGTTAAGTACTCCCAAGGTTCAAATAAAGTGCACATGTAAAAACTCAAACTCAGTGGGGCAAATGGAGCAGACTGCTTATTTTGATCAGAAACTACTTCAATTTTCTGTGTGTGACTTGACAACTCTGCTTGAGGAAGGTTGGGGAGGGAGAGTCAGGGGCTTGCTGGGTGGTAGTGCTCTGATTCTTAGCTCCCACCCTCCCAACCTAGTGTTGTGCTACTCAGATAGCCTGGTGGTTTTCTCCCAATTCAGGAGAAATGACTTAATGCATAGCTTCTGTATGTAATTGTGCAACTATATATAAAAAGGGGAAAGGCAGGTTGTCTAATAATTTATTTTTGAATTTCTGCTAAAATCTTTTACAAGATTTTATAATTTGGTACCAAACTATTTAAGTGCATGCATAGATAGATAGATACATAGATAGATACATAGTTACATGATAGATGATCACTGCATAGATACATAGATGATACATAGATGCATGATAGATAGATGATAGATACATAGATAGTTACATGATAGATGCATAGATACATAGATAGATACATAATAGATAGCTATTTATGCATTGTGTGTATATGCATATAGATCCCTCAGGCAGCATACCCTAGTAGTTCACAAAGAGCCATGTATTTCTAGACATTTCCCAGCAGAATGAAGATGGAGGTGAAGGAAGGGCAGAGGATTCTCAATGGCAGCTAGAGCTTTGCATGAGGGTCAGCTGTTCCAGCAAGGGGAGATAAAGAACGAGAGGGTTGGTCTAAATGGATGCCAGACAATAGGGACCTTGGTTGCTCAGGTATATAAGGGTTTACAGTTTCATAGGTAACAGGACACCGATGAAGAGATTTAAAGATAAGATAAACAAAGAACTTTGAGTGTGATGAGGCTCATTCTGGAAGTTAGGTTGAGAGGGAATGGCTTACAGGAGTGAGGTTAAAGATATATGTTGATTAGAGGTGAATTGTTAATATACCAGAGAGGATCTGGATTTCTTACAGGAGCAGTGGGAATGGCTAGAAAGGATACAAGGGAGTTTGCCATCTGTATTCTACTCCCTCCCAGTAGGCTCTTCCCATTAACACTTTTGTCTCATTAAACGAAGGATGATGTTATGAAAGACTGACAGACTGGCGAGCCTCCTCAGTTTGTTCGCAACCTGCTTTCGTTTATTATCTGCTGGTTGCGTTTCACTCAGTGAGTCTTCTAGAGAAGGAAAAGGAAAGGAATAATAAGAAAAATCTTTCTAGTCTTTAAAAGCAAACTAATAGGTTATGAATACGTTGCATTTATTATTTCTTCACTAAGTCAGGATTCTCTGTAAATGAATTTTGTCAGGGAGTTCTAATTAAACCATAATAGCAGCCACTGAGAATAGTAACAGGAAAAATGTTAAATAGATTCTTGCTAGGCTGTTTTTTTTCTTCCTATTGTTACCTCTTATAACCTTTACAATGCACTTTTCTCAAAGGAATCCACAGTGTATGTACTAGAGAATTGTTTAAGTACAAAGTCATATACATCCTATTAACACAAACCGTACTCTGGCACATGTAACAGAAATAGAGATTCCTTTAGAATGTAGAAAATTTCCTATTATATTCTGAAGTAGGATGAAAAGGAGAGATCCACTTTGACTGAAATCCCTCATCTCTAACAATAAGTCATAAAAGGAGTTGACTGTAAACTCTTTTAATCTTAAAATTACAAATACATTTAATATGGAATACATATGTCAAATGCTCCACATGCAATGAAAATATCAAGGGTCAATTCATCAAATCTTTGAACTCAAACTTCTCTTCCCATTTGTGCAAGTGCCATGTTTATTAATTTTAAAATTTTAGCAGGGAATATGAGCATATTTGAGTGGTGAGGAACAAGAAAAAAAAAAATAGAGACTTTTCCACCCAAGCCCCAAACCTGCTCTAGCTATTAACATTCCTTTTGCTTCTGCTCTCCTCTTTCCTCCCAACATAACATCTTACGGCTTAAGATGAAAAGACTTATTGGATTCTCTGTTGTCAATTGGACAAGCCCTCTCTGGGGTCCTTTCTGTCAAGATCCTCAGATTCCATTTGAATTTAAAACAGACCTGTAGGCTTAAGAAGCATGGCAGCCTGTGTTCGGGGAAACAGAGAAAGAGTTATTTTTAAAATATCTTACAGGATCTTCATTCCCCAGATAGGTTGAGGGGAAACTTGGTGGATGGTTCAGAATGTTTGGAAGCAGCTTCCTATGTGTGAGTGATGTGGAAGTTGTGCTGATCTCTGTTGAGAGCAGTTACTGAATGCATACCCTGAAATTACACAGCCATTTATTTTTGACTTTAATAGACCAAGATTTTAAGGAATCAGTGATACCAGGTTGATGGAGCTAGACAGTTTTCACTTGGTAGGACATGTGGCTGCTTCTTCCTCTATTTCAAGGAACCATAATGTAAATCTCAAATTTTACTGAAATGTAGAAGAAATGATCTTTTATCAACTTTCCCAGATTTTTCTTTAATTTTGTTTCTTATTTTAGTGAACTCTTATTATCTAGTCAGCAAGCAAATACTAGAACACTTCAAGTTGAATTGGGTGATATGGTAGAAAAAGAAGAGAGAGAGCAACTCAGTCAAGAAGAAAAGAAAAACATAATACTGGGAATAAAAGTTACAAATGCTAGAAAAAAACGGGATATATAAAAATGACTTAAATATAAAATTAAATTTAATTTATTGTAAGATTTTTTTCTCCCTTACTTAAGAATGTTATAACTTTAAGATATTAGGTACAGGACTAAGTGTTCATATTTTAGTATTACCTAATCTGATATTTTCTTCTTTATTGACTGAGCCATAAGAAAGATGTGAATTTCCTTGTCTCTTTTATGTGGACTTAACTCCAATTGATTTTACTGACAAGAGAGCATTTAGGGGAATTCTCCTGATGTTCCGCAACATATACCAGTACTTACATTCTGTCTGGTCTCCGAATCTTCAACCCCACTACTCGTCTTTATTCTTTCCAGTCTGCAAATCTCCCTCCTTCTTAAATGTCCCTTCTACCCTTTGGAGCTAAGCCACGCCCCAGCCAAGATCTGCTCAGGGATCGCTCTGATTACTTTCATAGTTATTCTAATGCCTAGTGGGTACTTTTCACTAATCATAACATTCTCACATCAATATGTGCTGCTTCTCCCTCTGAACTGTAAGCTTCAGTGGACAGACATACTATATTCTATATTATCGTTATTGCACCATAGTAGTCCTTAGAATTAACCAAAGGCTCCCTATTTTGTAAAGGAATTTCCCCAAAATAATAATAAAAAAAAAAGTCATAAGCTAGTCACTAAGCTCAATTTATTTGATGGTTTATTGATATTGTCTAATGTTCTCGCAAATGTTTTAGGTCCTTTTTTTGAAAATAAAGTATTAATAATATCAAATAGCAGGACTGTTGTTCCTCATTTAAAACGTAATGGCAGTGCTATGCCAGTCCCTCAAGTTTAAAGTGCAGTCTTAGCACAGAAGAACCCCCGGTTGACAGCCCACATCCATCGGCCTGGGCAGCTGTCCCCTTTTGAGGGCACCCATAAATTTAATCGTGGGATTCATTGGCCTCTGTACCTAAATGTGCTGTTTTCATCCTTCCACATACACATATTTTCTTGTTCCTACAGCTAATTGGAGATCTAAAAGAAATCATGGATTTTGGTGCATTAATTTTTAGTTGGTAAATTAAAATGATACATTTTTTTAACAGTAAAAATAGCACAAACTATGATAAACTCATTATACATTAGACTGTGATTTATGAAAAAATGTTGAAAACCACATTAATTTTACAAGCCCTGTCTATGCAGTAAGAAAAGCAAGAAGATAGTTTAACAGGAACGTGTGTTTTTCTAGTGAGCTCAATCACTGTAAATTTTGTTGTGGTTGCAATCTAGAGCTCTTTTTCTTTTCTCATTAGGCATATAAAATAGTGTCTTTTTTCTCTAGGAGTATGTGTTTTTATGTGTGTGCATATATATATATATATATATATATATATATAGATACAGTTTTAACAGTTTTCTTGAAATACAATGGGGACTACACCTGGTGAAAATACATAAAATTAAGGAAATTAAATATACATGCATACATATATGTATGTATGTATATTTAATATACACAATATATGCATGTATATTATATATATATATATGAATGAATGAATGAAATACTTCCTTCAAGTGGTGTCTACCATCAGTTCCATTCTTAAAAATACTCTCAGTCCATGAAACATATTTTCTGCTGAACACTGGGAAATTTAATTCAGAAGTAGTGCTTTATTGATGCTTCGTTTTTGTGACCTTTCCAGTCCTGTGTTGGTGACATATTGGTCCTCTGTCTCCAGTGCTTTGAGAATCTAATAGATAGGATAGAATGGGTCAGATAATGAAAGTCCCTGGTACATTAACTTTCAATTTCATGAATGTCTGAATATTGCAGAGAAGATGAATAGCGGGACTTCCTTTGCTTTTACATTTTAACATTTATAAGCTAGTTAAATTTCCCCTGTATTATCAGCAGCAGAATCCCACTTCCAATATTAACAGATATATTTATATTTTAGAGCAGTAGTATAAGAGTTTAAAACAATTTATAAACCACAGAGCAGGCAACTTACAAATGCATGTTACTAAAAGAGATGAATAAATAGTGCTTCCATTTCCTATGAGTTATATAGCACATGAAGTAGACATTGAGTAGGGCTCCTTTTTGTTTCTCTTTGTTTTGCTGATGTGAGAGTTGGGGTGTGTTGTCAGTCAGATGACTGCTCTGTTCGCAGGTCATTACAATTATCCCCAAAAGCAGTGTTATTGTTTTGAAGAGGCTTTCATTTTCTCTGAAGATGTTGGAGACAGCATGGCCATTTGAAAGAATCTGTTGAAATAGACTAATCTTTGGGATGAGGCACAAAATCAGTGGAGTGGTAAGAAATATAAGAAAGGTTCTGAGTGGTTAGGCAGGGACAGGGATGCCAAGGCACACAGCTGTTAGATTGTTGGGGTTCGGACACTGATATGTGAGCTCATTTGTATTCCCTTGGGTTGTTTTACAGACACTGTATCCTCTGCTGTTGCTTTGTTCTGGTCTCAGCACTGTGTCCATGGTGTCCATTTTAATGAGGTGGACAGAATCAGACAAACAACTTTACCTTTCGGATGGTGGCTCAATATTGTTGGGACATTTAAAAATGTGTGCTCCTGAGTGCGAGACTGGGGGATCTGAGGTTATGTTCTAAATGAGAAATTGAGTCACTGGTTTGATTCGGGGTGATGCTCAGCTAACCTGACTCCTTCAATATGTAATGAGTAGATAGTAGGTGCATTTCTATTTTAACACAAAACCGAAAAACTCATTTGCGGACATGAACGTGTCTCATGGTGTTTTTTTGTTTGTTTGTTTGTTTTGCCAGTATTTGCTTTGAGAAGATGCCAGGCTTCTGGCTCTGGTTCCACACTCTTCCGTAGTCCTCTTAGAGGAGTCATCTGCTTTCTCGGTTGCTATTTCTTTCCTCCTTTTTTTTTTTTTTTTTTTTAAGATGTACTTATTTATGCATACAGAACTGGGGTATAAGCCAGAGGTGCAGAGGAAGTGAGAGGATTTACCAGAGAAAGAGTGGAGAGCAGAACAGGAAGATGGATAAAGTACATTGCTGAGGGGAGCAGCGGCCATGTGGGTCACCTCCGGGTCTGGGAATCAAACTGGCACTGAAGCGGTTGTGGTTGCAGTGCTGCGTCCTAACCCTCTGAGCCACCAGGGAGGGCCCCTGCTATTTCACTTAAATAATTGCTGAAGCATCTTTTTCTTCAGCTCATCTATACTTCAACCCAGTATACCTTGCCCATTGGCGGTGTGCAGATGTGATGCCCCCTCAGTATCTTCCCGCTTCCACTGTGCCAGACCCACATTTCAGCTCAGGCCTCAGTGGTGCTCTTCCCAATATCTGTGGTACTACTTCTGGGCCTGTTTCTGTTGTATCCATTCCTGTTTCCCAACTTTCCCTACAAACTGCTGGATTCTGCCAGAGTTGGGGCTGCCAGAGGAGAAGGGAGAGGAAGAGAAAGCAGCTGGGTTGTTTATCTCCCTTCCCTTGCCTTACCCAGCCTGTGCAGAAGGAACTACAACTTCCCCTTGACCTGGGCCACTTCTGAGTAGTGCTATAAAGTTACAGGTTTTGCCAGTTGACCCTGGCCTCTGGTCTCAGTGATTCCCACATCTTCCAAGTATGAGGAACTCCCTGCTGTGCTTATCTGTAGGTGGTATTAGAGTCTTATTTGACTTCTCAGTGCCTTCTTTAGCTGTGTAATCAAATCTTGGCACCACATTTGCCATTTTTAAAAGCATAGAATGGGGTCCCTCCCTGGTGGCCCCATAGGTTAAAACACAGCACTTAGGAGCTGAAGCCACTTAAGCATGAGTTCGATCCCCACCCCGGAGGTGACCCACATGGCACAGCAGACCTCTCCTGACCCTCCTGCTGCTCCTCTCAGCAGTGTACTTCGTCAATTGGCCTGTTCTGCTCCCTACTCTGTCTCCGGTAAATCCTCTCATCACCCACAGCACCTCTGGCCTGTACTCCAGTTCTGTATGCATAAATAAATCTTAAAAAAAAAAAAAAGCGCAGAATGGTTTCGTTTTCCATGTTGGAGCCTAATACATCCAATCTCTGTAGCTGCTTCATAGCCTTCCTCTACACATGCCTCTCAAAGAAGGTTAGAATTGCATTTTTCATCAAGCTCATCCCTTTAGACACACTGTGAGTGTTTTAACTGGTTAATGTGCAGATTCACAAAGATTGACAGCCCAGATTTTTCCTTCCCATATGCATATGGCCAGCAATTAGTTGTCTGTCTCTAACTTTTAGAGTTCTTTTTATTATATTAACCATATATCAATATGACGTTGAATTCATTACCTAAAAGCATGTCTTCTCAACTCTATTAAGGTCAAAGTCCTGTAAACTCAGTCCCTGTATCCTTCCTATGTATCCTTCATGACCCAAGCACAGCGTCATGTACATATTACATGATCAAAGCTATCTGTCCAATGAGTGGCTATTGCTTTCAAACCAAAAATGAAACTTAAAAAATGCCTTTGCGGCCCTCCCTGGTGGCGCAGCGGGTTAAAGCACAGCACTGAGAAGCTAAAACCACTTCCGCATGAGTTCGATTCCCGCCTGCCTCGGAGGTGACCACATGGCGTGGCAGACCTCTCCTGACCCGCCCGCTGCTCCCCTCAGCAGTGTACTTCGTAGATCTGCCTGTTCTGCTCCCCACTCTGTCTCTGCTGAAGCCTCTCACCACCCCTGACCCTCTGGCCTGTACCCCAGCTCTGTATGCACAAATAAATAAATCTTTAAAAAAAAAAAAAAATGCCTTTGCTAGTAATGAAATTTTTTGCAATGTCCTAGAACAAATCCAAAAGAGAAACAGAATTTATTCTTCTGAAAAGCCTGAGAGAATTGGACTGCATTTATAAAAAGCGTATATACTGATGTACTGATAGCAATATATGATATACTGATAGATAAAATGCTCTTCCTAGAGAAAGACTTGTGACTCATCTTCCATTTTCAGTTTTTGATCCAATAGATTTTCGTTTTCTACTTTCTTGTTACTTTGTTTCCTTTTTTGTAAGAAGACACTGTTGGTTGGTAGTGGTCTACTCTGTGTTCACTCCCCTCTTACACCTTTCTAAGTACCTCCAACTCAAAGCTTATGATCAAAGATAGCAACTTCTGGGAAAAGATGACACCACCCTTAGCTAAGAAATGAGCAGATGTTCCTATCATCCATTCAGGTAATTTTATTCTTCTCACTATGGTGACTGATTCAGATGACCCAAATTTAAGTCAGTCAGCTCATGGAATTTCTGGAGCCAACCTGGACAGACATGGCTTTAGAAAAGTACCTTTGATTCAATTTCAGGTAGTGAGAACTCAGGAGGAATCTGAGGACTTCTAAGGAAGTTTGTGGAAGAAATTTCTGTCTCCTACTAGTCTATGCCTATAAAGTGTGTGGATATGATGCTTATAATGGCTACAACCATCTTTTCTTTAACCATGCATCAGCCTTACGATGAAACAGATCCTACAGAAAACAGAGTAGACAGAAGAAGATAAGCTGGGTCCTCAATAATAGCACTGAGTGCCTGACTTAAAAGTAGTCTACACTTAAACACACTTGTTTTATGAGTGTCATTCTTTGAATGAGGTATGATTTAGTTTGCATTTGATAACATCTTAATTGATAGGCAAGGCTGAGAACTAAAATACTCAAAGATTGATTCAATTCAGTCACTTTACCCACGAGGGAAAGTTACACTGTCAAAAGATGAACCAAAGGGACACAATTCCATCCCTCCTCCATGATTTCAGCCTTCCTTCTTTTCATTACTATTTCTCTTCATCTTTACCCTCAATTTACTACATATCCATGTTCAAGATGGGGTACTTAACTTACATTTATATGTGCATGTTTATATTAATATCTAGTATATGATATATATTATATGTACACAGAATATAGCATATTCATATGCTGTATGCATAGTATTAGTGTATAGCATGTATTTGTGTGTGTGTATATATACTCCCTTAATGGGGCATGTATGTGATATGCAATGCCTGTTTGTTTCACTCAATCGACTATAAAAGAATTTAGGATACCCAAGTATAGAGAAACTTGAAGAAATTTGAGTGAATGAACATCCTAAGCCAATAAATTTTGATAAATATGGAAAAGGACAACCTGAATACTAATGAACACTTGGGGGAAATATGTGTTTTGAATATTAAAATATTATGACAAATGCCGAAAAAAAAATATAAGGATGAAGCATTGGAAGTTGAATGGAAACCTGAAGACAACATGATGTGATTAAGACTTAAGCACAGGGACCTTGGAATCAGAGAGACTTTTGTGTTCAATCTCTGGTCCTGCCTCTGAACCAAATTTTCGTATCTGTAACATGGGAGTGAGACTATCTTTATGATGATGTCGGACTTTAATGACAGATATGTATTTAAATATCCATAAAATAGTGTAAATGGCACTATATAAATATAGCAGGCTCCTTTAATTGTTATTGTTTCTGGTGTTATCATTAATCAGTAGCTGTCTGTTTTTAGGTTTTTGTCCTTTGATGTTATTTTCTGTCAACCTAACTGTCTGCTGGTAAGTCTTCTCCAACCTTGGGTTTTGCTAGTATCTCTGAGACATAGCCCAGGGATAGATAACAGGAAGATGAGATTTATTAGAATCAAGGGAGAAAAGTAAACCTGTTGAACTAGTCCAATAAGCCATCTTCACCTGTAGGTAAGGAAAGCCAGTAGTAGCCCCCCCACAATGGGAGGCGCTGTGTAGGGTGACAGTCCAGGCAATTGCAGTGACAGAAAGTGGACCCATGTGACCCTCATAACTTATGCAAGAAGACAGAGAAACACACAGCATTTCAGGATCAAAGTCAAAACCGTCCTGTCATCTGATAAAGCATACTGTCTTAGATTCACCAATATTTTTATGCAGATTGAAAAAAATTCTAACTGGATTTCTAGAGTGGTTCAAATTAATCCAATGTCTGGACACCATCTGAAGCCTTCCAACCATCCGCCTATGTACTCCTTCACCCCAATCCACTACTCCTATCCAATCACTTATCTCTTAGTTCTTTCAGTTTCACTACTCACAGGGGTGCCCTTAACTCCTCTAACCTGATCTCTTTCCTTTTTTGATTATTGAGGTAATGTGGGTTTACAACAGTGTGTCACTTGAGCTCCATTGGTTCACGCCTCTTCAGGTGTATGTTACCACCAGGCCTACCTCAAAAGTGATTACAATTCCCCCCCAACCTGTAGAGACCTCTTTGCTTTTCATCTGCCCACCCTCTCTAGAAGCTTCAATTCTGCTCTTACGTTTATATGGTTCATTTAGATCTAAACTGAGCTCTTGACTGAAGCAATCCATCTTACTCTGTTCTCATTGCCTTGAGAACTGAATTCCTGACCAGGATGGAGGAAAGCATGAGAAAAGGTTCTAACAGAGCATAGTCCCACTTCCGCTAGGCCCACCTAATCATCTTCCCCATTCAAGAGGCATCTGTGTTCCCCCAAGTACCTTTAAAATAACTTTTTAGAGTTTTCACTTTTCTAAAACTACAAGAGAGAATTTATTATCTGGGAAAAAATCACGTGTTTTGTCAGTACTTAAAAAGTAAAAAATGAATGTGACCCTCATAACTTATGAGGAAAAAAAATGATAGAAAATAATATTAGGTTGTCGGAAAAGGCATGATGCATTTTTGCTTGAAAACCAGGGAAAAAAGTCATGACTTTTCTGGTAACCCAGTATTTATAAAGTGACCATTATGTGTCAGAAGGAATTATGAGATGCCATCTCACTTGATCCTCACAATAGCTGTGTGAGGGAGGTGTTATTAGGCCAGTTTTAAAATGAGGAAATGGAGCACAGATGCATTGAGTAGACAGTGTGAGGTAAGTGTCCGAGCTGGGACTGCAAGCCAGGCCTTTGATCCAAAAATCCATGCTTTTCTCATTGGATTTGTTCCAATGTTTAAATTTTATAAAAAGGTTTTGTGGGGTTTTTTTGTTTGTTTTTTCATTATAAGGTTTAGCATTCATCAAAGGAAATGTCTGTATATGTAAATTCCCTGCACTGATAGACCAAGTGATTATTTATAGCCTGTTGACATTTGCTGAGCTTTCCGCTCACATTTACATCAGCCTGACACCCCCTAGAGAAGACCTGGAGATGTTTTGATGACATGTCAGGGATTTCTAGTGTATACTCAGTGATTCATTCTACAAACATTCGAAATGTTTGCCATGTGCAACACATGGTACTGAAGAGTAAAACTTACCAAACCTTTTCGGAGCCACCACGCAGAACCCATTACAAGGATAGGTGTTATATAGATTTGTTCTGGGCAGAGGTTCCAAGAGGTTCCAGAACAAATGCCTGTCCCTGTGTTCTATGCATCAACCATGTACGTATGAATGAATAATGTACATTCATGAATGAATGAACAATCCTGGCAATGCAACCATACACGATTAGACTGGAGAAGGAGGGTACAACACATAGGAAGAGGAACAAGAACTCAAAGGGAAGGATACAAAAGCCAAAGAGCCTTTAAGTTGTAGTCATGGAGGAGTGAAGGCGTAGAAGGCAAGGAATCAACTGTTATCTCTGCTGTTCAGGAAATGTGGGACATGTACTTTACTTTCACAGACTCCGTTTCCTTGTTGCTCTAGGTGGGGCATCTCTCAAACGAAGTGATAATAGTTTAGTAAAATATAGAATGGCCACCCGTGCCAGAATGAAGTCCTTATTAATATTTGTTCTGATTTCTTTGATGTTCTGAAAACCTCAAAGATGAGCAGAAGCAAATGCATGGTTTATGATGGACAGGGCTTGCCTGGGTCACAGAGATGGAGGGAGAGCTTTGCTTATACACCTATATCAACAGCAGCAAAATAAGAGTTGAAAATTGGAAAGGAATCTGGGATTTGAACCAGAAGAACAAAAGTGTTTATTGAAAATACGTAGCACTGGGCCCTCCCTGGTGGCACAATGGGTTAAAGTGCAGCACTGCGAACTTTTTAATAATAAAAAAAAAAAAAAAAAAAAAAAAAGTGCAGCACTGCGAAGCTGGCCACAGCTGCTTCAGCCCAAGTTTCATCCCCAACCAGGGAGGTGACCCACATGGCACAGCAGGCCTCTCCTGTTTCCCCACTGCTCCCCTCAGCAGTGTGCTTCATCAGTCTGCCTGTTCTGCTCCCTACTCTGTGTCTGGTGAATCCTTTCACTGCCCCTGCACCTCTGACCTGTGCCCCCTCTTACCTGTACCCCATAAATAAATAAATCTTAAAAAATACATAGCACTGTTAAAGAGGAATGGATGAACCCTTTTTACTAGGGTACACATAGAGCTAATCCTCTTCGAAAGTTAAAAGAAAACTGAGTGAGATGGAGATAGGTGATTTTGCGAGTGTAGAGTCTTTGGTTTCCTGGTGCCGCTTCCTTATCTGTCTTTTGTTATCATCCAGCAGAGACTTCTTGGTATGAAACACCATTTAATCTGAGTTTATTTTAGGTCGGATTATCCTGATTCAGTGTCCTGCCATTCAAAGTTCCCTGATTCACCTTTAATAAACTCAGAACATCAAAGATGTTCTATCTGAGCCAGTCAGTGGTGAATAAATAAGTAGGTAAATGAAACCATGGAAGTTGTTTTATTTTGGCATAAAGATCAAGCTCAAAGTAATCTTTAAGAATATAAAATCAGGCTAGATTTCAGGTTTGCAGTTAATAGAATGGCAGTTCAGGTCGCTTTCTTCTTTTCGCATTCGTTTGGACCCAGAAGACATTTATTAAACAAAGAACAGCAGAACAAACTAATGCTGAAGAAGGAAATTGGTTTTCCTGCAGTCCAACCTATTTTTAAATTAGCAGAAGCAAGTGCTAATATGAAACCCTGTGACCAGTAATCACGTTTTCCTGTCGCTTTGTCGGAACATCACAGCCATCCATATTAGCATTTCACACTAGTTAAGAGAGTGTGGTAAAATGGCCCAAGGAGACTGTGCAGGGCGAGAGCTGGTGAGGAAGAGGTGATTTGGGCAGTGAGGTTTCCTGGGAAAAGCAGCTCAGTAGGCAATTTCATGTGGAGGCTAAAGCCTGTTTTTGGACAGCAATTCAAAAATGAACATGGCTCCAGACCACGGCTGGGTTATACTTTACTCAGGTGCTGACGCAAAATCAATATTACCACCACCTATTGATGATTTATTTCAGTAATTACTCTTGAACCCATAACTAAAATGCTGTCAAAATAGAATAACCTTGTCCTACTAACTGCATGTGCTTTCTTCTTTTAATAGATTAATTTCCATGTTCCCTGATACTGACTAGTTAGCAATCTAGTAAATGCTTTAGAAAACAGGGAGAAAAATTAACAAACACCTTTGGTTGAGTGACTCAGGGTTAAACCCCCTGGGCAGTCGTCTTGTTGGGGTTTGTGGTTCTCTAGAATTCAGTCTGGCAATAATGAGGTGCTGGCATGCTTCCTCTGGCTCAGGGAAGAGTGTTAGCCAATGTCCATTTCGACCCTCCTAGTGTTTTGGTGAGTCGTCTCCAACACTTTTGGAAATTTTCCAGAAAGGAAATGCATTTCTTTAAAGATTTATTTATTATTTTTGTATGCAGAACTGGGGTATAGGCCAGAATTGCAGGGGCATTGAGAGGATTCACCGAAGACAGAGTGGGGAGCAGAACAGGCAGATTGAAGTACACTGCTGAGGGGAGCAGTGGGTGGGACAGGAGTGGTCTGCTGTGCCCTGTGCATCACCTCCAGGCCTGGGATCCAGCTCCCACTGAAGCGGCTGTTGCTCGCTTCATAGTACTTAGCTTTAACCCATTGTGCCACGAGGGAGAGCCGAAATGCATTTCTTTAACAGGCAATGCAAAAACATTCACAAGTAGCTCATTGTTCTAATTCTCTTCCAAGATTTCAGTAGAAATATACCTTCTTCATTGTCTACAGTTGATCCTGGCTTAACCATTTCCAGAACCCACAGAGAATAAATCTATTCTGCCTCCTCAGTCAGGGATTCTTAGTCTAAATTGCCTGAATGTGTATGAGGGGAAAAGACTTCTTTATTTTCAATAATACCAGACAGTTTTAGAGTCTATTTTGGTTATAAACGTAGGTAACTAAACATGAGCTGTACCTATGACTAAACCTACAGAAATCACATACACATTTCCATTAATTTTTTTCATATCTTGAAATAGGTTTTTCTGCCCATCACTGTTTGAATTGATATTATTCATCATGTTGTTAAATGTTATTTAATGTGATGAGACTATCACAAAGAATTGGTTTTAAACATTTTGATAATTTTATTTCAGAGACATTGGTTTCATTTGTAATCCTTTGTATTTCAGGCTTTCATAAACACCCTGATTGTCTTTTCAACAATGTTTCTTTGATAATTTTATTTCAGAGACATTGGTTTCATTTGTAATCCTTTGTATTTCAGGCTTTCATAAACACCCTGATTGTCTTTTCAACAATGTTTCTGGATCAATTAAATAGCCATAAAAAAAAAAAACCTTGGTACAACACAAACTTCACACCTTATGCAAAAATGAATTCCAAATGAATAACAAAACATCTAGGGAAAAAAGGAAAATCTTTAAGCCCTGGAGTTAGGGAAGAGTTTAACCTTGACACCAAAATCATATTCGATGAGAGAAAAAAATGAATAATTTGAACTAATCAAAATTTAAAATTTTTGCACTGTGTTAGAAACCTTTCCACTGTCTGAGAGAAAATATTGGTAAATTGCATGTCTGACAAATGAATTGTATGTAAGTTATGTAAAAAAAACTGAAAAAACTTTTAAGGTTGGACAAAATACATTCATTAGTGAATTTATATCTATGGGAAATCGCCATCATAATCACCAAGAAAATGCAAATTAAAGCCACATGAAAATAGCGTTCCACACTGACCACAATGACTAAAATAAAAAGTGGTGACACTGCAAGCTGACAAGGAGGAGGAGGCATTGGATTATTCATACATTGCTGGTGGGAATGTAAATTGTTCACCTACTCCAGGAAATGGTTCAATTGATTTTAATAAAATCAAATGTGCTTAATCATAATCAGCACTTTCATTGTTATGTAT
The DNA here is from genome assembly GCF_000260355.1 of Condylura cristata. Lineage (NCBI taxonomy): Eukaryota > Metazoa > Chordata > Mammalia > Eulipotyphla > Talpidae > Condylura > Condylura cristata. The sequence goes on from NW_004567102.1 coordinate 78,697,108, forward strand.
TTATCTTAGAGAAGTAACGACTTATGTTCATTTAAAAGCCTGTGCATGATTGTTCATAGCAACTTCGTTTTGCCATAGCCAAAATGTGAAAAGTGGCCAGAGATTATTCAATAGGAGTATGATTAGACAAACTATAATACATCCAGGTTGTGGAACACTAGTAAGCAATAAAAAAGGAGCTTATTATTGGCACACACATCAATATGGATAAATGAACCTCAAGGGGATTATGCTGAGTAAATATATATATATATATGTGTGTGTGTGTGTGTGTATATACATATACATATTTATATATATACACATATATATGTATATATAATATATATAACTATATATTAATATATCTGAAATGTATGTGTATGTGTGTATATATATATATATATATATAAAGGTTATATGAAATTTAACATACATATATTTCTGAACTAAAACTAAGGAAATGAAGAACAGATCAGTGTTGTCAATGACTAGAGATTTGGGGGTGTATATAGCTATGAGGAGATAGCACAGGGAGGTCTGTGGTGATCAGTTAGTTCTGTGTATTGATTAGAGTCGTGGTTACACAAAGCCACCTATGACACAATTAATTACACACACACACACCTCATAAATAAATACAGTTGTACCTAGTAAAATCTGAATAAACTATGGGTTACACAATGTTAATATCCCAATTTTAATACTGCAGATGCTAACACTAAAAAAATCTTTTAATAAACCCCAATTATAAATAAACTATTATAAGTCATGGTGGAAATCAAAGAATTCGGTTATCTTCTTTTGCTCCAAGCAAAATTATCCTTTTTATAGCCACATACAATGAGCAAACACATGTCATTCTTAGGTACTGGGTTGTATACTGGGGCTTGAACCACTGAAACCCAAAGCCAGCCTGCCTCTTTCTTTTCCTTTCGCCTTCCTTCCTTTTCTTTTTTTCTTTAAGGAAAAATGCCCCAATTTATTAAACAGGTGTTTGTATAACTTCCAGGTAAGATTAACTGAAAATGCTGACTCCCAGACACCAAATCATGGTGGTTGCCATGTAGTCCCTTATATTTCTTAGCAGAGTCTGCATCCCAAATTATACTACTTTGTTCACATTTTCCCTGGAGTTGTCTATCGTCATCAGCACCCCACCCAAGAGACACCACCTGTAACAACAGTCTTTGGCTTCAGCCACTGATTATACCTTTGCCTCCATTTCCTCATCTAGAAAATAAAAGGGAAGTTCCAGGTGACTCCTAAAGTTATTTGCATTACTTAATTGTATAGAATTGTAAGATTTAGAACCTCACATCCTAAACTTTACCTCTTGGTTCTCAAAGCTTTTAAGATTTTATTTATTTATTTATTTATTCATTTATTTATTGCATAGAAGAACTGGGGTGTGGGCCAAAGGTGAGAGGATTCACCAGAGACAGAGCGGGAGCAGAACAGGTGGATTTACTGCCATACACTGCTAAGAGGAGTAGCAGGCAAGCTAGGAGAAGTATAATGCACATTATGTGGGTCAGTTCCCTGGCCAGGCATCGAACTCCATCTGCCCTGGTGCTGTTATTGCTGGGACTTAACCCCTCTGTCATCAGAGAGGCCCCTCAAAGTGTTGTGTTAAGAAGACAGTGACACTGATGGCTGATGTTTACTGTACATGAATTTTAGCTCTTCACAAGCCTTTATGTAACCCTTCAAGCAACCCAGTGAGGGAGGTCATACAATTGTTCAATATGCTTGTTTTACACTTGTGGGAATTAAAATTCAGATGTCAATGAACTCAGTATGTATAGCTAATAAATAGAGAAGATGGAACTTGAAGTCTCTAGCTCTGAACTCAAGTTCTTCACCCCCTAGACCTCTTGTTTACCTGTCGTGTTAACAAGGACTTTGCTTGGTGGCATCATGAAAAAGCACCCACTGTCCGCCAGGACCTCTCAGCACCATGGTCCCAACCCAAATGCCCACACTTTGTGAGGCCACAGTGCAGACCTCAATCAACTTGGCTCAGAATTTGAACTACAACAGCCAAGCATGGGCCAAAAACATGATTTCTGGCTTTGGTCATTCTATTTCTGCACAATGTACACAAATTCCCCTAGTATTCAGGTTGGCGTCATTTTTTTATACAAAGTCAGAAATCTTAATCTGAATCTTTAAGGTCAAGAATTGGCAACTTTTTTCTGTAAATATTTAATATTTAGTTAGTATTTAGGCTTTGTAGGGCTTTGAGTCTTGTCACAACTACTCCAGTCTGAGTTTGTAGGCCAGTTTGCAACGCGTCCTTCAGCTAGGAGAGCGTGCAAGTCTTTGTTGCTTGCTTTGCCTAAGCTGTAGGTGTGGCAATTGATGATAAATTTCTTTGTTCTACCTGATGAATTTTTTTATAATTCTGGATTTTAGTGTCTACCACGAGCAGATATTCACTCAATAAATAACCTTCCCTTTATGTCAAAAGATAACTTCTGATTTTTTTTAATGCTAAAACAATGTCAAATATAACCAAAGAAGAATTCTATCTGGTTTCGACGGCTTTGTTTTATTTATTTCTCTGGATATTTTAATATGGTAAATACTCCAAATTTATTAGAGGAGGTCTCCTAAGGATGATTCATGCACACACATGTTCATATGTACCAGCATGCACATATATGCATTAAAGTAACATTGGTTTATGACATTAAATAGACTAGAGACATAGCATCATAAGTAAACATCTGTGTATATTATAATAGCTTGTTTGTCACCAAATATCATCACCATAATCTTGGCCCCTCTTTGCTCTTCCCTTCCCTTCTGATAACCACTATTTTGTTCTTATAATCCATTTTCTTTGTTTATTTGCTTTGTATTTTAATGTTGCACATATAAGTAAAATTATGCATTTGTCTTTCCCCACCTGACTTAATTTTCCTCTTGGCCCATCTATGTTGCTGCAGATGGCAGACTTTCGTTTTCATCATGGCTGAGTAATATTTTGTTGTGTCTACAGACCAACTCTTCTTCATCTAATCATCTGTGAATGGCCACTGAGATTGTTTCTAACTCTTAGCAATTGTGAACAATGCTGCAGTGACCACGATGATACACATATCTCTTAAATGATATGTGTCTTCTTCAGATAACTAACCAGAGGTTGGGTCATATGCTACTGTTATTCTTAAATTTTTTGAGGAAATTGCTACTGTTTTCCAGAATGGTTGCACCAATTTTTGCTTCCACCAACAGCATCTGAGGGTTTCAAAGCTATATTTTCCTGATATTAGTACTGCATTTTGTTGGTACTAAGTGCTTAATGGACTTTCAGTGTCATTTGTGGTGTCCTACCTTAACACTAATGTTACATGATTTTAGATGATTGCTCATCTCTACAATTTTGTCCAAATTAGCTCAAGGTATAAAAGGTTTAAAGCTTCTTATGTCACCTCAGCACTGAAAGTCTGTGTGAATCTCTGGCTAGTAAAGTCCTGTAAAGAGATATTGCTGTTTCCAAAGGCCTTTTTTCATGCTGGGGAAGGATTCAGATGAAGGTGGAGTATGTCTAAGCAAGGAGTTAAATATGAGGTAGCATATATATCAACATTTGGAGAGAGTGGCTGAATGCAGCTGTATTCAATTTTAGTTGGGTTCTTATACACCGTGACAAAGACATTTGTTTAAAGATCACAGTGACATACTTTGGGTAAACTAAGATGTGTTGTGATGAAAATGAGAGAAAGTAAATAGTATGACTTAAGAGCAGTCTGGTCTACTTGGCTTCTTTACTATGTATGCTTTAATAAGTTTGTTTAAACTTGCCTTACATTCCTTTATTTTCACATAAAAACTCAAAATGGGGGCCTCCCTGTTGGCCTGGAACTTACATGTAAGCACTACCACCGTGATGGCCCTCCCATGGTGAAGTGGTCACGGTTGGGCTGAAATTTTTTGGAACGATACCCATCAGTATTGAACCAAAAGCAAGTGGGAAATAATTACCTAGCATCCCAGCTAGAGTGCTGACCCACAGGGCACAGCAGACCTCTCCACTTTTGCCCTCTGCTCCCCTCAGCAGAATATTTCAGTGGATCGGCCTTTTCTGCTGCCCACTCTTTCTCTGGTAAATCCTCTCATCCCAGCCACTGTAGCCATTTTTTCTATGCAAAAATAAATAAAAATTCAAAAATCTTTAAAAAAAAACCTCAAATGGCTAACAATGTCATGGATGCTATTTAAATGATGTTAGAATTTAAGAAAACAGATGTATATAAACCCAGCAGGCTTTATGGCTCTCTGCCTTTGAAAGGGCAATGAGATACAGAGTGTACTTATTATAAGTTAATTAAATGATAACATACTAAGGCAATTTATTATGAACACCAAATAAAGCCTCGTTAGAAATAGTATAATAAATTTAGGAATCTAGGACTTGCTAGAGACGAAAATTAACTGGTTTTTAAATTATCCAGCAGAGGACTATATCTAAAATTAAATTTCTATTATTTTACAAGAGGAAATAAAATTCCATGTAAGAGCTTTTTTAAAAGGACTTTTTAATTATAGAAGGTTAACGTTTCAATAATGGCATCAAAAATACTGCAGTAATACATTCTCAGCAAGTAAGCACTTCCACTGTTAGGAAAAAAAATAACATGTCAGTACTGCAATCCTAAATTGTGTTGTATTGGTTTTAATTACTATGAGGTTGTGCTATAGCTTGAGTCTTAAAGTATTTCACTGAATCATCTCTTAAAATTAAATATTATGTAGAAAGTGAAACTTCAAGGTGAAGCCTTATGAAAGGTAAATCCAGGGAGTTATATATAATAATGTCTTGCATATCTGGCCCAACTCTTCCCACCTTTTAATTTTTCACAACTAAGCGCCAGGTAATTATTTCCCATCTGCTCTTGGTTCAACACTGATGGATATTGTTCCAAATATTTCAGCCATGATCAAAGAATTTACATCAGTTTCTAAATTTTTGACAAAAATTTCACAGGTGTAGTTTTATGGGTTGTATGTAATCAGAAAGGGACAAAATAACTATCTAATTTGACGTTTTAAAAAGGATTTATTAGAAATTATATTTTAGAACATTAATTAATATTCTGAATGTATCAGAGGTTTGTTATATTCACCACTTATGGTATGATTTCTTTCCCATCAGCTTCTGAAAGAATATATGCAGTTTTTCTTCTAGGGGTGGCTTATATACAAGAGTTTTGCTTTACCTAGAAGTAATATTTACAGTTGTACTTTAGCATTATTGATATTACATTACCATGACAAACAAGCACTTGACAGACAGTCAAGACATTCATTTTAAGTTTTTGTGGATGTATTCACTCTTCAAAATACTGATAGATAATTAATAAAATCAACTTTTCTCTTCAGCCTGACCCATATCTGCAAGCTGAAGGCTGTCCATAGAATACATTGGTACTGGTGTGGCAATAATCTTTTAATAAAAATAAAAGCCAAGTTATTGTATATAAACTGCTTTACATAATGTATTGGGAAATTAAACATGCATATAGGTGTTTTGCTGAATCACAGTGTAGTTTTACTCAGATAAAATTTATTTTTCTGGACAAAAACACAATTGCTTATAGTCAAAATACAATCACTAAACAAAGTATATTTTTTCTGGTACTGTGAATCCTCTAAAATAGATCTATAATTATTTTTATAATTATTAGTATTTGTTTTGCAAAGACCTGGAATTTATCAAAAATTCAGTCCCAGATTATAGTTCATTAATGTTCTTCACATGAGTTTATTGGCAAATATTTGTTTATCTGGCATATAGTATATTCCTTTTACAATAGCACACTGCCATATTTACACATTACACTAAATGTATATAATAATACACTAGATACCATATGTTACAATTGAGCTAGCCCATAGTATATATGGAATTTATTTATAAATTCAGAGTAACAAATGGTATTTTCAGTAAATAGAAATCATCTTTTTTTTTTTTTTAAGATGTATTTATTTGTGCATACAGAACTGGGGTACAGGCCAGTGGTCAGGGGCGGTGAGAGGCTTCACCAGAGACAGAGTGGGGAGCAGAACAGGCAGATCGACGAAGTACACTGCTGAGGGGAGCAGCGGGCGGGTCAGGAGAGGTCTGCCTCGCCATGTGGTCACCTCCGGGGCAAGTGGAAATCGAACTCATGCAGAAGTGGCTTTAGCTTCTGAGTGCAGTGCTTTAACCTGCTGCGCCACCAGAGAGGGCCATAAATCATCTTTTAAAGTGTAGTCAATTGATACTATTATATATTTTTCTTTTTTTTGTTGTTGTTTTAAAGATTTATTTATTCATTCATACAAAACTGGGGTACAGGCCAGAGGTGCAGGGGCTGTGAGAGGATTCACTGTAGACAGAATAGAGAGCAGAACAGGCAGACTGACAAGGTACACTGCTGAGGAGAGGTCTGCCGTACCATGTGGCTCACCTCCAGGGCTGGGGATTGAACTTGCACTGAGGTGGCTGCAGTTCACTTGCAGTGCTGCATCCTAACCAGTTGTGCCACCAGGGAGGACCCATATTATATACTTTTATTCAGCCAGACAAAAAAGAGCTGAAGCCTTGAGGATAAATTGTTACTTCTTGAGCATATATGTTATCATATGTATATATGAAGTGTAATCATATATGTAATTTCTTCAACAAATTATTGGTTCCCCACAATTCCAGTAATATCATTTTTCAGCTTATAAGAAGGTAATTAAAGTTAGTAATGTTTATTACCAGTAAATGTTATTAAATTTGAATTGATTGTGGCAAAATGGTGCATAATACAAGTGCCCACTGTTGAAATAATATTTTAGCCTTGTATTTAATTGAAATGATAACCACAAAAACTATTTCAGACTCTTAGTTCTTCCAGTGATTTTATCAAAGATACATAAGGGAAAAGCAGTGCTTACCATGAGTAATGAAGACAAACTATTTCTTAACTTAAAATTGCTGCTAAAAAGAAAGCCAAAGAACTGCCCGTCTCCTCTGCAACCAACACATTGCTCATTTGTTGACTCAACCCACCTCCCCATCCAATCATCTGTTCAGTTTGCATTAAGTTCTCGCCAAACTCTTAAGCAATTGTTGGAAACATTTAAAAGCCTGAGAGTCATAGATCACTTTCAAATATCATTTTCATAGACTCTTAAAACTATTCCCCCGTCTTTCTCATGACCTCTACATTATGTTCTAGTTCACTGGTCTAGAATCAATATAAAGAAGAAAATGGAACCTGGGCCCTCCCTGGTGGTGCAGCGGGTTAAAGCACAACACTGTGATTCTAGTCACAGCCACTTCAGCATGAGTTCGATCCCCAGCCAGGGAGGTGACCCACATGGCTGGCAGACCTCTCCTGTCTCGCCCGCTGTTCCCTTTGCAGTCTACTTTCTGGATCTGCCTGTTCTGCTCCCCACTCTGTCTCTGGTGACTCCTCTCACAACCCCTGTACCTCTGGCCTGTACCCCAGTTATGTATGCATAAATAAATACATCTTTAAAAAGAAGAAGATAAAACCTACTTCCAAAGCTTATTTCTAGGTTTGTTTGATTGTGCAAACCCTGATGGATCCTTCACTTTCTTCCAAAGAAATGACAGATTTGAAGGAATATTCTCTGACAGGTCAAATCTGTTCAAGTCAACCTGACATAGCAATATCCCGAAGTATCAGAGCTCTCTCATGGCTGCTTTCCACTAGGTTTCAGGCTGTCACTTGGGTTCTTGTCATGAAAACAAGAAAAAATGGTTTCTCAAGGGAGAGAAGAGAGAGTTCTGTAAATGATGTAGGGTCATAGCAAACCCCTTGACAGTCACTTCAGGCTCCTTGAAAATGAAATCCAGGTATATTACCCTGTGAACCACAGCAAATGCTAAATAAATATCAAACACAAGGCACCTTTGGAATAATTCTTATACAAATCCAAATAAGTAAAATTAAGTTATATCCCTGAACTGATGAGGCAGAAAACGGCACAGTTTCCAAGGTAATGTAAATGATAGAAGTGACAAAGATCTAAAGTGTACCAGTTTTATCTAAACAATGCTTTTTTTTCTTTAGATAAATTACCTTTGGAAGAGTATGAAAAAAATACTGTATGATTTTTTTTTTTGAGGAAGGAAGCCTTGATATCTAACACCACATGGGCCTCACAAGATTATATATGTTCATACTTCATCAGAGTATGTTACCAGGCACACCTACCACCAAAATACCTAGCCTCCTTGATTGACGTCCTACTAAAAAAAAAAAAAAAAAAATTCTTTCTATGATACTTATCCTAACTAGTCTAGTCTAGTTAATGCTGTATGTAGATGAAGTGTAATTTTTATGATCAATGTGTTTTTCTATGTAATAATCCCTGTAAGTTGAATGAATAACATTTTCCTGTTATCACCAGTAGCTCTTACTGTCACGAACAAATATCAAAACTATTCTAAATGTTCTCAAGATACATCTCATTATTATCTTTTATTAATCTGTTCTCATTTTACTGAATAGGGTAGTTCCCTGAAAAATATTCACTAATGACTCGCTTTATAACAGGCATTAGCCTGGTTTAACTAGACACTGTTATTTTAAAAACCTTTTCAGGTGATGCTTACTTATAGCCCCTGTTGCAAATTACTTTTCAGGAGGCCTGAGTCAAGGGGAAGGCTGAAGTGTTGTACAGGCAGGTGATTCTTGAGACAGATAGACATAAAAAGAGAATGTGAGTTTCCCAGGGTTGGAGAAGAGAAAACACTACAAAAGAAATGAAGTTTGACACACAAGTCCTTTGGTAGAACTAGACCATCTACTCTTGTCAAGGTAGGAAAGAAGGAAGGAGAAGGCATGGATGGTTTGGTCAGGAACAAAGAGATGGATTTTACTCAACTGAAGCCACTCTATTTAGCATATATGGAGAAGTACTATGTCTTAACATTTTAAAATAATAAACATGTTGCAAACCGATCTATGTTTAAAGGAGAAAATACCTGAAGCAGGGAGCATGCGTCATAGTGTGGGAATATTGAAACTGGTGGGGACTTGACTCATTTAGGTGGAAAATAATAATGATTATGCTGGCCTCAAAATGACCTCCATTATAATCGGAAGCATCATTACTTCTTGTCTATATTTTAAAAGGTTATCAGTGGTCACTCAAGTAGATGCTAATTTTATTTTCAAAATATAACATGATATCCCCTTTTGACAGTATCAATTAATTTTATGATAATAAAGAAGCAAAGAATCAAATCACAGCAAATACAATATTTGGTAGCAAAGAGAATATTTAGTACTATTTATTCAATAACTTCAAATCAGTAAATCAGTAGATGTACTTGTCAGAAACTTTGAAGTAATATTTTGCTTAGAGAAGACAATGCTTACGACAAGAACATGCCTTCAGGTAATCTGAAAGAGACTTTCATTAGAATAATCTATAACTTCCTAGAAGGCAGAATTAGGATCAAGTAGCTCATGCCAAAAATAAATATACTTCCTGTATAAACTGAAATGATATACTGTTGCCAGTAACTTTTAAAATCAACTTTTATTTTTTATTTGGAGAATCAACATGGGGAGAACATTATAGTGAAATTTTAAGCATTAAGCAAGACATTACAAAGTTAGGTCCAACTCATCGCTTAGTAACAAATATTATATGTTTGGGTTCACTTGGCTATACTTGGACTCTCCCCCCACCAAAAAAAAAATAAGAAGACTTCAGCTTATCATACCAATAACTATATTAAGTACAACTGGTCTGGATGCCCAAATCAAAAAGTTCATATTCTCAGATTCTCAGATTGGCTAAAAGCACACAACCCAAGTATCACATACCAGGATACACACACACACACGTACACACACAAATTGATACATTTAAATTTAAAAGGATTCAAATGACATATGTTGTCTGGTGACAAATGTATTAAATTAGAAATCAATAACAAAATGATCCTTGGAGAACCCCCTGAATTTTAAGTGAAATATCTTAGTTTTAAGTAAATTATAGGGTCAATTATTTCATCAAAAGGAAGTTAGTAAGCATTTAAACTAAGTGAAAATGAATGAAAAAAAGTCAAAATAAATGACTGTTATTAAAGCATTTTGTATGGAAACTTTTATTAAACATCTATAATAAAAAACAGGACAAATCTCAAGTTAATGACCTCAGCTTTTGCCTTAACACAACTAGAAAAATTATAGCAATGAAACTAAAAGTGAATAGAAAATAAATTAGTATTGAATCAATGAAATTGAAAACCATAAAACAAAAGAAAATCTGTCAAAGCAAAAGCTAGTTTCTTTGAAAAGATCAGTACAAATGAGAAATTGTCATCCAAATAGATCAACAAGGAAAAGGAAAAGGTGCAAATTATCAATAACAGGATTGAAAGAAGTGAAATCATTTTAAAAGATATTTTTAAAGATCATAAAGGAATATTATCAACATCTAATGCCAGTAAATTCAGTAACAATCATCTAAGTTACTCAACCTCAACAACAGTGGCACCTGGGTTATGTAATTCCTTATTCTGAGTGCTGTTCTGGGAATTGTAGATTATGTAGCAGTATCCTTTTCCTCTAATGCCATATCGTACTTCCCAATGGTACCAATCAAAAATGTCTGATAGGTGGTTAGGGAGAGATATTGCTCCCTGTTGAGAATTACTGACTTAGGTGAAATTAGCAATTTAGAGTCACAGACCTCTAAGGCTCACCCAAGAAGAATAAGTGATTTAAATAGTCCTGTATCTATAAAAGGAGTTTAACTTGTTGTTAAAAACATCCCCACAAAGAAAGCTCCTTTCCAGCTTCTTCAATGATGAATCCTACTAGAACTTAGGGAAGAAATAAAACTAATTCTCCATCAACTCTATCAGAAAATTGTTAATTAGGGATTGCATCCTTACACATTCTATGAGAATTAGACTGATACCAAAATCAAAGACAATGTAGAATCCACACAATTCTTCATTATATAAGGATTCTAAACAAACAAACAAAAATAGTAAATGGATTCCAATAATATTGTAAAATTTCAGTACATCATGGTCAAGTGAAATTTATTTCTGGCAAACAGGTGGCTTAACATTCAACAAACAATGTAATTTACTGTTTAGCAAACTAAAACTGAAAAACCATGTGATCAGCTCAATTGATTTAGAGAAACCATTTGGTGAAATATAAAATCAATCCTTGATTTTAAAAACTCTGTTCAAACTAGGAAAAAAACACCCTAGACTTGGGTATCTACAGTGTTCCTACAACAAACACAATGTCAAGTGAAAAAAACCTAAATTCCTTCTACTTAATATTTTATTAAAGATAGAACCAGAAATCAATCCATCAATAAAAATAGCAGTCGTAATAGAAAGGAAGAAGTAAAACAGTATTAACTCACCAAGAACATGATCATTTCATGTACTATAGAAAATGTGATGGAATCTACAAAATACTACTAGGATAATTAAATGTTGGTTAGCAGGTTTGCAGGATTCAAGATTACTATTAAAGACTTCATTGCATTTCAATAAACTGGCACTAACAATTGAAATTACATAACAATAATATGTAAAATTGCATTAAACTATTTAATAATTTAAGATAAATATAAACAAAGAGATGTACAAGACTTGTACAATGGAAACTATAAAATATTGCTGAGACAAATAAAAGACCTAGACAAATGGAATAATAGATGGTCTCAAGAGTCAGAAGTTTCAATATTGTTAAAATGTCACTCTCCCCCAAATTGATCAGTAGGTTCAGTGTAATATAACCACTTTGGGAACAGTTTGGCAATTTTTTTTTTAAAGATAAAAATAAGCCTGCAATACATTTCACTCATTTCACTATATAGTATTTAAACAAGAGAACTTGAAAGCATATGTCCATGTAAGACTTGTATGTGAGTATTCACACACAAAAAAAATGTATTTATAATAACTCAAATCTGGAGACAACCCAAATATCTGTCAACAGATGGGTAGATCAGGAAACAATCGTATAGCTAGCTAGCTGTACGAGGCATTACCACTCAGTAACTATTGATATATTCAACAACTTAGATAAATGTCAAATAATTATGATGTGTAAAAGAAGACTGTAGATAAAATGAACACACTACTCAATTTCATTTATGTAAAATTCTAGAAAATGAAAATTGGTGAGTGAAAACATCCCAATCAATAGTTGCCTAGGAATTACTGTGGCATTGAAGGAGGATAGAAATGGGCAGGAGGGAGAGATTACAAAGGGATATAATGAAACTTCTGGGATGATGAATATGTTCATTATCATGATTGCTATGATCGTTTTATATATCAAATTGTATGCTTTAAATCCATGCAGTTGGGAGTGCCATAATAAAGGGGGAAAGACCAGGAGTTATACAATAGTCAGCTAAGTAGAATATAATTTCAGAGTTTAAATATAAATATTTTCTTTCAAAAGATGAAAGATAAGTTGGGCTATTTAGAGTAGAAGTGTTTCTTTATATAATACTTGCTAGTGAATTTTCAAAACTGAATCTTGGAATAGGCTCTGAGGAACATGCCCCAAATATTATCTGTGTGGTTCAGCAGGTCCTATGCTATCAGTGGCTGTTAAGCTAGATAATACAAATATGTTTTGTATTACTCACATGGACTTTTAAAGCTTAATAGATAATCTTTCTCCCAGTTGTTATCTTACTAGATAGACCAAGAACCTGGATGTGTTGCCCTTTCATTCTTTTTTAAATTATATTATTTTTTATTGAAGAAATATTGATTTATAGCACTATATATGACTTAGGGGTATGGATTTGAGCCTCTTCAAATATATGTTACTACACTGCACTTAACCACCAAACCATAATCCTCCACCATAGTCCCTTATACACATGACACCCCATCTTCCCTACCTCCCACCCTTCCTCTCTTATAGTCTTAATCTGAGTTTGTGTATCTAGGATATGTTTTGGTTTAGTTTTGTCAGTTCCTTTTTTTCCTGTATTCCACATAAGTGAAACTATCCTGTATTTGTCTTTCTTCTTTTCACTTATTTCACTTAGCATAATTCCCTCCAGTTCCATCCATGTTGTCACATAGAGCTACTCTATCTTTTTTATAGCTGAGTAATATTCTACTGAGTATATGTACCAATGTTCTGTTGATGGGCAGTTAGGTTGTTTCCATAAGCTGGCTATTGTTAAGCATGCTGCAATGAATGTAGACTATCACTTTGAGTTAGTGATTTTGTATATTTCAGGTAGATTCCTAGGAGTGGAGTTGCCAGACCATATGATCTATTTATAATATTTTGAGGAATTGCTCTACTGTTTTTTATGGGATCTGGAGACCAGTTGTATTCCCACCAACAGTGAATGAGTTTTTCTTTTTCCTCATACTCTCACCAACATTTAAAACCTGATGCTTCTAAAGCAGCCTCTGAAATATAGATAACTCCTGGTTCATCTGAATCCTCTGCCCCTGACCTGGTTAAGAGTCTGCTTGTCCCTTCTCAGAATATCACCACTTATGCCTGTGGATGAACCTGTGGATGAACCTGTTGTGCAGAGTACACTGTGGGCTTTTTGTACCTCCTGACTGGTGCTTCTAGAAGAATATGGAAGTAGACTTGCCTTGTTGTGGCACTTTGCAAGTGATCAAGTTATGGTAGAGGATATGTGTGCTCTTCCTCCTGTCTCTGACCATGGTAGTTACCTTACTGTTGTTTCCTAAATTAACCCAATCATTGTTGCCTGGCCAAATTGCCATTGATGGATTAGCAATACTTTTTTTAGGCCAGATTATAATTTGCCATTCAGTTCTTAGGTACTGACATAATCTAGCTGTTGGGCTTCCTTCAAACATTTATTTCTTTTTGCTCTGCATCATCATAATTTTCAGTGTTTGAAGATTTTAATAAGAATTATTTAGGGCCTCCCTGGTGGCATAACTGGTTTAAAGCACAGCACTATGAAGCTAAAAGCCACTTCAGCATGAGCTCAATTCCCAGCCAGGGAGGTGACCCACATGGCGCAGCAGACCTCTCCTGTATTGTTCACTGCTCCCCTCAGCAGTATGCTTTGTCAATTAGCCTGTTCTGCTCCCCACTCTGTCTCTGGTGAATCTCTTACTGCCCCTGCACCACTGGCCTGTCCCCCAGTTCTGTATGCATAAATAAATAAATATTTTTTAAAAGAATTATTTAATTGGGGCTTTATTATTTCTGTCCTCTCTGACAAACTAATTTTGTTAGTTTAGGGGTGTAGGAAGCACCTAATCATCTTCTTTTTGATTTATGAAGTCCTTGACTAAGGTACACTGCAAATGCTTCAGAAGTAATTAAGCAAACTGGCTTTGGCAGTTGGAGATAATCAAATCTCAAAAATGATAAAATGCTCATAGTGTGCGCTTGGTGACAGATGTTTGAGGGGACACCTTATTTACTGAAGCAATCCCCCATCAGCAAAGGGCAGCCTTCTACCCCTTCTTCCCTATACTCCCTCATCAGGTGTCTGAAATGCCTAAACGTGAGAACGCTATATCCATTCAGTCCTGCAAAAGGTCGAGTCCCATGGACAGCTAAAGGCACTGCGAGCCTCTCATACTTAACAAAGCAAGCACAGGTCCTCCATACTTCATTTATTTAACAAGTATTTTGAGTGCCTACCAGTTGCCAGATACTGGTTTTTGAGACTACAGCTGTGATCTGTGGCAGTAAAAGGCCCTGTTGGGAATTTACATTCTAGTGGAGGAATGAGAAAAACAATAGAAGTCAAATATTTTGTACAGACATATATGTAAAGGGGAGAAAGGCAGGACTGCCCAGGACTCCCCAGGACTTCCCCCTGAATCTCCATGCTGGCCTTCCTGGCACTCTAATCTGCTGGAGCTGAAGGACAAAGTGGGGGCCACAGATACCAAGGCCCCATCACCCCTGGTGCTCCGGCAGAAGTGAGGCCCCAGCGTCTCAATTTCTCCAGGCTAACTGTTGCTATCAAATCTTTTAATCACAACCCACACATGACATGTAATTTTCCACAGATACTCTAAAAACTCATCCTGGTAAAGGCTGACATTTCTGACTCGCCTTCTTTCCACCTGGACCTGATGCATTTAGCTGTGCCAGTGAAGAACAAGCAAGAGACACAAGCAACATGTTTGCAAACTGACATCAAATTCCCTGTGGAGAGGTGATAGATGAAAGGATTCCTTGCATAGAGTTACACTAAGTACTGATGTCTGTAGATTTGGAGCAGGTTGCTTATAAGGGAAGATGATAGAGACATGATGAAATCTAGTTGGCATCCCTTCATGAGTTGATGCGTGATTAGACAACACCTTGGTGGATAAAAGATAAAACTATTTACCAGTTTTGAGTTAAACTTCCTAAATACTTACTTTTGCTTTTGTATAAGAACATTTCAATGAGGGAACCAATGCTGATGATTAATCAATACCACAGTAGACCTGGAAGCATTCTCTTTGATAGGAACACAGCCTCAACCCAGTACATACTCTCTTGGTTCAACAGTGCTTGTTCTCCTGCCTGGTGTTAGTCCCCTTCTCATAAGCTAAAAATTATCTCTGGCATTCACTGCTTGGTGCACTTTAATTATAGAGACACCAGTCAGAGAATGATTTGTGACTCTCCGTATTTAGGTCCAGTGGATATTGTGTCAGTCACTAAACAAGAGAGCAAGTTTCCTGTAAGGCAAATTAACTATCACATCTATTTTAAAATACGTAAACTTGTGTCTTAGTTTCTTAATACCACAAACTGGGTTGCTTAAAACAACAGAAATATATTGTGCCACAGTTCTGAAGATTTGAAGTCTGAAATCAAGGTGTGAGCAGGGACATGCCTGGGAAGGCTCTCTGGGAGGGTCCCTTCTTGGCTTTTCCTTGTTTCTGGTGGTTGTGATATATCCTTAACTTGTAGACATCTGTCTTCTTTCTGCCTCCACAGTCACATGGTCTTGGCTTGGTGTTCTAGTCGTCTTGTCCTCTTCTTAGGACAATGGTGGTATTGTCTTAGGGCTTACCCTCATTTGAACTTGCCTGCATCCGCAGATACCCTATTTGTAAATAAGGTCACCTTTAGAGGGAATTAAAACTTTGACATTTATTTCCAGGAAACACAATTCAATCCCAAACAATGACAATCTTAATTAATAATTCTTTGTAACAGAATACCATGCCTCTATTTAAACAGGTCGATACTTTAAGCACCTACTCATAGACTTTCATAAAAATACTCTTCACTCTGACTTCCTTGGAATTAAATGAAGCCCATGCATCTTTGAACTGTAAAGATGTTACTGATTTCCAGCACTATATTTCAGATCAATAACTCCTTAGGCTGGGCCCTTCCTGATAGTGCAGTGGGTTAGGACGCAGCACAGCAAACTAGCCGCAGCTGCTTCAGTGCGAGTTCAATCCCAGGTACCTGGAAGTGAGCCACATGGCACAGCAGATCTCTCCTCTCTGGCCCGCTGCTCCCTCAGCAGTGTACTTCGTTGATCTGCCTGTTCTGCTCCCCACTCTGTCTCTGGGGAAGCCTCTCCCTGCCCCTGTACCTCTGGCCTGTACTCCAGTTATGTATGCATAAACAAATAAATCTTTTTAAAAAAATAACTCCTTAGGCTGAACATAACTCTACACACAATCAACTGGATCAACTGAATAAGAAGTCTTGATACTAGAATCTTGGCCAAACATCTGCTTCTAGCCAGAACACAAAAAAGTATGAGAAGTGTAAGATTTCTCTTTTCGATAAAATAACCTAGTGTTTTATTAGCTGTGTTGTTAAGGCCTTATATGTGATATGAGTAGGTTCTATATCAATGTGCAATTTCAAAATAGAAAATGTCTTTGAATATGTTGGCTCATACTTTTCCTCTCAATGGGCAACAAAAACTAAGAGATAAAAGGAATATGTGGAGAGTCACTGAACTGTAGAAAACATCTGTATGATTATCTGAAAGTTAACATTTCTCTTTCCACTGTGGGGCAATAATTACAAACATAAAGCAGAAATTAGGCCATTGGACTTTATCCAACCGACAGTATTAACCACCCTTTTGGTCCTCTGTCATATCACTTCCAATGATAGTTTGCTGGTGGTGCTCGCAGAAAGTCTTTTGTCCATTCTATTGCTATGATGCTTCCAAAAGCCGCCTGGCTCATCAGAACCTCAGATTCCCTGCCGTCACAGCCTAGACACCTGACCACACTTTTAGGCTAGATTTCTGTCTAGAGAGGCAATTCATTTGAATTAGCTCTGTTGTTGGACCTGATGCTCAGGATTCAGCAATGTTATTTTTTTATCTGTATTACCAAAATTCTTGAAAATGATCAATAGGACATATCGATTTTGCTAAGAATTTTTGCAGAAATTATCAGGGTATTAACTGTTTATGGCCTGGCCTCCTTTCCTTGTGTCCACTTCTCTTCCAGACACTTCTTTCCAGAGTCCTGTGGAGAATGCTCTCTGCAGGGGTGCTCTCCGAATGAACTTGGGGCAGGTATTCTTCCTGGCTCCCTGACAGCAACTGTGATGCAGTGACAATGAGCTAGGAGCAGCCAGTTGTATTTACTTGCATGTTTCCATCCTATATGATGGAGGTGGCAGCCCAGAAAGGAACAGGACCAGCTTTAGACCAGGAAGCCTCTTCACTAAGAATTTTCTGAGAGTCTTAGTTGCCGTCCTAGGTTACCTCCCTTTGTACAAATGATTGTGTAGACAGGTTTATTCGAAGTCATCACACAGGTCAGACAGATCAAAGTTAGAGTTTCTTGCTTGTTGTTTACCTTTTTTTTTTTTTAAAAGATTTATTTATTTATGCATATAGAACTGGGGTACAGGCCAGAGGCTCAGGGGCAGTAAGAGGCTTCACCAGAGACAGAGTGGGGAGCAGAACAGGCAGATGGACGAAGTGCACTGCTGAGGGAGCAGCGGGCGGGTAGGAGAGGTCTGCCGCGCCATGTGGTCACCTCCGGGGCAGGCGGGGATCGAACTCATGCGGAAGTGGCTTTAGCTTCTTAGTGCTGTGCTTTAACCTGCTGTGCCACCAGGGAGGGCCATTGTTTACCTTTTTATTTGAACAAATGTTATTAATTTTTTGACTGTCCAAATAGTAGCTTGCAACCAAGGGACACCTATGGACCCCAAGTTGTAGGGTTATTTGCTCTCAGTTGGGGTCTTGGCATGCTACATAAAGATAAAGGAATAAAGGAAGCAGACTCTTAGTGTGAGAGATCTGTAATAGAATTAGTGTACATACAGAGGAAAGTAAAGAATATTCCTAATAAATTATCCATTAAAACAGCCAAAATCCCCTATCTCCTCATGAACAAATGCCCAGTCAAGTAGAGTTGGCCTGAAGTGGAGCCACAGAGACCTGAAATTTTGCTCCAAGACTAAGGTAAACTCTGGTGGGGAAACAGTAAAATGGTAAAGCAGGACCCAAAGAGCCTAGACAAGAGGAGATACCACCTCAAGGCCACTGTCAGCCTCCCAACCTCTCTCACACATGTGTCATTCAAGTGTCTTTACATGTCTCTCCTCTGTGAATCTCCATCCAAGACACTGGTGCAAGTCAGCACCAGAGAAACAAGAGCCCTTTCCAAGCCCACCTGCCTTCCATGTTTTAGAGCTTCACCTGGCCGCCTATCCAAGCTCTGAGTCACTATTCCAAGGGCAACCTTGATATGAAATGGGGTGCCTGACTGTGGGTCCTTACCTATGCGCTTAAAGGGACTTATATTTATACTCAACTGTGGGAACACAAAAAGGATAATAAAGGGTTTATTTCAAAAGGGGAAATGAACTCGGGGAGAAAGAGAGGGTGATACATTGATGAATGTGTCCTACCAGTTCTGCTGAGCTGGAACCCCAACAGCACACTGAGAGCTAGCAAAAACCAAGAGTGTCCCAAAACCCACGTCTGATTTTATACCAAACCTGGCTGCTTATCTCCACCAGCAGTTCCCAGAGGTGATGATATTACGGGGTTTGGTGTTGTTCTTGGTGCCTCTGATTTCTTTGGTCTGGAGTCGGGATGCAGTTTGTTTAGGACATCTTTCTCTTCAAACAGCCCCAAGCTCTAGTGCAAGGTGACTGCAGGTAGTGGGAGCAGGGAAAGTGGTCACTCCCCAACACAAATATGTTCAAGAATCAGGTCGGAAAGAGTCTTTTCTTGGCTCCATTGAAAATATGCTTCTAATGGCTGTCAGTGGCAGGAAAACTTCATTTATTGGGTGACATTACTTTGAGATCTTTAGACTTTAATATTGCCTAGGAATTGTATTCTTTGGCAATTTCTAGACATTTTCAACCGTTCTCGTGGTGAAACAGGCCTCTTTCTTAATTTTCATTCCTTCTAGTTCCCAAAAGCATGTGCTTTCTCCCAAGGTGAATGGCAGAATCCATCGTGAGAAGCTCTTTTCACCCCTCTTGACCTCAGGGATGAATTCTGGCAGCAACTTAGTTTCATTTAGTGGGTTTTACAAAGCTAGATATGAAGGAAGAACATTTGCCTGTTCTTTAGAACTTACTTTTTAGCCTCAAACAATCTAAAAATATACCTTAAAATAAGCGTAGCATTATTATGTTAGCAAATAGAATTTGTATAGGCAGTTCTGTGAATATTGAACAGATTCAATTTTGGTAACCAAAATTTATAACATTCCTTTAGTAACACTACAAAAAAAAAAGCCTCTTTCAAATGTGAAACTGCAGTTGATGAAAATGTATGATTTTGTATTTTTTACATATTCTCTAGAAAGGAGCATGGCAGCTGACTATTTTTAGTCTCATTTAAAGCAAAATTACCAATACAGAAATCATTCATTTTATTCACTGTGTTTTATCTGTTAGCCTTGGCTTGGAAGAGTTTCTTAAAGTGCAGTAAATGTGGGCTTTGAGCTCACAGCTGGGGGTTTGGAGGAAGGAATGAGAAGACACTGCAGGAGCCAAGATATTTTTAAACGATTTCCCTTTACAAGTGATCTTATTTACAAGGTTGTGCAGGAAGAAATCATTTGCTTAGTAGGATCAGTCACACGTAAAGGGTCATAATTTCAGAACTAATATTTCCTGAAATACTTGGCAGTAAATTCAGAGATTGAGCATCTTCCCCATAGACTATGTTCTCCCCCTCTCACTGGGGACTAAACTTCAGTTTACTAGGCTGTCAGGAATCCTGCTTAGAATGCATTTACCTTGGTAAAGAAAGATGGTGGGGGCAGGCTATCCCAAATGAAAACCCCTCTTTGGTCCATTATACCTGCGCTTTCATTTGTAAGACAGTAACTCTTCACCAACTGAAACTCATAAGGGAAGTTGCAGCCACCTAAATATCCATTTGAAGAATCCATTATGCTGCCTCGCATTGTAATGTAGAGCTAAAGATTTTGTTGCCTACTGTAAAAGTCACTGAAGCAGAGACATAAGGAGCAGGTTGTTTATCTGGCAGCTGTGCGCTGGAGTTAAGGATTCACCAAGTGACACCACCCCACCACCACCTCTTTCCCTTTCTTTGTTTCCCTTTTATGGCATTTGTTTAAATGCAACATTTGTAGGTAATATATATGTCATCGTTCCAAACAGGACCAAAAGTCTCACCTTTTTCTATCAGTGTGTCCCAGCATATCTCCTGGCTGTTCGGTCCTGTCTGTCACCAAAGCATCTGTGTTTGCAAGGAGGGAAAGTAGCTGCTTATTTCTTTTCAAGATTCCACTTTGATTTCTTTCCCCTTTTAAAGGCTATTACATGGAGACCTGCCACCCAAGAGCATAAACATTACCTTTGCCTTTGAGTCTTGAGAAACTTGAATTCCACTGCCCTAGGGAATGTCTCTCAGGCTGAGGGACTTGGTTAAAATGTCAATTTCTCTGTTTGAGGATTCTTAAGAGAAAAATGCCTGTCCCTAAGTGTCCTTGAAGTGCTTGTAATTAGCTTTAACAACCTGTTCATATTTCAGTTTAAGAGGACTCTGAAAATAAAGAAAAGATTTGGTCTGTAAATAAATGCACTTGGTGACCCTACCAAGTCCAAAAGGTGTTCCAGACGCTGCACCCTAGGAAGAAGTTAGAAATGAATTGTCTTTCTCATGCTGTGCTTTTGGAAGGTCACAGAATACCTGGTCACCTGCAGTGACCCCCAGAATGGGAGAAGCAATATAGATCTTTCCGGAAACTGTTAAGTGCCTGGAGTCTTGTGACACATGCTGCCACCCACCTTTACTTTTTTAAGTTAATTAAATTATTTTGATGTATGAATCCAAGGCTTTGAATGGGAGGTTTTGGGTTTAGGTAATTTGTGTACAATAAGATGACCGGTGGGCTCTCCCTGCTGGTGCAGCTGGTTAAATTACCACATTCTGAAGCTCTCTGAAGCCACTGTAGCATGAGTTTGATCCCTGCCTGCCCCAGAGGTGACCCACATGGCCCGGCAGACCTCTCCTGACCCGCCCGCTGCTCCCCTCAGCAGTGTACTTCATCAATCTGCCTGTTCTGCTCCCCACTCTGTCTCTGGTGAATCTTCTCACCACCCCTGCACCTCTGGCCTGTGCCCCAGTTTTGTAAGCATGAATAAATAAATCTTTAAAAAAAATAAATAAGATGACTGGCTCCTAGAGAGAAGGGTGGGTATTTGATGAACTTTATTATATCTTCCATGTGTAGTCATAAAAATTGAAGCCTTCTTAGCACAGAGTGCTGAGTGTGCTTGTCATTGCCTGATAACATAATATTAACTATATGTTATCAGTAGACAAAACAAATTTTCCAGATTGAAACGTTCTAAGACCAACAAGTTTAAAGTAGGTTTATTTCTTGCAGGGATTCTTGCAGAGTGTTTACTGTGCTAATGTATATTATACATCTCCACTAGGGGAATAAGATATATTGGTTTCCCAAGTTATTTCACCAGGGAACCATTTTCTGGTTGGCATTTTTTGAGGTCAGTGTTCAGTATATAACACCTGCATCTTTCTTTAGCATGAACATAAGAGAGAGCTCTGGTAGGTATGAGTGGATTTATTGACATAAGAGTATTGAGTATTGGACATCAGAGATGCAGCTCTTGACTTGTGTTGTGGATGCACATGTATGTATATAAACGTGTGTGTATGTGTGTGTTTATGTGTATGAAATGAGAGAGAAGAGAGAGAGATATTCAGAGCAGAGGGAAAGACTGAGCAGAGAGGAGGAGACAAAAGACTGATCAGCCCTAATTCAAACCACCTGATTATTTTTTTTTTAATTTTTTTTTAAGATTTATTTATTTGTACATACAGAACTGGGGTACAGGCCAGAGGCTCAGGGGCGGCGAGAGGCTTCACCAGAGACAGAGTGGGCAGCAGATCAGGCAGATCGACGAAGTACACTGCTGAGGGGAGCAGCGGGCGGGTCAGGAGAGGTCTGCCACGCCATGTGGTCACCTCCGGGGGCAGGCGGAGGTCTAACTCATGCAGAAGTGGCTTTAGCTTCTCAGTGCTGTGCTTTAACCCGCTGCGCCACCAGGGAGGGCCCAAACCACCTGATTATTTGTACCTCGAATTCATTGGACACTTCTGCTGCATGGATGTAACACATTTGTGTGTTTTAACTTCCCTATTACAACAATAAGTTCAGCTGCTTCACAGTAACTGTTGGGTGAATTTATAAATGCTGAATGAATTCTACAAAGATTGTTTTATTGTGTACATTTTCCTGAAATGTTTCCAAATGAGGGTTTGTCTTGGGGACACTTGGAAGCCATCAGAGGACCATTGTTATGAATATTTGCAAGGCTGAGTCTCACTGTCTACTCAGGGTAGTTTTGAGGACAAAAGAACCTAGAAAATATTTCCCATTGTGTTCTACCAGAACCTTGATTACCAACCAACTTTAAGTATGAGAAAATATCTGACTGTCCGCTCTATGTAGTAACTGCTTTCATGTCCATGGAAAACTGTAAGTATAATTTAAAAAACATTTTCTAAGGCAAATTTTAATTACAGGTACAGTGCAATGATACTTTTCAAAGCTTTTTGAAAATTGGCTTCTACTTCTGATTTTTCATTGAAATAATAAAACTTTTATGTCTTTACTATCTATTAAGTAAAAGGAGTCCAGTTTTTACTTGTATTATTTTTAACATTTTTTTCCTTTTTTAAAGATTTATTGATTTATGCTTGCAAAACTGGGATAAAGGCCAGAGGTATGGGAAGGTGAGAGGATTCACCAAAGATAAAGTGGGAAGCAGAACCAGGTAAATGTACTGAAATACACTGCTGAGGGGAGCAGCAGGCAGGAGAGGTCAGGAGAGGTCTGCTGTGCCATGTGGGTCAGCTCCCTGGCCAGGGATCAAACTCATGCTGCAGTAGCTGCAGATAGCCTCATAATGCTGTGTTTTAACCCCTCGTGCTGGAATGGAGGGCCCAGTTTTAAACATTTATTTTAAAAATTATCATTATATCTCAGTGACCTGGGATTTTCCTTCTAATAAGCTAATTCCAAGACTGCTGGAACACAAGTGCATGTACACACCTGCAGTCTTACACCTGGGCATATATGTGTTTCCCATTCATCAATTTACAGCTTGTCTACTGCTCAGCAGAAATCTTAGCGAATAAATTATAGCTACTTTTCTTGAATTGCTCTTTCTGCGGAATGTGAAAGTTGATTACAGGGGAAAGACATTTCTTCTACTTCATTTAAATAACATTTCTAGTGGTAAGAAGCAATCATTCTCTAGACAGGTTAGGCACTAAGGCCGCTGGAAAATATTTCCAATGTAAAGTTGAACAACAAATAAAAAATACCATGAGGAGAAATTCCATGATACACTGGATCCACAGGGAAAAAGGGAACCAAATCAAAATGCTAATAAAATTATCATTGGCTGATGATGCTATGCATAATTTAATTTTCTTTCTACGTATTTTTTAAATTTTTACAATGAGTTATTGCTATTCAGAAAACAAATTTTATCGTTCAAAAAAGAACCTCAACTTCCTGTTCATCCTGGCAAAAATGCTCGTAAGCCCATTTTATATGTAAATCTAGAGGTTCCTTTGAACCTCTGCATGAAATAGACTGGCTCAAATCTTTCCAAACAATACCAAGTGCTCTATAGAAAGGGGAGCTTAGTCTCATTCCACTGTTGTTACCATATTGAACTTATTGTTCTTATTTTCTATAAAAACATAAAACTTAATTTCTATTAAAATATAGAAATCAATCAGGGCTGTAAATAAGAAATCGAATTTTTTCCAGTATGAGATAATCTGTATGGATACTTCTTTCATATCTATATGTGTATAAATATATGTATATGTGTGTGCATTTATATCCTTTTCTCTATACATATCTATATAGATATTTACTGGCTCATAGTTAGAGCCAATTCACCATGCTTTTAAACTTTATGGTAAAGTAAGGCAATTAGTAAATAAATAATCAAATCTATATGGAATAGAGACATCTTTAGATAGAAGGAGAAACTCCCCTATGTGAGTCATTTTAAGGTTTAGAAGTAATATATAAAAATGCCTTTGAAAGGTTTTCACAAGGGCAGGCAGTGCATTTGTGATGGCGGCGGATGGTTTCCATGCTGCCTCAACTACTTTATATCATGAGATGCAATCACCGGAGGCCGAGGGGACCCACTCCACTGTCCATCAGATAATGTGACATGCTTTCAATTTTTTATGACAGTGTCATGGAGACCACAGCTGTCATAGGCATGTTGGACCCCTAATGCAACAACAGGACTGAGCCTTCTAGTTTGCGTTTAAGTTTCAGTTTAACTGACCTCAGCATGTTCCTTTGGATCTCCTGACAACTAGTCTCATAGGACAAGGTCCCACATTCTGCCCAGGATATTGTTGACTGAATATTTGGTGTTTATCATGCTACTGTAAAACAATTTCACTTCCTTCAAAATGATCTTACCCTAAAAATGAAAACTTAAAGATCTACCATTCTCACTCATATGCTCAATATCATAACTTTCCTTATTTTTGTCTTTACTACAAATTTTCATGTAAGTTGTAGTGAATGTGAATTACATATTTTTATAAGATGATGTCTAGAAATGCCATTAAGAAGTTATTTTGGAACAGGTTGATTTTCATTAAAACTCTTCCACAATATGAATGTAAATATTCAGAGAAAATTCCTTCTACTGAAGCATGCTTGTGAGTTCTTTCAGATGACTTCTCGGGTTATATAAATTTAGTTTGAGGTCATTATATGGATAATTTGTTACTAAGTAAAGTAGTTTGTCAGGTTACGAGACATTAATCTTCCAATAGGTCTTTAATTAGGACAGATGCACTAAATAATTCATAGCAAGACTTGGCCTGGAAACATTTATAATACTCAATTATACCATTTTACAGGCAATGGCAAATTGTTTTTGTGTAGTCTGGAAATTGTGGGACTTAATTAATTACCTTCAATGTTTTAGACATCTGCTCTGCACTCTTTAAATGCATTAAATTGGCAACTCACGAAATGGCTAAAAATAGAGTTCAAATTCCCCAGATGGTAAAGGGTGAAGATCAACCATACGATGGGGGAGAACCACTCTGTGGTGTAAATGAAATATGAAACCAAATTACATATCCAGTAACATTTGCTTTGGAAGATTCTCAAGTGTATGACAATTAACTTTTCAAAAATGGGAAAAAAAATCATATTTTAGCTAAAGCATTAACTTGCTGCTAAATACACTTCTTCCTGGTTTCTGAAGATAGAGTGTAGTAAACAAATTGGGAAACCAGGCAGGATGCTGATAGAAAACACGTATCCATCTCTGTCATGTAAACACCTCTGAGTGAAATCTATTTCTACACAAACAAATAGCTTTGCCCCTATACGTTGTATCAAAGTCGTGACAATAAATAGGTATTCTGGAAGCATTTGCAGAGGCATATTTATGTCATAGATCTTAAAATGATGGAAAGGGGAGTTAAGGGCTTATTCCATTTGTAATTAGATCACAGAAAACAGATGGTGATGGCTTTGCATTGAGTAAGAGGATATGACCATTTAAGTAAACAAAAGGAAAAGAAATGTTCATTTCATCTTTCATTTTAGAAATTTCTTAAGAAAAATGTATGAATCCTCTGCTTAAAATATTATGGGAGTTCATTGGAAAGGAAATAAGCACATTCTGAAGCCTTAAAGTAAAGCAAGAACTTGCAGATAGTCATACTTCACAGCTTTCTGGCAGGATATTTTTCCAAGGTTGTCCAGTTTTGTGGGGGAAGGGGTGGTTGGTGAGTACTTTGTTCATACTGATACAGTTCTGGTCCAAGGTATGTTGGACCAGCAGGAGAGATTAGGTTGGAGTCGGAAACACCTCATATGAGCAGATCCTGAACAGGATAGTGAGGGTAGAGTTGCCCTTCCATACTCTCAGTGGGTAAGTTGCAGGGCAGCCATGGGGTGACACAGGTTGTGAGTCCTCACCCCTGAACTTAAGAACTCAGGGCAAGAGTCAAAAGCAAACATGCACAGAAAATTTAAAAAAAAAATGTTTATTTACAAGTAGAATGAGAAGAGAGAGAACAGAGAAAAGGTAAGTGATGGAACACACACCCTTCTTGCAAGGCCATCTGAACTGAGGTCAGAAGGGGAACTGAAGCTGGAAAAGTAAGAGTGCAAGAGTTCAGGTTTTCAATCTTGTAAGTCACCATGGTCCACTTACCTCTGTTCCTACTGTCCAGTGGCCCCATTGAGGGAATCCATGCCAGGGAGTCCAGTGTGTCGGGTCCATGGCACACTGGAAGTTGTAGTCCTCAATGCCCTAGATTTTGTCAGTGTCAAGCGAGGGTGGAGTCTGTTCAGGACATTGTTCACTGGCTTGGAGTTCACTCCTCACTGTTCCTCTAACATTTGCACAGAGCTCACCATATCACCAAAGAGAATCTAGATGACTAGAATAAAGTACAAGTCCCTCCATAATTTAAACATTTCTGAGACCCACATTTAAAAAAGCAAAAAGAAATGTAAACTTACTTTCAACAATATATAGCCAAAGCAATATAACTACAGTGTTACCATTTCTATCTGTAATCAAAGTAAGAATATAAATGCAGTATTCTATATTCTCCAAAAGCAGTGTGTATTCTGTTTCCAACACATCCCAACTCAGACAAATCACCTTTCCAATGCTTAAAGCTTCACTGTGCTAGTGACTACCATACTGGATAGTGCAACTCTAGTAAACAAGGATAACACCTACCAAAAGTCCAGTTCCTAGAAGAAACAAACTAAGCACTTGTTATAAACACCACAAGAATCAGCGCAGTTTTGTGTGTTTGGCGGGGGTGTGGGGGTGGAGAAAGGGGTTTCCCTTATTTTCATGCATGCCCCTCTCATTGCCTCTAAGACAGAAAGTTGTTCTTTTCTAAGCTATAGGAGCACTGAAAGCTCCCTGTGTTCTCTTTGATGCTTGTACTTTCTTTTTCTGTTAGTATGGCATCATAATTATTTTTCCACAGTATTCCCTACAGCCAACTCCAAAGTTCTAGAAGACAGAAAGTCTTACTCATGTCAATCACCTGACAGTCAGAGGATGTTTGATAAATATTTGCTCACTTGAAAGAAAGAATGCAATCTGGAATTCAGATGAGGCTGTACGCAAAGAATGCACATCTCAAGACAGGGCAGAAGTGAAAGGTGAGGGGAGAGCCCCGAGGGTGAAGGAGGAGGGAGGTCAGAGGAGAGCAGGAAGAGTGGGACTGACTGAGGATACAGAATTGAAAAGAAGCTAAGACACAAGCAACGCTAAAGGAAAAAATTTATGCAGACTTACAAACCAGCCTCCCACCGTGTCTCCACTAGATCCTTCTGCCCCTATGCATAATGTCCCCCTTTGTAAAATAGGGCTGGAAACAATTTCAGTAACATATATTCGGTGCAGTATAGTTAAATTGTTATGATTTGGGATACAAATAGGAATTTGGTGGCATTTGGGAATGAGGGTGGCAATGAAAATATTTGTATGTGTGTTTGCCAACCATTGAGAAGTTTATCAAGGGAACATTTGACTCTGTGTTGGATTAATTCTTTGTTTTATTAGAAAGCAGAACAGTGAGATATTTGTACATACTCTGAAGTGTTTTCTCTAGACCAAGTTACCAGTGAATAGAAACCTAATCTAAACATTTTGGACTGTGTTTAATGAAGATAATTTAATTAGAATTCTATTTATTAATAAAATTAGGCTCTTTAATGGGGGAGACATAAGATTAAAATCTTAGAGTTACACATGATTTTAAAAGTAGTATTTTTTTTTTAAATCTATTCTATTAAAAGGAACACATTCAGGTTTAAGAATGCAGCAGTAAAATCCGTACATGTTCACCATGGAAGCATCTCACTTTGGCACAGATTGATGTTTGAGGCTAATTTTTCTCCTCATGTAAAAAAGAGAGGAAGACAAAGCTTCAAAGTGAAATAGAATATTTTAAGATACCTTACAAGAATATAAAATAAAAAGACAGAGGAGAGACACAAATGTGAAAAATATTAGGTATTTTATTGTCCTTATGTTCAATTTTCCAGAAAAACAAAATGCACGCTGCTTGTTCCTCAGCACCAAGAATAGCTTACCTATTGTGCTAATACCCTGAATGCAGAGACAGTCAGTGGACACTTGTTTTCATAAATTAATTTATTCTAAAGGAACATTTCTACTCCTTCTATCCTCTGGACTTTTTCGTAGGGATGGTACTTTCTGAAGAATGTTCCACCTTTGTCCTAATAAAGAGATGCAGGGAGACAGCAGAAGTATGAATAAGACATACTGAGCACATCATTCAGACATCTGCCAGTTTGTTTCAGTTTTCTGTTAGGCTTTCTTCACCCATTGTATTTCTTCTCAAGCTCCAAATCTTGTTTTCACAGCCCCAGCCAGTTGATTCTAATACAGTGAATTAAATCTGTGTTGTTTCTCAAAGTCAATTTAAGAAATATATATATGACATATATGTAATATATGTATGTTAATGATAATATATGATATATATCATACATTATATATCATTATTTAAATTAACAGAAATCAGATTCCTCTACTTGAGAAAAGAAGGGAAGAATAGTCAATGCTGAGAATTGTGAGCTCTTTTCCAGTTTATACAACTTTGTTTCTTTTTTCTTTTTTTTTTAAAGATATTATCTGTTTATGCATATAAGAGCTGGGGTAGAGGCCAGAGGTGTGGGCCTGTCATTAGGAAGCAGAAAAGGAAGATCTTTTGAAATAGACTGCTAAGGGAAGCAGCAGGGGAGACAGGAGAGGTCTGCTGTGCCATGTGGGTCACCTCCCTAACCAGGGTTTGAATTTGTGCTGCAGTGGCTGTCCATAGTTTCCTAGTACTGATACTTAACCCCTTGTGCCACCAGGGAGTCCTCTATCAACTTATTTCTGATTAACAGCAATGGCTAATTTTTATTGGGAACATGGTATGTGACTGAACTAATTTGATCCTTCTAGCATCCAACAAGGAGAAGTGAATATTCTCATTGTACAAATGGGAGAATACATCCAGGTGTTGGGTGACTTGCCCAAGTCATTTCTAACACTGCTGGTGGAAGGCAGAGCTGGCTATGAGCCCATGCTGATACCACACCCAACACTGCTTTTCCCAAACAGGGAATGTGGAGGACAGTTTTTGGGGATGGCCTTGTGACATGGGCTTGTGTATGTCATGGTTTCTGTTAACCAGGCATGAAAAAAATCCTCTCCTGTGTGGCACTGTGTTTGGGTCAAGTCTGAGGACTGGCCAAGGAGAATAAATGGAGAGGTCAAGATTACCAGACATGCTCCTGAAAGAAAGTAATTCACAAAAGAAATTCTGCTCCCCAAGTCCCAGAGTTCATTGAAGACAGAAGATGTATCTAACGCTTTATTCTTCAAATAGTTGAGGAAGGCCAGATGACATGCCTGTCCCAGGTGAATAATCAGCAAGTGTTTGGAGAACGGATCTTTGACATAGCATTTTCTTTAATAACTGTACCTTTAAATGGTATTAAAATAGGCTATCGAGAATATAAATAAATGAATAAGCATTTGTGTGTTAACTGTATTTTACTTACTATATTGTTATTGACTTTAAAGTAGTTTACAGTTTTATAAAATGTGTTCCCATTAACTATACTAGGAACTTCATACACAGGATAAACAACTGAATACACAGATATATTATGCTCTAAAAATATACATACAAGGTAGGAAGGTTTTCTCTGTATATATTATACTAATTCTGATAGTCCTTATTATAATGGGTTATTCATTAAAAGTATATATTTTCTATTAAGTGATTCTAATTTTATGGCTAGAGAAATTTTAAAGTACATGAATTAGAATAATCACTACCTACTTAATTTGGTTTCTTTTCCTTATAATTATAAATGCAGTGTTTTCTTTTATCAGATTTATCCCTACTTCATTAATTTAACAAGCTGTAGTCATTTCCATGTACAGATTTCTTTTTTTTTTTTAATGTGCTAGATACCTTCTGGAAGGTTAGAAAGTATTTTATGATGCATCACTGATTTTATTTTAAAACCCCCAAATTGGTGGTATACACACATGTGCATGCACACATATACACACACAGGTACAGGAAAGAGAATCTAGTCAGTGTTTTTTTTTTTTTTTTTAATTACATGACTCTGGAGAATATGTCATCAAACTTTAATGCATTAAAATAAATGTAGACCTCATATGTAGTGGGAGCTCTGCTCCTGCCTGCTATTACTGAACATGAGATTATGCTTATTTAACAACTCAAAACTTTGGACAAGTTTTTCTCCTACACCCTACACCCTCCAACACCCCCACCCCTACCGCCACCACACAGATACACACACCAAGACTAGAAGCCTTTTCCCAGGGTGGGGAGAAAAATGCCTTTCTCATTTTCTGTACTAGCTCTAATCATGGCTTCAGAGGTTAGTGGTTACTCAAACATTACAAATCTGACACCCCAAGTCTACCCATTTCATCATAGACCTTAGATTTCTTCATCCCATTATTGATCTAAAATGTCTCAAGCTCTCAAGAGTAAAGGAAGAACATGCCCATGTGTTGCATCAGATAATTCCTATTATTGAAAAGCTGTGTTCAATCTAAAATGACCTTTTCTTGTATTTATTGTCAGGCTAGCTTTGCAGCCCACGTTAAATTGAAGCTTTTGCACAGGGACTGAACGTGTATTGCTGAGTGGGGATTGGGGCTCAGTGTGTTTGCTCAGGACTGCCTGCTCTCCAGACGGCTGGCATGTGATCTGGGGCATTTGGCTGGGGATTTATTGCTCCTTGTTCTTAAGTTAGCAGCCAAGGGAAGACATTATGTCTTAATTTGGACCATAAAAATGATGCACAAATGATTGTGCTGAGGAGTTGCTTTGCTAAGAGGAGTTCTAGGCTTTCATAACCAGAACTCGCAATGCTGGTATGTTCTGATGTTGACAAGGGTTTTTCAAGAGTGGGCAGGTTAGCAGGAGCACCTGGACTTTTGTCCCAAAAGTAAATTTGATAATAGTCAGATTAGGGTTTTTTTTCCATTTCAGTGATCCTTTATGATTGTACATTTATAATGACAGATTCATACAGTCTGTAGGATTTGGGCAAGGTTTTACAAGAGGGCTGGTTATTATATTAAGTTGTATTGAGAATTTTTTCTGAGGCCCAGGTGACTTCATGCTAAGAAAGTGCCCAAACAGTAAGAACAACTCTCCTGCTCGGATCTCCTTCCTCCACCTTACTCTTTTTAAACCACAAGTGTTCTTTCATTTACCATTTTACGTTTGTATTTGCATTTAGATGTTGAATTTTCCCTCTTTATTAGAAATAATAAGTTAAAAATTAACCCCCCTTAGAAAAGGAATTTATCAAGTTTTGACAGTTTTAAGCTTGTCTTATTCTGCTTTAAGTTACATGCCCTATGCCTGACTCCCACCCCCAAAACAAGCAGTGTTTTTTGAGATTTATGAATTATGTGATGAGTGTGGCAGGTTTTACTAAGCCCAGCAGAATTCTAGTTGCTGACGATAGTACAATAACCAGCACCAATCTGAGGGATTTCCAAGTAGTCACCCCATTTAACTCTTATACTGTGAGCTAGAACCATCTTCTTACTCCCAATGTCTGTTATATACATTTAATCCAACCTTACAAGAGGTGGGAAGTAGTAGTTAATTTTTTCCTTTCAACTCTCTCAACCTTATTCTCTTGTCAGCTAAGTTGCCAACCCCTAGAAACTACAGGAGGAAACAGTCAGTTCCCTGAGTCTCCCCTGCATGGCGGTGGTGGCTCCAACCTCAGCGGCCCCGCTTGCCTCAGAGCTCTACGGTTGCCATCTTGAAATTTTAGTGACTTTTGAACAAGGGGTCTTACGTTTTTATTTTGCACCAAACTCCAAAAATTAGATGGGGGAATCTTAAAAAGGACAAATAAGAGGAACAAAGAAGGGCCCGTGTCCTTCAGAGTCTTTCATTCCATTATTGTTTCATTTGTGACTAATCACCAGCCTCTACTGAACTGTTTCCGAAATATATTAGTGCATGTTTATGTGGTTTATGTGAGACACACTTAACTAAAAATTGTGGGTTCCTTGGCCCAGACAAATGATAAGGGTTTCAAGGGGTGGGCCCATGACTTTCATTTCATTAATGGCAGAGAACCTCTGGCTGGTAAATTTCACCTCCAGTTAGACACATATTTCTGTTCCTCCATATCGACCAATTCAAGATGAAAGGAGAAACAAAAGTAATGCCCATTTCCTTCAGTGCACCTCCTGACATATTGTCAGAGCACAAAATACTGATTCCCTTAAAGAAAGAACTCACTGATTTGGTGGAGGATAAAGATGTCTTCAGTTGGAGTCTGCCTACTTTAAACCATGTTTGGGGAAGTTTTTGCTTTCATTTATTTCTCCTACCTAAGTTAGAAAATCTAATGTTTGGGGTAAGCAATTATGAATGACTAAGCAGCTGTTTCAACTAAACATTGTCCCTGTCAGTGGTTTTGCAAAGATCAATTACAATGATAAGCATCATTGTATTAAAGTCAGCTGATCAAATCATTAATCATAGTTTGGAGTGGAGGTTTGGCAGACACTGGAGTTTAGTGGTTAAGAGTCTGTGTTTTGGAGGCAGACAGGCTCCAGTTGAATCCAGAGTCATCACTTAATGTGGGACCTTGGCTGATTCATTTTTCCCCCCTCAAATAGTAGTTTTATTCCCTTTTTTAAAAAATCCATTAATGGAGACTATTAATGGAATCTTTTATTATAAGGATCAAGGAAGATAATCCAAGTAAAAATTGCAGTTTTGGTACCTATCATTAAATGTGTCCTTAGTATTATTATTTTAACTATCACAATACATTTAAAAATTAAGATCCATGAAAACTTAAGAAGTAAGGGCAAACTGAAATCCTGTAATCAAATAATTTCAGGTGCAAAATATGATCCTTGTATATTTTACCATAATTATATAAGCTGATTAATTAAACTGTATGACAGAAGGACCAATACCAAATTAGCAGGCAAGCATTCATGGAGTACAGGTGATCAGGTTTAGGCAAGACAGAAATACAGTGTCAAATTGCGTTAGCATATTTGTTTATAACAAGTGTACTGATTAATTTTTATGTACCAATTTGGCTTGGGAATAATGCTCAGTTGTTTGGTTAAACATCAGTCCAGATGTTGCTGTGAAGGCATTTTTTAGATGTAATTAACATCTAAATCAGTAGACTGAACCAAGCAAATTATCTTCGACCTTGTGGGTGGGCCTCATTTAATCAGTTGAACACCTTAAGAGAACTGACTGAAGTCCCCTGAGGAGGTAGGAAGTCTGCCTCCATCCTGCTTTGTACTCACTATTGCAAAATCAGTATCTGCCTTCTCATCCTGCCTACCAGGCTGCCCTGTGTCTCTGCAGATTTCAGAGTTGCTGATCCTTGTAATAGCATGAATCAATTCCTGAAAATAAATATATAAAGTCAGTCTTTCTTTGTCTATATATTAGATATAAAGTATATAATCAATAATATTAAAAATGAATATACTGGTATTCTAGTTCTCCAGAGTATCAAACCAATGTTGTGTTGTGATGGACAACCCACCCCACTTCCCCAAACCTAATACAACAAGTGTAATTAGTTTAGACTATTAATATCACAGGACTCATGAAACACATACATCCAGCTGGGTGTTTGACTTACAAACAATAAATGTTCTGGAACGGAAGTATTTTAAGGAAGGATTTGGGTACTGACTCTCTGCTGTGACCTCAAATGGAGCCATTTTCCTGTCATGGAGATTCAAGTAGTTGCAGATCAAGAAAGAGAATGGGCTCTCTTACCTCAGTCTAAACCCTGGACTCCTACTTCTGCTGCTGAGAGCTTATTCCATATGTGTTCTCTGCTTTCCATGCTGTGCTGAAAATGCTACGGATTTCACAACTGCTTCTGGGCAAGCAATATTGATACAGAATTTTGTCTTTTCATGAAGTGGCTCAGCCAGGGTAATTATTTATCTGAACAGGCCGACGCCTGGAGCTTAGTGCCTATAGATACCGGCGAGACCAGAGAAGGGAGTGATGGACAGATAGCTGAAACTCTGTCACTTGGATAAAACCCTGCTGGTAATGAAGCATTCATACTCAGACCTCACCTTTCTGGACCTGCTAGGCTGCATTTGCTGGCAGCGACTCTGAAAGCTTTCCATGGGAAAATGATGTTTCAAAGGTGCCAATTACAGAACATGTATGTATTTCACCTTGAGAATTTCAATTGGCAAAGATAATATCATAGGTTGCCCTTAGAGTTTTGATGGGAGGATCATTCTTACTAAGAGATCTGATCGAAATGCAGTCATTAACAGAGGCTTTGGAAAACAGTACAAGAAAAGCAGTAAGGAATTGTTTTTTAAAAACATGTCCTAAAGGAACATTTACCAGCAAGCTCTCAACTGCTGTTTAAAGAATACTGGTGTGCAAATAAGCATGTTGCCCCAGAAACCAGCTGAATTTTGACTCCACAGTGAAACATTGTATGTAAATATAAATTAATTAGTTTGCTCTAACCCAAAGTTTTGCATACCTAGATTGGTCTTTCTAGTTGCATACCAAGAAATGCTGGGAAGGGAAATTGAACTTTCTCGCATCTCAGGTTATCTAGTTCGTGCTTGCCACTTCCCTCCTCCTGCTGCTTCTTGGGACAGCTTTTAGGCAAAATCATGACATCTGAAACCAACACAGGTAATAAAATGCATGCTAATAGATGACCACTATGGTCAAGTGCTGACCATGTGTTATTCAGTCCTGACAAAAACTGCAAATTGTGGGTTAAATAAGCATTTTTATTTCTATATACTCTGGAAGGAACTAAGGTTCTAAGATGTCAAAAACTAGTCCAAGACAGTCTAAAGTTCCAGTGCCTTTATCCCTTCCCATTTAGTCACATAGACCTTTTCTTCCCTCTCCAGTGTAAATCAGTTTCTCTGTTGGGGTCTCTCTGTGTCTGCTGACTGCTGTGCCTGCTGCTCCCCTTATTCTCTCCCATCTTGCAGGCTCACTTATGCACACACACACACACACCCACACACACACACACCACCTTTTTCTCTACTTCCAGAGTTCTGTTATACTGGGTGAAAACATCTGATAAGCTCATTCACACTCCATTGGTGTGGACTTAATATACTATGCCTTCCTTTAGCATTTTAATATAAAAGGTCAAAAAGAAGATGAAGCTTAGTAGAATTGCATTGTAAATGGATTTTTAAAATCTGTACAGGATGTAGCTTTGCACTGCAGACGTTCTCAGAACGGCTCAGATAATCCCACTTAGGAAACCAGCCACCTCCAGGCTTTCCAGGCTGAGCTCCCGTGTGGTTTAACCTACAGCTCTTCCCAGATCTGACCTTCTCTCTCCTTGTTTCTCTTCATTCTGGGTCAAACTAATATCGTATGTACATGCCACTACCCCACCAGCTAAACAGGAACTCTTATGAAGAAATCAAACTATGAGGCCTATTTTTGTATCATTATACTATGTTTTTTTTTTTTTTCTTAAAAATGGCAGATTTCACCTCCTCAAGGTTGAAGGCCCTTTTCTTCAGCAAGGGTGCTTAGCTGCAAGCCTGCATATCCCAGACCCTCGGCTAGAAAATGCTCCCTTTGAATTTTACTTGATCAGTTTGAGAGATTTTGGATGGACCAAGGTCGATAGCCACCTGCCACAGCAAATAGAACAATGACCCCCACACCCAGCTATTCTGTTTACGTGGCCCGATTCTACCATCAGGAACCAGGAGTGGCCTTGGCAAGCACCAGAGCCATTGCTTAGTTATGCTCAGGAATGACAGCTCAGTCGCAATCATGGAAAAGCTGAGATCTGTTTGATCAGGAGCTCTTAGCATTCAGAGGGCACAGTAAGCAACAACCCTGGGGATGCGGCATGTCATGGCTGAGGGGCACCACTGGCATATCGTTCCAGCAGGCAGTTTATATGCGACCACTCAAAGCTTTCGCCCAGGCCCACACCAAGGCGCCCGTGCAGGGGCCGATAAGCAGTACTTCGTGTCCTCACCCCCTTCAGTGGCTTGTCGCATCTTCCCTGGGGACATGACACAGCATCCCAGAGCATCCGAAGACCAGAATCAGCACCGTCCCTGACCAACTGCCAGCACACCCCACACAGAGGCGGTGTCTCCCCAGCACTTAATTGTCACAGCAAAGTGTCAGCCTTGATGCAGCGAGTCAGAGACATAAACCACCTGAGCTCTTTTTTCTACAACAAAAAACAATAGCTGCAGTTGTCCTCTGCCTCTCGATTCTGAAATGCCTGCTCCCATCAAATCTGAGCAGAGTGCATCAGCCCGAATGACCTGCACAAAATATCATTGCTTTTATCAAGTCTGACAACTAGAAAGTTATATATTTGGCGCCTCTCTGGTGGTGCAGGGGTTAAAGTCTCTGTGCCATCAGGCTATCATCAGCCGCTGCATCATGAGTGATCCCTGGCCAGAAAGTTGACCCACATGGCACAGCAGACCTTTGCTGTCACACCTGTCCACTCTGCTCAGCAGTGTGTTTCAGTCAGTCTACCTGTTCTGCTCCCACTCTGTCTCTGGTGAATCCTCTCAACCACTTCCCCACATCTGGCCTACACCCCAGATCTTGTACGCATAAATAAATATTTTTTTTTCAAAATAATAGAAAGTTGGGGCCCTTCCTGATGGTGCAGTGGGTTAGAATGCAGCACTGCAGGCTAGCTGCAGCTGCTTCAGTGAGGGTTCGATCCCTCACCACCGCCCTCGGAGTTGATCCACATGGTGCAGCGAACCTTTCCTGATCCTCCCGCTGTGCCCCTCAGCAGTGTATTTCATTGATCTGCCTGTTCTGCTCTGTGTCGCTGGTGAAGCTTCTCAATGCCCCTGCACCTCTGGCTTATACCCCAGTTCTGTATGCTTAAAAAAAAAAAAAAAAGATTTATGTTATTTATTTATTTATTTATTTTAAAAATAGTGTATACTTGGAATGTGTCTCTCCAACTTCCTACAACAATCATATCTTTAATATCCGCTTAACAAGTGGTTCAGTCTCACCACTATGACGCTATCTGCAGCCACCGCAGCAGGAGCTCAATCTCTGGTCAGGGAGCTGGCCCACACGGCTCTGCAGCCCTCTCCTGTCTCTCCTGCAGCCCCGCTCCCCTTTACAGTGTATTTCAGTCAGTCCGCCTGTTCTGTTCCCCATTCTGCCTCTGGTGAATCTTAACCACCTACAACTCTGGCCTGTACCCCAGTTATTGTAGGCATAAATAAATATTTAAAAAAAAATATCCTTCTGAACACAATGCCCTTGACTTTGGTCAGGGGTAAATATGAGATGCGAGCCCTTGCAGAAAGTGGCTGTGTTCTGCAAAAGCAGAAGCTCCCATAATGCTGAGCAGTGCTGCAGAGTATAGGGGCAGGAGTGGGAGTTGATGTCCTGGGATCTGCCTCCCTTTCCTGGTCTAGCCAGCAGGAAATACAGCCATTCAGTTCACTACTTCTAGTCAGAAGTGAAGCAGTTATACTTAAGTGTGCTATCTGTGGGTAAACCAGGTTCCACCCTCCCTCCAATGGCCAAGGTACTGGATAAAGATTTAAGGTTGGATACTAGCTCCTGTGTTTTCACCAATCCTTCTTGAGAGATCCTTGGAGTCATTAAATCCATGCATTACATTGCATCAGTATAGCTTTAGGTCAGGTCAGCATGGCTTCACTTAGCACAGGAAGCCCCCAGTTGAGATTAATTGCTGACTTCAAACTCAAAGTTGAACTAAACTCACAAAGTTGTGATTGTTGAAACAGTTCTAACAGAGTAAAATCGGTTAGACTGTTGGCAGGGTTAAATCTTCACTTTGATTATCTAATAAACTCTATCACTGAAATTTTTATTCCAGTTAACAATAGAAACAGGTGAGAAAATCTTCTTAGACTGCAGGGCAACTAAGAGGGTGTTTCTTCTGAGGAAAGGCTAAGGGCTTCTGTTGATAAGGAGCTCTCCTTAATCACCCTATTTCCTTTTTTGCCTGAACTGCCAAAAGCCCAGGGCTAAATTCTCTCCTCAGCTGTGGTGTTTTCCTTTATTTAAATTTAGGAGATAATTATTCCCACTCTCCCTCCCGCTCATTACTTGGCATTTTCTTAGACACAAAGCTAGACTTTACCTTGTTTATTCTCCAAACTCACCTTTTTGTTGGCCCTATTTTATAGGAAAGGACTAGAAGGATCAGGGAGATGAAGTGATTTCCCCCAGTCACCAAGTCCCATTGGGAACTGGCTCATTCTAAACAATAAATAAGGGAATCTCTCCGGGGCTGAGACCTCAGGTGTGTTCTCTGCATTTAAGTAACATCTTGTGGTTGTTTTTTGTTGAAAGCTGCTGGTGAAGCCCCTCATTGTGTTGATATGGTACTTAGCAAGCCAGACCTTCTAATGTCAAGTAAATTATGACTGTTCTCATGCCTGCGTGAGGGCCAAGAAAAATATTTAAGATGAAATTTACCATAGAACTTTAATTTTTGCACTCAAAGATAGGTATATTATTTGTCTGTATTTGTTTTGCCCTATTATTAAGAAACAAAATGTACAAGACAAATAATTATGATTTAGGTAATTTGCTTAATATAGCACCTAAAATTACAGTCAGATAAACACTTCTTGAAAAGATCAAAATATATGGTTATTTTACATTTTCCCATTTGGATCTTTTTCAATTTCTACAGTTTATTAGTTTGGTTCAGTGTCTTTGAGCATTAGTCAACATTTAAAATGTAGGTTTTTATGATTCTGGGGGAAGCAATTGCTTCCAAGGGAGAAAACATTCTGTAAATTACATGTAAATGTTTTTACTTGGATGAGATCTTTTGCATCTGTGCAGAGGATCATTTTAATTTACACAAGAATGAAGGTTTTCTGTGATTGAATGTGGTCTGCACGCTTATGGCTTGTGTATCTAATTTCCACTTCATTTATACAGGAATGTAGCAGACGCAAGGGGCATTTTGTTATAATGTTAAGTACTACTTAAAAATAAAATTAAAATAAGAAGCTAAGAATTAGTATGGCATTCCTAATTTTATTTCAGGGTTGTCCCTCAGACTGGATTGGAGCAGACCTGAGTTATGTCATTTGGCACTGTGATGCTCTAAATAATCTTGTACTTATGTAAAGATTCCATCCCAGACACCAGATGAGAAGCTCAGAAATTGTGACTGAGTAAAACATCAGCTACCTCTGCTCTCCTCGAAGCTATACTGTCCAGAGTTTAGTGATTTTTTTCCTGTGTTTTACAAATTACTTCCTTTTCTTCCCCTTAATCTCTGAGATTATCCTTTATAAAAATAGGGTACTTGAAAATGCATATAATTATGAAGGTATCAATTCATATGTTTTGTGCCATTGAAACCTTTCAGAGAAATAGCCAACTTCTACTTTCTGTTCAGTAGTAAAAAGGATGTGTCAGTTTGACAGTAATCAGTTTCAAGGGTGAAGACAAATATGGTACAGGTTTTCATGTTCTTATTTTATTGCTTTATCACTGAAATTGTAATGTGGAGGTGGGTGTGCATATTTTGCCTGTTTCTAATTCAAAGCTATCAGATTTCCTTCTTGTTTATCTTATTAAACCAGCATTATTACATGCCCTAAAAGAACATGCGGTTATTGCTTAACCGATTAAATACATACAAACCAGTCAGGTCAAAATTTTTAGTCTTCGAGCTCCTGCCTCTCTTTTATGGGTCCTTTGTTAGACACAGTTACATTTTTAGCATTTTATTTCTGCAAACACATCTTTTTCTATAGTCACTTCTTCTCTTTGGCCATCTTGAGAAATCAAGTGGTAGAATTTCCCCTGACTTAGAGCAAAGAGAATTGAAGTTCTAAAGGAATATGGGCATCTTGCCTAAGAGTAACTTTGGCAAAGGGAATTCACAGCTGTCCATTCTCCAGAGCAGACAAGCAAGTTTACACAGGTGGGGTGGAGAGCAGGGATATATTTCCTTTACTTCCACCAAGATACCTCCTCTTGTTAGGGGCAAAGGATG
Organism: Condylura cristata; assembly: GCF_000260355.1. Classification (NCBI taxonomy): domain Eukaryota; kingdom Metazoa; phylum Chordata; class Mammalia; order Eulipotyphla; family Talpidae; genus Condylura; species Condylura cristata. The sequence continues at coordinate 78,737,702 of NW_004567102.1, forward strand.
TCCTGAACAAACTCTGCAGATACAGGTTTTGTGGACTCCACCCCCTACTCCAGTCCTTGAAACTACAACTCCAACTCCTACTCCAATCACTGAAACTACAGTTTCCAGGAACCCCAAAGGGAGGACTGTGGGAAGCTAATCAGCCATTTTGAGACTTTTGGGATATATATAAAAGAGCCATGTTGAGCTGAGGGTCTCTCTCGCTCAGGCTTCCTTGACCTCATGGCTGGCAGCTGGTTTCTTGGCTCTTGATCAGCTTTCAGTGTGCTATTGGGGTTCCAAGTCAGCAGAACTGGTAGGACGCACTAGCTAACTTCTTTCTCTCTCAGTCTCTCTCTCTCTCTCTCTCTCTCTCTCTCTCTCTCTCTCTCTTTCTCTCTCTCTCTCTCTCTCTCAGTCTTTCTCTTTATTTCCCTGGGTTGTTCATTTTCTTCCTCTTTTTAAATGAACCCATTATTAACCTTTTTCGTATATGTCTGCAGTACAGTTGAATCTTAAGCATGCAGGTGAGGACCCACAGACAGGCAACCCAGTTTACACTGGTTGCCCTGTAACGCTCTGTCTGGTTTTGCATTAGCACAGAAGAGAGTGATGTCCAAGCTAATGTGGACTTCCCAGGGTAGCTGCCATTGCACTGACTTCAGAAAGGGCTATGTTTTTAGTTTTTCAAACATATGTGCCCCACTCTCTGACATTCCATTAGTTATTTGACTGCAGAATTAAAGAAAAAAAGACCTGTAATAAATAAAATCCATTTATCATAAACACTTTTGAACCATTTCTAACTCCCTAAGCCTCAGGTAATTGCTGGGTATATAATATATCCTTTGCTTTGAGATAGAAGGAAAGTATATCAGATAAAGAACTTTCCACCACATGTTTATTTTCTTCACATATACGTGACTTTTGTTCAGCCTATTTTATAGTAATTTGTTTCTATTAGATAGGCTACTTATGTAAATATTATGACCTGGTTGTGTTTAATTCTGTAGTATTCAGGATTATCTGGCAAATATTGAATTGAATGACAACATCTGAATACCCAGTATTGAATTAAGTGACAACACCCAAATGTCATAATATTTAGAACATTGGGAAGTTTTTATCTTGGAAAAGAATAGAAACTATAAGTTTATTCATATTCATCATATTTTACTTAATAATAATACAGCGGTTTTCCACCTCAGATAATGGGCCAGCTAATCTTGCTTTCAAACCAGGATCTAATCCTTAAGACTTCAACAACTTAAAATAACCTTTTCCAAAAAACCTCTAAATATTATGTACTGTGCTAATTAATTCCATAAGTATTTATCAACGCATTACTTCCTAAAAGTACTCTATCATGCCAATATTACCTTTGCCTCTCAGGTGGGGTCTGAGTCTATTTTTATAGTGTCTCTAGTGTGTATAAACCTGGTAAGTCTAAAGCAATTTCACATATACATTCAATATTTTATGCCTTCAATTAATAGCAAATGTCTGCCAGCAAAATTTTCCCTAACCAGTTTATGTTTTTAAAAATAAAATAAAGCTGAATCAAGATGGAAATTGTAATTGTTTCCTCTCCTACTCCAAATTCCTTGAAATAATGAAATAAAACTTCTAAGAATTAGACTGTCTGGAAAACAAAAAGTGCCTGAGAAAACTGGAATTCTGAGGAACTACACAGAAATTGGAAAACAAACAGAATCAAATGCACATACAAAGGATATTGTTTAAAAAGCAAAACAAAGCAAAATAACATTGTCCACATTAACTAAGAGGACAGACGCTGGGTGGTGAATGTTACAGGGACACTCGAAGCTCAAGAACAGCAAACCACTGTTCATTGTTCAAGAGCGCCTTAGAGCAATGCTTAGGGTAATTATACAGCAACTGTTTTGGGACCTGCCTGACCACTGAGTCCTTTTACATCCTTGGACTGTTTTGCAAAGTGGACAGCAAAAACAGCTCTATGGTTTCATGGGAAAACTCTATTTGTTTAAAGAAAGCCTGAGAGTCCTGTATTAGTTAAGACATCCCAAACCATGTTATAAAGCTTTTTAATCCATTTGTTGAGGCTAGCATCGCAGAATATAATACCATCAAATAAAAATAAAGCTACAGTTCAAGTTCATTTCTGAACTTAGATGCAGAAGTCCTAAGTAAAATACTTGTAAATCAAATCCAGCAATGGGTTTAGAAAGGTATTTACCAGAAATACAGTGATGAATGATCATTGTTTATTTATTATATTATAATGTATTGGAAAAAAAAAAAACTCTTACCACCTTAGTAGATTTTAAAAATTAAATACATATAATTAATCACTTAATGTCCAGGAACTGCAAATCAAAGTTACAATGAGATGCTACCTTATACACGTAAGAATGGCCCATATAAAAAAGACCATAAACAGTAAGTTTTGGCAAGGCTGTAGAAACAATAGAATTCTCTTACACTGTTGTTGGAAATGGTGATTGGTCTAGCCTCTTTGGAAAACAGTATGCAGGAACTATGGAAATAACCTAAGAGCCAAATACTGATCAATGGATCAGGAAGATGTGTTCTATATACATAGTGGAATATTATTTAGCTATCAAGAATGATAAGCTCATGCCATTTGTGACAGCATGGGTGGAACCCAAGCAGATTATGCTAAGCAAACTAAGTCAGAAGAGACAAATACAGGATGGTGTAAGATGAAACAAAACTAACAATAAACCCTAGAACTCTTAACTATATAATTGAGGCTACCCAAAGGATTGGGAGAGGAAGGGCAAAAACAGAAGGAGACAGAGTGCAATGGACTATGGGGGTGGACAGATATGCTTTGGTGGTGGGTGTGGTATGGTAACACTGGAAGTGAGGAGAGACTGTTTCAAAAGACACGTTCATACCCTCTGTAGATTCTTTATTCCTTGAGTTCTTGCAACAAATAATCTATGTGTGCAGTTATAAAATTAAAACGTCAGGAAATTGATAAAGCAAAGTGATGAAGAGTAAAAGAAACTATGAAAGAGAATGAACAGAAGAAAAACAGTTTGGTGATTTCTGACTAGTAGACGTCATATGGAAAATTTGAAGTTGTTTTATACATCTGTGGTCTGTTGTAGAGCACAGTAGGATGTACACGAATATATTTGAATTTTTAGGATTTTATACGAAAGGTCATTATTTTTGGCATATACATTAAGGACTGAATAGTGAGATTAAATGTGTAAGGTAAGCAGTTCTGCTTCTGGAGAAGGAAAAATTGGCATTCAAAGTCTTTGATCTTTAAGGATAGGCAAATAATAGTATAATATCTTATGGAAGACAATTTAATTAAATGAGAAATCCACTCTGAACTCATATAAACTTCCTTTCCAGGTCATTAGTTGTAAACACTCATTGCTTTCTACCATGATAAAGTTGAATTGCATTCTGGGGTTTCCTAGGAAAGCAAAATCCTCTGTGTGTGTCTTGTGGGCAGAAAAGACTAGAAAGGCAGGTTAGTGCAGTTTCTGTGGTGTTCCATTTCTTCTGGATCCAGCCTTCTTTCAAATTATGAGTATCTGCGGAATATGCGTCTAAACAAGAATTCGTCATTGGGATGACAGTTCAGTTCTGTGATCAGGATTCTCTGAGCACCCAGCAGCAAATCTGATCCTGTGATAGAGCTTAGCCTTGGGGGAAGGTGAGCAGAGAACTCTTCTCCATGTTCTCACTAGTCCTTGCAACTGTCCTCCTTTCCCTTTCTTGTTTTGTTCTTGTAGTGTTTTATTCAACTCAACAATTGGTTGAGCAGTTACTATGCCAGACAGTGCTCTAGTGGAAGCTGGCAAAATGGCAGTAAACACAACAAAGAAAATGCTTTCACGGCAAAAATTTCCTTTGCTCTTCGTCTACCGTCAGAAACCAATCTCTGACTATAAAAATTGACTTTCCTATCACGGAGAATATGTCTTGACCAATTGATTGTGAATTTATTAGTGGTACTTATACTATGCAAATGAATTAACATTTCAGGTTATAAGTCTCATTATAAAACCTCATTAGTTTAAATCAGTATGAATTAAATTCCTAGGGTGAAATTGTTTGCACTAACAAAATTTGGATTAAAGAACCATAAATCTAAGTTTATATCCGAAGTTCTTCTGCTTTCGAGGCCCTGTCTTAGTTTCCTCCTTGAATGACATCTTTTCTCCATCATTTGAATGCCTCAGCAATGCCCTGTCTGAACAGCTCCAGTCACTAATTAATTGCTAGGGAAAAGATCAGAGAATTTGGGATAAGAGACAGGATGGGAGAGATGGCACCCTAACACACAGGGACAGTTCCTGGAGAGTCCCTCGTAGAGGAATACACCATCTGCTCACCCATTTTAAAATCCTTCAGATTGAATTTAGGTTCTTCCCAAAATTTGCTTTAATCTACTGCCACAACTGTAATATTCCTCTCTGAACTTCATAAAAGTGTTCTGGGTCACTTCAATTACTGACACTTTTAATAATAACTCACATGTTTAAATTACTCAGTATGTGTTATGTGGTGTTTTACATCATATATCGTGCATATTTCTCCATGTCATGAGAGATTCTTCCAAAACATCATTTCCAAAGCCCACATGGTATTATTCCACTTCCTGGAATACCAAGTGTTTCATAGACTCTGTCATCACTTGGTGGTCTTTATCCTCTTTTTCAGCCTCTAATACCCTATTTCTAATATTGACTCCTAATAATTTCAAAATCTATTGAGTTCCCAACGACGTAGCTCTCTCCTGATTTGGCTATTCAAAGATGCCAGTAGCAAACCTGTGTTATCTATTGATAGATACTTTGCTAAACATTATTTATGTTTCCTCTAATGCAATTCTATAGGAAATTCCATATTTAACATTATAGAAATAGATCCCATTTATCTCTGAAGACTTCAGTATGCATATTTCTTTATGCACAGTTTCATATTTACATATAAATTATATCTGTAATGGATTTTAAAGATTACAAGCTAGGTACAAGATCTCAGAATCCTCAGAATAAGCCATTTTACCAATGGCATCATTGAGTCTCGTTTCCAAAACATCGGGCCAGTAAGCAACAGAGAAGGGAACTCACAGCTGATTCCAAAATCTGTGCTCACTCATCTAGATGAGGCTTCCATCTTGATTCGCTGATGTTACACATGGGGGCATTCACCTCTCAGATTCACCTCAAAGTAGTAAAACTTATTGTGCAGGAAGAAAATGCTGCAAAACCTGAGGACTTAAAAATGAGTAGCCTGACTCCAGGGAGAAGATACACAGTCACTGACTTTGTTTGTGAGAAGTGTGGTTGATGGGAGAACCTGAGGCCAGCCTCAGCACTGGCCCGGCCTTTCCTGCAGATGGTAAAATGCTGTCCTCAATGTATTGTCATTTAGAGGTGGCCAAGTCCTTAACAGCTGTGAACATTACAAGTGCAACAATAAAACATGATTTTCCTCCCCTGGAAAATGCCCTTGTTACAGTGCTCAAAAATGAGTTAGAGATGATTTCTTTGTTGCCCCATGGACCTTTAACTGGAATATATTCAAGGCTTTCCGTAGCTTGCATTCTTATAAATTTATTCTTGTCAGGTCTAACCACGTATCGGGCTCCCAGAGTGAAATATGAGAATGAAAATAGAAGCAGAATCAGGTGCTGACACATTTGCCAGAGGAATTCAGAGGGAGGGAGCTAGTCCGAGGCAATGAGTTGAGCCTAAGATATGGGATCACAGGTGACATTCACTGCTCCTTCGTCCTACCATAATTCAGATGTGAGAGCAAATGAGAATAATGAAAGATTTGATTCCGTTACCCTGTCTTGATGTGGCTGCCAATCAAACACCCCCAAATCATCATAATAAAAGCACATGGCACCTCAAGATATGCTTTGGAAGATTGAAGAAAGATGCTGACTGATTTGACCTTGGCTACATTAGAAAATCAGATTGCCAGCAAGGGCCCCACTGCTGTAGAAATTTAGCGTGGTGTAAAGCTCTTTCAAGTGGGCAGACACCATGCCAAATCAGCCGTGCTAGTCCCAGGAAACCCAAACTGGAAATATTGACTTCAGAGGGGGCATTTTGGAAAACAGAACTCTGAAATCATGGAGACTTACAGGGACAGCTGGTGTTAGGCACTAGGAGAAAATGTGTTGCAAGTGATACGGCTTTAGAAAACCTACTTTGTCTTGAAATGTTTTATTTAACCTCTCTGAGATTAAAATTTTCCCCAGGTTGACTGTGTCATTGAGGCCTTTGAGGAACTTTTTTTCCTGTTACTTTGTGAAATCTCCAAATAGGTCACATAGGGTCTTTCTCCTTTGATTCAGTTTGATCTTTAGCACTTCTATTGAATGGTCAGTGGGTGGGGGCTAAGAGGCCGAAGGTCTGGTCCCTGCCCTCACTCAGAGTACTATCTGGCACACACACAGATAAGGACTGGACTCAGCTGGAGGGTGCTCAGAGAAAGGACAACTCATTCTGCCTGCAGAGTTGAAGAAAGGCAGTGTCAATGGAAGCTGATCTCAGAGCCTTGGCGGTGGAAGAGCCACAAATTCAGGAAAGTGGGAGGTTAACTGGAGCCTCTACAGCCTATTCTGGCTGGCAGGGAGGCAGGTGGGGTGTAGAAGAGGGAGGGGCAAAAATGAACCCAAGAAAAGGAAGAGATGTATTCCAATTTTTTAAGTAATTACTACGTAAACTAAAATGCGAATAGTCAATTCTCAGCTAAAATTTTACACAATGGATGATCATTTTTAAAAGTCACAGAAATAATGGAAACAAATGTTAAAACCATATTAACAGAAAGTTTGTTGTTTGGGGGGTTTGGCCATGATAATTAATCTGCAAAATTTCAGAGCACCTATCATGAAGGATTTCTAGAAGCTACAACACAGCTGAACCTCGAAAAGCATGATGCTCAGCCACAGAGGATGGTTATAGGACACCTAAGACTCATGGAATTCCATGTAGATGAGACATCTGGAATAGACACCTGCATGGACTTGTGGAGCCTCACTTTGGAGTAGGGAATGAATGTTAATGACCGTGAGCTATCTTGTAGTGAAAAAGAATGAGGACACCCACTCTGTTAATCTTACTGATTGTCATTTGGGGTGACAGATGGGGTGACATTCTGCTATACAAACAGGCGACTATATTACAATGCTCTTTGAATCACATTGTTTTATTGTAATGTCTGTGAAGGAAAATATTGATTCCTCGCCAAGGCCACTGTCTGTGGAGTTGGTAGTTTTGCCCCATGTCTGCGTGGTTTTTCTCTGCATGATTTACCTTCCACATCCCAAAGATGTGCATGGTAGTTGTATTCCAAAATGTTTGTGATGTGCTCTTGATTGGGTGTGTCTTGTCCAGGGTAGGTTCTCCATCTTGTAACCTAATCTGCTGGAATAGGCTCCAATTACCTGAGACCATAAACTCGAATGAGAAGAGGTGGTACATATACACAATGGAATATTATTCAGTAGTGATACACTCATGCCTTTTGCAGCAACATGGATGGAGCTGGAAGGGATCATGCTTAGTGAAATAAGCCAGAAAAAAAGGAAAAATACCAGATGGTTTCACTCATAGTAGGAGTGTACGGGACCAGGAAAAAAAAAAAAGCTACTATTAATAAAGTAAAAACAAAAATCACCAACTATAAACCAGAGACATTCTGTGTGGGTTGAGAGGGGAACAGGATCAAAACTGGGGTTGGGACTATGGTGATGGCACACGGGTGAATTGGTGATGAGAATTCTACAAGGATTACAACCAAGATGAAAAAAAATGTACAAAATAAAGAATGACGTAAAAACTATATTTATGTGTGTATATTTATATGTATATGTGTGTCTGTATAAACGTATATGTATGTTTGTATATGTAAAAGAAAGTGAATAAATGAATGGATACAAGGAATTACTTATGAATAGAAATGATTTAGAACTTTATTTAAAAGACTGGTGATGTTTTGTTACCAGATATGCTATAGGAACTTAACTCTTGTTTATATCAATTAGCCTAGGATAAAATGGGTTCTGGGGTATGTCATTTAGCTTACAGTATTAGTGTCCAAGACCTATTAATGATGACATTAACTGAGGATTACTATAAAAGATATAGAAATGGATAAATTTTATGATCTATGAATTGTAGCTCAGTAAAAGCTTTAAAAACACAAAAACAAAAACAAAAACAAAAACAAAAACCTTCAAAGCCCTAACTTCATGCTTGGTTAAGCCAGTTTCACTTTGAGATTTACACACTATGGGAGGAGGAAGAGAACCTGCTTGGGTTGTATCTGACTTAGCATTTAAATGTGTCTTTGGTGGCTTCGTGAACCACATTAAGTCTTAGTCCCAGTACAGGACCCCTGAACTGTCCACGCGAGTGTTAACAGCAAGGGAATTGGTGTGAGGAGACATCTCAGTTAGGCTACGCTCAGCTTCTGGCCAGTGATGTGTCTTGGGGAAAGTCACCTGGTCCACTGGGCCATTGATGCTTCTCTCCCACCTGGGAATTTGCATAACAAAGAAGCTTCAAAGGTGAGAAGCATGCAGGACATCAGCAAGTCTTGGTCAGGGTCCTTCACAAGTGACACTGGCTTTGGAGAGTGTATCATAAGAAGCATCTGGGGTCATGAGGGCCCCAGTCTTGATGTTGGCTGGCATTCTGAGAGCTCACTCCTCCCCTAGCCCAGTCTAAGTAGGCTCTGTGGACGCTGATGTATATGTCTGTCTGTTCACCATGTTAGAAACTTAACAGAGCAGATACGTGACTGCAGGGGGTCTAGATACTACTTTGTGCCCAGTAGACCTGGTTATGCATCCATTCCCTTTAAAAAATCTAAATAAATGTCGAAATATAATTAGACGGTTACCCAGTGGATGCTGAAGCATAACAAGAAGGGACTCTAGACTCTCGTGCTCGCTTTCTGATGATAATGCATGTACCTCTGAAACAGGAAACGCCAGTTGTGCCCTGGAGTCACTGAGCTCCCCCAGAGAGGATGTAACTTCTTCCCTGATGGAAGAATCTTTCTACTAAGAAAGATGAAAGGTTGCCATTTGGCCAACACAGATGGAGCCGGAAGGGGTAATGCTAAGGGAAGTGAGTTGGAAAGAGAAAGATAAATACAGAATTATTTCATGTATGTGTGGAATATAAAGAAACCAACCACACCGACAAAACATAGTGAAAACAAAGCTTTGGAATCTGACAACTGGACTCAGGTGTCCACAGAGGCTGCTGAGAACAAAAGGTGAGCAGCTCCAAAGTAGGGGAGATGCACTAGCACACATTTGAAGAAAGGGGAAACTCGACTCCTGGAACAGATAGCGCTGTACATCAGCATCAGGTCATTTTTTAAAAAAGTTCTTTCCAAAATTCACAATAACTTCAACTCCGAAAAATCAGAATTTTTAGTACATTAAGCACTTTGTACTCTCTATAAGCACTTTGTACTCTCTATAACCGACTCTTTGCTCTGTTTTGTTTGTGTCTGACACAAGAAATATTTTATCTCCAAAGTCCTTATTGAAGGCTATGATCTTATTCATAGTATATAAATTATGTAATTTACCTTGAACCATAACTTAAAGCAAATAATCATAGACTACTCATAGATGATATGTGTGTGCAATATACATATAATATGTATATGTACATATAATATGTGTATATTCATACACATGCATACATCTTTATTCATAGTCAAGCAGATAAAAATATATTACCACTTAGACATCTATGAAGCATGCTGATTGATGGTTGTGAAAATCAAGTAATGATGCATGTTAACACTACATTGAAAAATCATAAAACACTCTCTTCATGAAAGATATTTAAAACCAGTCTAGAAGCAGATCAGATTTGGGCATAATCATATACAACCTAAATATGCAGGGAATATGAGGCTAAGGATCAGATGAAGTAAGGTATCTCAAACCACATGCTTGTTCTGGCCCTAAGAATATTTTTGTAAGGCTTAAAAAGTGTTTATATATTTTAAATTGCCACATTTAAAAACTCGAGTAAATCACATAAAATAATTGTGAAAGTTAGGACTATATTCTTTCATGACTACTCAACCTGTTTAGAGAGAGTTTGAACTCTGGAGTGCCCTGGCCCTCACCACTCCCTGTTGTCTTATTCCAGTCTACTCTATCATTCACATTACCAGACTGGCATGTCAGGTGACCTCTGTATCTGGAATGATCTCAGAGATTCTAGAAACATTCCCTCTCCCAAAAATTCTGTTTGCACCGATATTTGAAATCAATTTATAAAGAGTAAAGGTTTATGTTGTGTCATTAGGTAAAAGAACTCAAACTCCATGTGGAGGCAAATTACTCACATCGAGTTATAAAATTAATGACTTCACAGTTTGGGAGAAAGACTGTCAAATTCCCTGAGGCAGGTCAGTGAAGAGGGCCCAGTGGGAAAAGTATTAGGGAATTGAACTTGTATACAGATGAAAAGTAAGCCTATGTCTCTATGTAGCTTTGTTAGATTTTATCTCTTTAAGACAGCCCCAGGACCCATGAAGTCCAAATCCTAAGTCTACAGCCCCAGGGGCTCCACTGTCAAGCACTTTTTTTGTTTTGAGTCAGTAGTGTGGTGTGCTGGACACGCATGGCAATAATCAGTTAGCAGTCCAGAATGAGGGTGTGCAATTCTTGTCAGGCCCCATGCAAGGTGCATCAAAGGAGAGGAAACACTTGGGACACATCGCTTGTAGACACCAAAATGATTGTTTATTTCCCTGACGTTGAGTTGATAAAAGTTTATCAACCATAATACATTCTATGAAACATGCAAGGAATTTGCAAGAGCTCACTAGGAAATGAGCCAGTACCACTATTTATTCTTTTTTGTAGTTTTGCTGGAGAGACAAAATGTATGTGCGCACAGGTCATCCATAAAGGGTGGTGCTGTGGTAGTAAAACTAACTTTCATAACAAATAGCATTGCCCTAGACCATGAAGTGGAAGCAGGTGAGATGTGAGAAAGGAGGTTAATGGATGCTTGGCCAGCAGGTCATCTGCCAAAGCAAAGTGAAGAATTGCATTCCTTGCCTCCATCATTCCAGAAAAACAGAAACCATCTCTTATTTTCTCACTAATTGTGTCAGTTATCTTTGTCATTTTGAATGTAGGCAACTCACCTACTCAAATGCTAGCAGACTCTAGAAGAGAAAGGCATCCACATGACCTCCCAGAGCAGATGTAAATGCCATTTGTTATAATTGTATTATTTTCAAAAGGTAAAAATTATTAGTCTGTCTCTTGGAAAGTTAACGGGAATGTTTGCCTTATCTTATTTTTCTCTATTATGTAAGAGAAAGTGAAGGCTTTTTAAGATAAGTTCTAGTACATTTGCTTAAATACTGGGTAGAACATAAATGTTCAGAATCTAATTGTCATATTCAAATAATCAAAGAAGAAACAAAATTAACTACATAGTAGTATGGCATCTGCAGGTTGACAGGTTTCAAATCTTAGCCCATTAGCCAATCACTCTGAGCAAGTTACTTAACATGTTTGTGTCTCTGTTTCTTCATCTATAAAATGGGGCAACATCAGTAGTAATTTGTAAGGTTTCATGAAGATGAATTAGTTTTATATACATGAAGAATTTAAAATCGTGCCCTGTCCATGGTATCTACTCAGTAATGCCAGCTAACTTATGGTGTATAAATCTGTATACATCTGTATGGTTATATAGAAGTGTAATAGTTAATTGAAACCATGAGTTAGTCAAAACACTATTAATCCAAAAGAAGTTTTTATCCAAATAAGAGAGCTCATTAGGAATCATTGTAGAGTAACACAAAAATGACTTTTGTATTAAAACAGGCAATGTTTCACCAACACATGCGTATTTGGATATGTCAGACCGTTGTTTTCTCCTTTGATTAAGCTCATTCTGCCTTCAGAATGTTAAGAGACTGTGTACTCTTTCTAAAGTAGTTTTTTTTTTCATGTTGGAATAAATTTCTTGTAGATCATCTTTATGATGCGTTTTGTGATCATTTATATTATATTCAAGATAGGGAGGTATCTTCCAAATCTCTGAGATTTAAACTGTGAGCATTTGTCTCTATGTGAGAAATAATGGGAAATAATCAAAACCTCAACCCCCTCAATCAGGGAAAGTTTGCTATTGTTAATCAGGTATTTAGCATTTACCCTATAGACAACACAAGGCAGTCTTGCAAAGGCTTGATGTTGTTCTTTTCATAGTAACAAATAGGTCTTCATATTCATGTTGATTTACTTGTAATTCTCTGGCCTGTATTCCTAGAACATCTCCTCAGTACATACCCACAATCTACATGTTACCATAGATGTATTTCTTAGTACATGCATGGCACTTGTTTTTATATCCAGAATGGTCCTGTGTCCACTTTCTTCATCGGTTCATGTGTTGTTTCTAGTTCAAGAATCCATAGTGACCTCTGTGTCATAGAGCCTGAATATTTTCTGGTATTACATTGCTTTTATAACAGCAACTTTCCATGTTAAGACTTGGATAGTGTTGCAATCAAGAGAAAATGAATCATTCTTAGTCCAAACATTTCTCAGAGATGGCCTGAAATAATCATTAGAGCTGTGTTCAGTTGGCAGTCATCACACTTGCTATATTTAAAAATATATGGCAACATTACAAAATTCAGGTAAGATTTCAACTGTTCTAAAGGTACAAGGTATATGAATCCATATCGAGAAATGTTGGCCTTTGGTTAGGTAGGAGGATTTTTTGTTTTACAGCCAATTCTTACTTATTCTAGTTTGCATCTCCACATGCTCTGAGTAGCACATGATAATGATACAGCTTTAGCCTTATTTAATCTGATTTTTCTATAATTTGTTTTGTGAACACAGGAGGTTTGTTTTCCTCAGAATCTACAGGTACCTGTCACCAAACGATCAGCAAACACTTTGGGAAAAACTGTCTGAAGTGTTGTTTCCTTGTAGCTATTGTCCAGGAATAATGCTAGTAAAAGATAACAGTTCTCCCTTCCATCTGATTCTAATGGTGGAAAATACCTTGTGATCTTGCCTTTCTCAGTCAAGTCCCTACCTTGTACACTGAATTTCTAAGTGTTCTTCACAAGACAGCTTAAATATAATTGTCTTACAACTTTGTGATCCTTGCCTGTAACCCCACATAAAGAAATTTCTCTAGCACTTCTCTTGCATTTTGATTTTTATAATTGTATATACTTCTGTATGTTATTGGAAATCAGAAACAGTGCAACATTCCTACATGGGCACAACATAAACCTAGGTGCTTAATTAGAATTCTTGGTTAACTTGTGAAACATCTAGTTTTATAAAAGTCTTCTAAAGAGTCAATGGACTGAAATGATTTTTTAAAGCCAAGTCTTATTTTTCATCTATCCTATCAAAAGAAAAGGAGTTGTGTTAATTATTTCCTCTATGAGGTCAGACCTTCAAGAGGGCTGCAAATCTTTGAGCATACAATTATAGTGGAATCACTGTTCCATGGTTAATTGCTCATTAGCCATTTCATTGCTAATTTGATTAATAACATTAATATAAACCTTTATGTTGATTTTGTAAGATGCATTACAAAATAGGCCAGTGCCCTAACCCTCGTTATATGGATAGAGAAAGAAAACATAAAAAAGTTGATATGATGGATTAACTCAAGGTTATTCTTTATAATAATGATGGAATAAAAAAAAAATCTCATTCTTGTTTGTCCCTAACGCACCAAAAAGATCTTCTGATAGAATGTTGAGGAGTAAGGGAATGTATCTTTGTGCTAAATATTTGCTGCATTTGTGCTTTTGCAGTGCAGATTCAGAAAGTTTGCACAACAAGCAGCATTTTTCAACAACTCTCTTCAAGATGGTGGACGGACCTACAAATAGAATTTGATTTTCTGTCATATATGTGTGGGAAATGCTGGAAAGCTTAAGCAGACATTTCTATAAATATTAGATTTATGTTTTCTGAAATTTCTTAGGTCATTTGATATAGTAACAGGCATTCTGAGTTTTCAAGATCGTGCTAGAACATGTCATCTTTCCAGATCATTGTGATCCCAGCTTCTACTGGCTGTCTCATCCCTGTGGTCATAGCATTGGGGGAAGTAATTGCTAACTATTCGCTAACATTGGTTTCTCCCTTCCTGTATAATAGTACAGGCCTTCCAAAGATCCACCTGTCACTCTTTGTCTGCCTACCTACATATCACAGCCTCCTATGTATCTATAGTTTCCAACATTGGGACTGGATATAGAGATGATTTTATTTACAGAGGTCTCCCTGTGGCACAGGGGTTAAAATCTCAGTGTTATCAAGCTATGGCCAGCCACTGCGGCATTTGTTCGATGCCATGTGAGGGAGCTGACCCACAAGGTGCAGCAGACCTTTCCTGTCTTGCCTGCTGCTCCCCTCAGCAGTGTATTTCAGTAGACCACCTGTTCTGCTTCCCACTCTATCTCTGGTGAATCCTCTCACCCCCAAACCTCTGGCCTACACCCCAGCCCTTGTATGCAAAAATAAATAAATCTTTAAAATGTAAAAAGAAAAGAAATGATGTGCATAACTTACATGCCTTGGTACCTGAAAAAAATCTCTTGGAACTGCCTCTCCATTCTGTGCTCACTTCCAACGGCTTCCGAAATAGTCATCACCAAATTCAGTATGGAACTCTCCTTAGAAGATGGAACTAGAGTCCAACCTCTCTCACTGAGAAATGAAGGGAAACAGAGCCCATGACCTGGATCATCCTCCTTGGACTGTTAGATGAGACAGAAAGTCATTTTATTGTGGTTGAGGCAATACAACTTGAATCGGTTTGTTAAGATAGCAATACATCCACCCCAAGCAATGCATTTATACTTCTGGCTTCTCATTACCGACATGTTCCTTTGCTCCATGAGTCCGTGACTCACCTCATCCCTGCTTTCCTGGTCTGATCTTCTTTTCTCCTCCTTTTCTAGTCTCCTCCAGCTGAGCTGAGCTTATGACTCCTAGTGATTTCTCTTCCATCTGCTCATGATCTCTTTCCCCTATC
>NW_004567102.1:78753206-78755400 GCF_000260355.1 Condylura cristata
ACAAGATAATTTCCTTATAATTCTACACTGGGCCCAACTCTTGTCACACCAGAGGGGTTAATGAGGTGGCGATGTGAACAATGATGTGTTATTCGATGTGCTTTTTAATGTCGAGGAGAAAATAATGACGAGCTCCTGGCCAACAGGCTTCTCTGTCTGGAGTTCTGCTCTCTGTGATCCCAGGATTTCTCTCTCTCCTGGTGCTGCAATTTGTGTGATTTCCTCCCACACTCTGAAGATGTGTCTTTTAGGTTTACAAGCACATCTTAGTTCTCCCCATGTGGGTGAGTGTGAGTGTGTGTGTGAGTGTGCCCTGAGACAGACATTGTGCTGTCCAGGGGCAGCCCTTCTCTTGCCCTGAGCATCTATGGCCAGCTCTTACCTGAGACTCTGAATTGCAGGGAGTAGGTTGGAAAATGAACCAATGGATGGAGGAAGAAAGGAAGGAATATACATGGCTGTTTAATAGTAAACATATTTTTTGTTCTTTGTTAGAAGGTTGTGTTGCTATTTTGTGACAGGGATATGTGAAGGAGTTTACCACTTGTTTAAATCAAATAGCCTTAGGTATACTTGGTTTGGTTTTCTGTCATTTTTGCTTAAGTCTTAATTTCCAAGAACTTATTGATGACATTAGTGAGGACTTACTGTATTCATTTTGAGTTCTCTTACAAATTCCCATATTGTGAAACCCACTAGACTAATTTGGGCAATGTGGGATTTTGTTCTCATCTGAACTTTCTAATGCAGGGCTCGCAGTGACATCCCAGAACATACTTTTTGACTGTGGGAAAATAAATTTAAATTTGTTTGACCATGGATAGTTCGAAAATCCTGTCTTCAAACTTGTTTTTTCAAAAATACTAATAAAGCATCCTCTACTAAATCATTTGAGATTTGATAATGCTTTTGATGAAGAAAGAAGGAAAAATCATTTCTGAAGATTTGCCTCCATACTTAGACTCACCACTCTACTGAGACTTTTTTCTCCATTTTGGTGGCTTTTCATTTTCTGCCTTTTTTGAATGACATTGGCAGGGCCTGCAGCTCATCCACAGACAGTTATATTTAAAATGGATTTTTACTTGATCTGGTGAAGAGATAGCTAGTTTCTGGTCTGCCTGTGGCCTTCTGTTCTTCATTGCTGAAATGAGACGGTTCGGCTCAATGGCCTGTTGAGATTTCCTTCTGGCTCTTCCTCACCAGGCTTCCTCTGATTCTCTTTCCGGCCAACAGAACATCCTTTAAAGATGCTCAGGGAAGAATCAGGCCCGAATTGAAAACAAATTCATTTGGTGACTGCCTTTGACAAGTGCCTGGAGCAGCGAATCATTCTTGAAAAACAGCCTGTCCCTGTTGATGCTTATTCAGCAGGGACTGTTGCTGGAAAAGGCATTTGTGGAATAATTTATAAGTCAGTTGTGGTAGGATATCAGGAATAAGTTATCCCAATGAAGGGGAGACAATCCTATATAGTTATATAAAATCTTTAAACTGCCTTAAGGATGAAGGATATGGAAGTAGAGCTTTTCGTAAACCAAATGGCATACAGTGATGAAGATTATTTTTTTATTTATGCATACAAGAACTGGAGTACAGGCCAGAGGTGCAGAGGGTAAGAGGATTCACCAGAAACAAGAGTCAGGAGCAGAACAAGCAGATCTACAGAAATACACTGTTGAGGGGAGCAGCAGGTGAGACCGGAGAGGTCTGCTGTGCAATGTGGGCCAGCTCCCTGGCTGGGGATTTAACTCATGCTGCAGTGGCTGATGATTGCTTCATAGTGCTGCAGTTTAACCTGTTGCTCCACCAGGTGGCTGGGTTTTGATTTTTTAGACTCAAAATATAACTTACCAAATCATAACAAATAACATGGAAGCCCTAACCACACTAAAACCACACTAAAACCACACTAACCTATAGTAAAAGCAGAGATGTCTGTGTCAAGTAGCTCTGGCTGGAACTGTTCTGGATGCTGAGTCCACTGTTTCTCAGATGCTGCGCACGATTTCACTGCTTGCCTCTGGTCTTAAAAGTAAAATTCCTCTTTGGATTTTTTTTTCAGTTAGCAAAAAAAAGCACTTACATAGGTCTTTTGTAAAAATGAAACAACTAAACTCAAACTTTGGAAAGGCAGAGGTCTTGTAGATCAAACGACATGTAGTAGAGGCTTCCAGAAAAATCTTAACCCCAG
>NW_004567102.1:78756324-78764033 GCF_000260355.1 Condylura cristata
GTACCCTTAGCTCATTCTGCACTCAGATGTTTGCATACTGATGTTCTTTCAAGAAGGTGGGGTGCAAACCCACAAGATCTCCAAGACCAGTTCACTTCTAGCCCTCCCCACGTACTCCTGCCTGCCCACCTCTCCAGCACTGTTCTTTCCTTTGCCTTTCTTCCGCCTCTCTATTCCCATCTTCCCCACTCTGGATACTGTCACTCCGTTCCCCACTCCCAAAACCAGAGAAAAAAACATTTGTATGATTTAGTTTTCCAGCCAATCAGCTTACCTTATTCCGTTCTTTCCTTATCCGTGTGTTAAAATCCCAGCCATTAGAGCAATGTCTAATTGACAGAGTCCAGGAGAGGAAAGTTGGAAGGCTGTGCATGGCCAGGCATAGTTTAGTACTTGTAATGTAAGGCTGCCTCTCCTCACTGTACTCACGTGGTCATTTCTCCTCCCACAGACTTTCCATTTATACGATTAGGGAAAGATTAGAAGTCAAATCCTAATACCTAGCAAACGAGCTGCTGTCCAATGTGGCAGTAGTCTATACATTACTAAAACTCACAGCGCTGGTCTGCAGACCTGAAGCAAAACACCCTACCAGAGTGAACGATGGGTGTGGCACCGAGAAGAACACCCAGAGTCCATTTACTACAGTCACCATTGAGCCACTGAGCTCCAGGAAGCCATTTCCTTCTGTTTCAGAAGGAAGGTGGAGGTGGCCATGGCCTCCTCACGTGTGCTCTGCGGCCACAGTCACATGGCCAGAGCTCAGTGTGTGGTCTCCTCTGCCTGTGCCTCATGTGGCTGGGGCAGTGGCCATGTAGGTAGAGGGGGCCCATCGTGTGGTCACTGGTAGGAAACACAGTGCCCCCCTTCTTACCTGGGGAGGCCACGCACACTGTCCAGGCCCCCGCAGGGGCTGGACGCAGAGGGACCGTCCATCTCACTGTCTGTGACCCCGCGGTGGTGCATGGAGAGACTTATTCATCTGACTGGAGGCCTTTGCTGCCATCAAGATGCAGATATTCCCAAGAAAGCAGCACCTGGGCCCTTATCATCTATTTGTATTGTTTGTTTCTCAGTCGCTCCATTTTCCCCTATAATGGTTTTTTTTTTGTTTTTTTGTTTTTTTTTTTTGGCTATATGAAATGTCACATGCTCAGGTGCATTCATTTTATAGAGCTTTAAAGATGAAATCCTGAGCCAAAATGCCCATTTTTGGTGTTTTCTTTTTTCCAGTAATTTCCAAGGTGTAACTGAGCTTAGCTGCAAATTGCTGGTTTTAGCTCTTCGTGGCAGGCAGCATTTGATCATTGACAACTCTGTTTTCCTCATTGTTTCCTGACTAAAATCTCCACAGCCTCTATAAATATGTAAATTACCAAAATCACTGGTTTTCCATTATTTCTGCCCCTAAGCTGCTTAAAATGTTTCTATATTCCTACATTTGCAGTGCAAAACAGAGCAGCAGGTGACAGCTGAGTTTGACTCTATTATCCAGCCTCTATTTAGCAGTTACTTGTTTCAAAGTTCTGATAATAAATTTTTCCTACGGTGGCTTCCACGTCCTGGGCTGATGTTGGCAAAGGCCAGGCGCCAGCCGATACGGAACAGGAATGCAAAATGGGTGTTTTTGTGCAGGGACTGTGGAAATCTCATGCTCCACGCCTTGCTGATTGTGAACTGTGATTTTACAACAGAGGAAGCAAATGGGATTCTTTTTATTGCCGTTCCTTCAACTGGCAGGATTGAAGTAATGAGACTGACATGGTGTCCATGTGTGAGTGTGTTATCCTCTCCTGATGCTCTGCCCGCTAAGTTAATCCGTCATGAGCTGGATCATTGGGTCTCAGTGTGGGATTTCCCACTCTGTGACAGGAAAAAAGAAACACTGTAGGTTGCGTACCTATGCCTATAGATTTCTATAGCCACACACATGTGCTTATATCTTGAGAGAAATCAACAGACTGAAAAAAAAAAGGAGAAAATTATAGGAGATGGTTCATTGACAGGCAAGTCTATAGGAGGAAGTCTGGGATTTGTTTGCCTAATTCAGACCCTAGTGCTGAGCGTGAGAAATGGGTTTCTGCTCTGATGGCATAATGCATCTGAAGCAGTCCCAGGAGTCAAAGTGTATGATTACAATGCCAAATGCAAGTTAAGTCTGCAGTAATAATCCATCTAAAGTAGGACTTGGTGTGTGTGGGGCAAGAATCCTTCAATTTGTACAAGTGCTTATTTGAACCCTGGGGGCTGCTTTTGTACACCAAGATCCTAGAAGAAGCTACACTAGACCCAAGTTAGTAACACTGGTTATTTTTACTAAAAACAATACAAATACCACTGTCAAAGGGTTCCCTCCACCATGACCTCCACCACACCCTCTTTGTCTCTGCTGACCTCAATTTGGTTGTCAAAGCCAATTGTTTGTCTTTATTTTGTTTTGTCTAGTTTGTGAGGTCCTTTATCCACATTAATATTTTGATCTCACTGATAATGAAGCCCTGTTGCATGCATGCATGTGGTGCTTCATGTCTTTGAAAACACTTCCATGTTTCCAAACATGGAAGCTTCCATCTGAAGAACTGTGAGCCCGTACCCCTGAATCACATACAGCATTGTAGGCTAGTGTCACCTCAATAAAAATGTAATTAAAAGATAAATTAAAAAGGCACTTGTTTATTGCAGCCTAATACTCGTATTGTCACTACCAGGGACCTTAATACATTGAACTTGTGAAATTGTCAAAGAGGGAAAAGAAAGAAAATCCTTCCATGGTCTCTAAAAACATGTGGGGTTGAAAATTTGATAATATTGTCCATATGAGAAGACTGATTGAATGAACTGAACATTAATTATTTTATGGGGAATGAGTGCAATAGGTATTGGCAAACTGATTGTCTCTTATTTTCTTCTTGTTCCATCTGTCTTTATGAATGAAGTTGTGTGGGAAGTTGAGGTTAGACAAGCCACCTTCCTTCATTCCTAGAGTACTCTGGTTGCTTTCCAACTAAAAGGACAGAGAGGAGTAATTTGACTGAGATTTGATGGCCCTAAACAGGCTAAAATTCATTCTCAGGCTTGTTGCCAATGCTGGACTAAAACACCGGTCTCCAGATGGGCACTTTCTGTCCACAGTGACGAAGCCCGTATGTGTTACACTTTGTTAAACATCTGTGTCAACACTGTGCATGGTGTTAATGATTAAATACATATACAGTAATATTACCAAATAAATGCCTTTAGCACCTTACTGGGTTTTTGTTTGGATGATAATTTCATGGAAAAGCAAAGAAAGTTTTGGAGAATTTCATTTTCATTCACAGAACTTAAGGCAAACATATTCTCTCAAGGATAATTTCCCAGTCTGGTAAAGAAGCATGTGACCTGTAGTTATGTTAAATTCTCTGTTACCACACTTAGCACTTTTAAGTAACCCAAAGTCTTCTTGCATAGAAAGATGCTGTTTCCCCATAATGAATGGCACCCTGGTGGCCCCCATACCCATTGCGTGTTGGCATACCTCCCGAGACCACTCTGCCCCAGACAGCCAGTGGGAAGGGCCCTGTCTCAGGGCAGTTCTAAAAGGAGCTGTCTCCCAAGGTCCCAGGGCTTGCTCTACAATGCAGCTGTGCTTCGTGGCAGCAGGGAGGGTGCCTGGGGGAAGAATGTGTCACAGAGAGAGAAGTGGGGACAGAACTCTGTGGAGCAATGTCCCCTCTGGCTGTTGCCCACTGTCCTCCCAGCCATTTCCTTAATGCCCTGACCAGTAGAAAATACTTAAGATAGGGGCCCTCCCTGGTGGCACAGCAGGTAAAAGCACAGCACCACTAAGCTAATGCCACTTCAGCACAAGTTCAATTCCTAGCCAGAGAGGTGAACCACAAGGCGCGGCAGACCTCTCCTGATCCGCCCACTGCTCCTCTCAGCAGGGTACTTTGTCAGCCTGTTCTGCTCCCTACTATTTCTCTGGTAAAGCCTCTTACAGCCCCTGCACCTCTGGCCTGTAGCCCAGC
Source organism: Condylura cristata (assembly GCF_000260355.1). Lineage (NCBI taxonomy): Eukaryota > Metazoa > Chordata > Mammalia > Eulipotyphla > Talpidae > Condylura > Condylura cristata. The sequence continues at coordinate 78,760,335 of NW_004567102.1, forward strand.
TCTGTATATATAAATGAATAAATCTTTTAAAAAAAAAGAAAAGAAAAGAAAAGAAAGAAAATGCTCAAGATAAGGGAAGTAGAAAATAAGTACATAAGGCTTGTTTTACTTAGTCTAGAGAAACCTATTATAAATGTTTAAAAACAAAAACGTTTGGGTTCACATGTGTGCAGGGTTTTATCCAGATGAGTTTTTTTTTTTTTTTAGTATCTTTCAGAGTTAATACACAATCGAATGGAGTTGTGTGATGCCAGATGACTTGCATAGGCAAATCCAATCTATACTTATAGCAAAGTCTACTCTATACAAAAAGTGTCCTCCTTCCAAAAAAGGGAAAAAAATTTCTTTCAGTGCTACACAAAATCATGCATAATAATGTCTGGTTCTATTTTTTTTGGAGAAATAGTCAGCAGTTTTGCAAATATGTTCTGTAATGATATTTTCAATTATCAGGATGTGCAACACACTCGTGAATATAAATAAAACCTGTAGCTTTTTAATCTCTTGACTGACAGTACTAATGGGTGATGCTAGTCACATTTTCAAAAGCAGAATAAATCTCTTTGTGGTGCTTTTTCTGAAATCCAGTGTTCTATCAAATGCTACATGAGCTCCTTCGAGTTATGTGAACATTATCTATCTTTGACTTAAGTCTGTTACCTCTGGGCAAAGTTATTTTTAAAAGACCTGCATGTAACTGAACAGAAATGCTTACAGAGGGATAAAATTGTGGAATGTCTTACTGTGACCTGTTTTCCTCAAAATACCTGTAGAGAAAGAATAGGAAACTCCCTATGGACCTCATCTTATCTTGGTTCACTACAAAGATGCAGAAACAACCAGGATTTTTGGCAGAGATGTTTGTTGTTTGGAAAGTTTCTCCCTCCTGGCTCCTTATCTTAATGTTTTTCATTGCCTTCAAAAGTGAGGAGTCATCCCTCAGCTCATCAAAACCTCAGGCTTTGACTAGATAAAATTAACACATCAGTTGACAAACCAGAGAGGAGTGTGACTTTCAGAATGCAGCCTGTCTCCTTATTTTGCACATGAGAACATAGCAGGATAGTGACATTGGTATGATCATACCACTGCTTGGTTCAGAGTGAAAATTGGGACCCACAGTTGGTACACCGCAAGTCTACATTCCTGACACATGTGGGTCAAGATGCCGTAGCAATGTATCTTAGTGATGATTAGCCTTTTCCCTAACTAAACCAATAGTTATTATGAGTGAAGCAGTGTCAAAACAATTTTAAATATTATATAGGGTTGCTCAAATGAATGAATGGGAGAAGGGTCATAAAACTAAACAAGAGAAGATAAAACAGAACCTTGAGGAATGGACTGGAATTTGATGTATTTTTGTGAATTCCCAACTTCTTTTACAACACTGATATTACTTTACTAAATATCAATACTTATATGTTATTAAATGTAATTTGCATATGTTTGCATACACATGGGTATATGTTTACACTCATGTGTGTACTCCCCGTATTTGTAAACACACATCTCCTTAGCCCCATTACTACTTAAAGTCATCCCATAAGCAATAAGCACTTGTAGTTCCCAGATTCTGATCCTGAGTAGTCTTCCCCTCGCCACCGAGCCAGAGTCCCATGAGATGTGGGTCATTGCAGGTTGGGATAGAAAAGGATGAGGTTGGAACAATTTGTTCATTCTCGAAAGAACAAAAATATTAAGAGAAAACAAAGGAAGACGACCAGAGCAGCAATTGCTTACAGGGATTTTTATGGATGGATATGGGACAGTTGGCGCACCAAAATAATTAAATACACTAATTAGTTACACACCACTGAAAAAAGACTTCATTCCTCTATACCCACAATAAATTGATAAGTCAATAGCAGGAAAGGGGGAGCTCTTGCTCACAGCAAATGCCCAGGGAAGGAGTGCTAAGCTGGAAAGCCAGCCTTTTGCTGCCACTTTAGTGAAGACTGGGTCAGGTTCAAGCCATCATGTCCCTAAATTTGCAGGAAATTTTTGATGAGACAGGATATTTATGTGGGCTGAAGTAGCTTCTCACTAACTGCTATTTACTTGCAAAAGGAAAAACAATAATTATAGAATAATCAGACCTCACTTTGACCAGGTGATCAAAATTCAAGTCGTCAGTGAGACTGGTGCCTTCAGATAAGATAGCATCTGAAGAGAAGAGCTTAGCATCACCTTGTGTGACATTCTGTGTTAGTCTAATCATGTAGAAACAGTAGACACACAAAATGGTAGGCTCAATTTTTATGTTAACAAATGAGAGTAGGGAATTGATATTTTTCAAATAATTATATAGCAAAAAAAGAAAACAAAGACATGCTGAGGAAAGGGTCCAGATTGAGAGACATGACAACAAACACTATTACCTGTTCCTCCTCAAGATTCTGTACCAGAGGGAAATAAATGCAATAAAGGATGCCACCAGGACAATCAGCAAAACTGGAATGTAGAATAAGAGAATTAGTGCAATGGTCAAGAGTGAAGCTGAAGAATCTTCTGCAGGTATATAAGAAAAGATATCTTTTTGACAAAATACACACTGAAATATTTAGAAGGAAGAGTTTGGTCTACCGCACCCAACCCTCCAAATGTTTGTAAACACACCAAACAAGGTAATTTTTATATTTATAGGAAAAGTATCTGCAAATGATAAAGCAAATAGGGTGACTGCCAAGTGAATCTTATTTTTGAATTTTTTTTTCTGTAAAATTGAAATGATTGCAGGGAAAAATAGTATAAAGTATATTTTCTAAAAGGCAAATACATTTAAATACTGGTCTACTATGTAGTAGGTGTGTGACTGGGACTCATTACAGCCAGGTGTCCATTAACAAAGGGGGAGGGTTCTGAGGAATCACTCAGTAAGTGATTTTATCATTGTGCAGATACAGTGGGGTGCAATTATAAAACCTGGTGGCAAGTCTCCTACATACCTAGTCTCTGTTTAAGGAGCCACTGACATACATGTGAGCTGTCATTGACGGAAATGGTGTTATCCATTGTATGACTTCATTTCTGATCTTTGGTTAAAATAAAATCTACTTTCTTGGTGTCTCCTGTTGGTAATACGAAACAGTTAAAATGTTCCCAACAAGATTAGGAAATTGTCTGTTTCTACATAGTGTGCATCCCATAAATGTCAACTTTCCTATTTGGATTTAACTACACCTAGCTTGTCTTTTTCTTAACTGCAGTCTTGATAAATGTTCTCTACCTCACAGTCATAAGAAAGACTTAAGTTTTGTAAGCTCACAGAGTTAACCCATAGTGAACCCAGAAGGGAGTCTAACTAAAGAGGAAATCAGGACCAGGGAAGTCCAATGATTTAGCCCAGTGCCATGACTGTCGCTGGCTTCCGGTTCTCACTACATTGTCCCATTGGTGGCAGAGAAGTCCTCAAATGACATAGAACTTGAAGAAGCCCTTAGTTACTAACTCACATTGAGGCAGTCACATCTCTGCCCTACCAAAAATCAGAGGCCTCACATGGGAGAAAGAGGTCAGGTGTTCTGTTCATCCAAGAATCTTTTGTTGTGGTGAGGTCCACTTTTTGTTTTAGAACATGAGTTGTAACTTTGTGGCCAGGATCTTATTTAAAATTTGCACTGAGTAACCACACACCAGCAGTTAAATTCGTCTGGGCCCAGCAGAAACAAATACCAGGAGACTGCGAGCCTTAGCATG
>NW_004567102.1:78765208-78779997 GCF_000260355.1 Condylura cristata
CCCACATAGCACAGGAGACCTCTCCTGACCCGCCCACTGCTCCCCTCAGCAGTGCACTTCATCAGTTTGCCTGTTCTGCTCCTCACTCTGTTGCTGGTGAATCCTCTCACAACCCCTGCACCTCTGGCCTATACCCCAGTTCTGTATGCAGAAATAATAAAAGTAAATAAATCCTAAAAAAAAAAAAAAAAAAAAAAAAACTCAAACCTGAGCAGTTTCAATTTTGATCTTTAGACATTACAGAATATTCCAATAAATATATGCTTACATATGGTTACTTCATTCATTAACTGCATATTTACTGATCCAGCTTTGGTCTAGCTTGAGACTGTGGAATACTCTGTGTCCTGGTGAACATAGAGTGGAGAAGCAAAAGCAGACTAGCAATAAATTATTGTCTCGTGGGAAAGTCACCAGTCTTGGCTTTTTATAAACCTGGTTCAATCACTATACCAGAGAATATTTTTTTAAGAGAAAAGGGGAGGTGCCAAAGCATGACCATACACAACAAATGGAGGGCTACGTATTACTGAAGGAGAGTCAAGGAAAGGTTTGGATACTGCCATTTTGAATACTGCCATTTTGTAACACTATGACAGCTTGTGGCCACTGCACAGGCCCTTCCAAGTAGCTTAGCTTTCTTTGTTTCTTGTAATATTTATTTATGCATACAGAACTGGAGTGCAAGCTAGAGGTACAGGGGCGCGAGTGGATTCACCAGAGAAAGAGTGGGGAGCAGAACAGGCAGATCCACAAAGTACACTGCTGAGGGGAGTAGCCAGAGAGACAGGAGGGGTCTTCAGTGCCATGTGGATCACCTCCGGGGCCAGGGATCCAACTCACACTGAAGCAACTACAGCCAGCTTGTAGTGCTGCATCCTAACCCATTGCACCACTGGGGAAGGCCCACCTTTCTTTGTTTCTTAAGAAGTTTAAATATTCACAAACATTAGTAGGTTCACAGTTTACAGTTGATACTTAAAACTGGAATCTAGAGACCTAATGTAGCTCGTCTTCCACTGAGTGAACCCAGGGTGGTAATGTGACTTCTCCAAAATCATACCATGATTGTCTTCAAGCCACAGGTGTACGTCCCACTTATCCCAAATCTTAGTGCACTGGGCATGGTGGTGGTGGATAGAGCTGGTACATTATCAAAGCACAGCCTGCCCTCTGACATTTCTCAGGCCAGCCAATAGCACCCTCCGTGCCTTTTCCCACCATAAGCTAATATTTTGACCCAAAGTGAACTGACAGCTCAGTTTTACTCTCTCTGAACACAGAATAATACCTCAGTATAATGATTTAGCTCTTTAAAAAGAGTATCATTTTGAAAACTATTTCAATATGGGAAAAATAATACAAAGTCAACTAACACAAGTATAGAATTGAAACATTTCATATAACGGTCAAGAATTACACTGAAATGACAATGGATCTCACAACAAAAACATTTAAAAATTCAGTTACATTTCAGTTTACAACAATTTTACCAACCAACCGACACCTATGTCTTTTAAATGCTGAATCACCTCTGAGATCACACTCCCACTGACCCATTCTCCTAATGAGATTCAATTCTACTTTCTTAGTCTCTGGGCCATGTATCCGTCTCTGTCAAGGCTCACAGGGCTATGTATCAGCCCCGAGTCTTTACCACTCTGCCTCCCTCACACTCAGCACCATCCTCCCTTGTATTATCAGGGCTAACAGTCCCTCACACATCCTAGTACCTTCTAAAACTTTCAAAGGGATCATAGTAAACTCAAGCAGGTACTAGCATTTGCAACCCTTTTTGACTACTACTGCATCTTCTAACTTGGGGGGAAAAGTCTAGAGTATATGTGTTGCTAGGAAAATTTCTCTTGTTATTTTAAAGTGTAAGTTGAGCCTGTTCCTCTCTTCCAAAAAGGAAAAAAAAAAAAAAAAAAAAAAAAAAAACCATATTTTTCTACCTGTGTCTCTGGTTTGAATTAAGAATTCTAAAGTATTATGGCCAAGGTGGGAATAGGATGAAGGATACTTTTTAGTTGGTAAACTGGAATTCCCAATCAGTTCTGTTGTAATTAATATAGAATTTAATGCTAAGAATCCAGACGTTCAATGATGTGTTCAATAACTCGTGCTGAGATCTATTTTTTCAGTAATGCTTATCTTTCCAAGGGGCATAGTTAATTTCTCCAGTACTCTGTAAATTATTACAGAAATTACAAATCTGCTAGCAAATCAATACAACTAATTGTAAATTAATAGATTTCGAAGTGTGAAGGAGCGTGTAATAATGTAGATGAGTTCTTTAAAGAACATGCCAGCTCCAGTATCAAGGGCTCAGGGCTCCAGCTGTTTCATCTGACATCTTCAAGTGTAAACACATTTCTTTCTTTCCCCCAGTTCTCTTTCTCCACCCCTATTTCCCACTGATTTAGTCTGCTACTGCAGCAAATAACATTTTCATTAGCCACCTACTGTTAAATCGCAGAGTAACTACGGTAAAAAAAAATCTAAACATGCAAACAAACCAATAGCGAAGCAACTGGGGTTACCGTCTGTCTCTAATACTTTTTAACGGGGGCCCACTAATGTTCTAACTAAAGGAAAACAACATGAGAAGTTAAATAAATTGGATCTAATAGGGAGCTCTGGGCTGTGCATTCATCACAAGTGCAAATCTGAAAGTGTACTTAGAATTCTAGATTTAACATGCTAACTAAAGCTTTACTATTGTCCTTGTGTGTCCATGAATTTTATCATAATTAATTTTACATAAATATATGTCACTGCTAGTCAATTTTAGGCAATGATGAACTTGTCAATAAGATGATTGATAATGATCATAATTACATTGAGAGAATCAATGAAAATATTTTATGGTTTTTGTTCTGCCCCGATGCATTTGAAATAGTAAAGAAATGATGTGACCTTACATTAGTTTAGCTGTTCAAAATTTACAAAGTGCCTTTGTTTTAGATTGTGGATTGGAATACATACTAATAATAGATGGGTGAAGAGGCTGAGAGAGCTTAGGCAACCTACTCTGGGTCTAAGCTAGTTATTACTAGTCAGGAGGCTTTCATAGAATTTGCAATATCATGTCCAGGGATAGTTATGTAGGTAGTGTCTGATTTCACTATAAAATGTGGTTCCAGAATTATTTCTGGAAGCCAGGTACCTCCAAGTTAAGCTCTAGTTTTCTCCTTGTTATAGGACCTCTGGTGGAAAGGATTGGAGGACCTGAGAGGGGCCCTACTCCCGGGAAGGAGGTGTAATCAGTAGCAGAAGGCTACGCTGGCCCAGACATCCCATCTCCCACCAAGTTTTCTTCTAGCCTGTAGAAGCCTGGGACGTGGTCAGATTTGTCCCCAGGCCTTTTGGTGCCGGGTTGGCCTTGGTTTTTGACTGTTCTGTGGTTAAAGACCCAGAACAGAGATGCAGGGCAGCTGTCGTTCTGGCCAAGGACTGGTAACAGATCCAACTCTGGTGGCTTCTCTTCTCCATATACTATGACTTTCAGTGTACATGGCAGTTCAGTGCACAGAATCCCCTCAAGTAAGGCCTTTTCATTCAATGTCATTAAAAAGGCATGGGCCAGCCCTCCCTGGTGGCACAGCAGGTTAAAGCACCGCACTAAGAAGCTAAAGCCTCTTCCGCATGGGTTCCTTCCTTGCCCCGGAGGTGACCACGTAGTAAGGCAGACCTCTCCTGACCTGCCTGTTGCTCCCCTCAGCAGTGTACTTCATTGATCTGCCTGTTCTGCTCCCCACTCTGTCTCTGGTGCATCCTCTCACTACTTCTGCACCTGTACCCCAGTTCTGTATGCATAAATAAATAAATCTTTAAAAAAAAAAGTGTGGGCCTATCGGGAGAAATAGTTTGGCTACTCAGTCTTAGGCAGAGAGTGTGAGCCATGAGAAACTTCCATTACAGAATCAGTCATGGTCAACACCACTGCACAGCAGAAGGAACACTCTAGATGTCTGGCTAAAGTTAGGCCTAAGAGAATCTCAGTATCATTAGAGCATTGCTACTGAATTTTAATTTATCAATAGTGAGCAAGTTGATAAGGCTCACTGATGCTAAACTTAATTTAATATAATTTAACCGAGTCATTAAGATTTTGAACATTGCTATTATTTGACATGGATTGTCTGTAATCAGATATGTGCTATATACTTTTCAGAGCATAATGATGATCTAAAAATTTTAAATCTAAGTTGCTCAAAAAGACAGTCAGTGAAATTCTTTATTCACTTGAGCCCCTAGTATTGTTCTAGTATTCATTATTCATGAGAAATAGACAAGTTCCATATATATAAACAAACCAAACTAAACTAAACAAATCCAAGAAAACCCAAGAGGAGGTTGGGCATTTTATTTATTTTCAAAATTAATCTTCTAAAACTAGAACTGGAATAAATACACATTCAACTTCATGTGCCATTATTTTCAAACCTATAATTCTGGGTAAACTGTAATATTTAAAATAGTGACCTGAGGCAGTATGACTGGTTCACCATCTAGAGACTGTGTTCAATTTCTTGCATGTACGAGCCAAGTAACATTGTTCAAGAACTTACAAAAAATGGTGAATTACAATTTTCTTATTAAATATCACAGGGAACAAACTTAGTGCTAAAAACTGAATGTGTGTGTCTCTGCAAAATTCATATGTGAAATCCTAGTACCCAATGCGTTGGTAGTTACTGTTTGGATTTTGGGCCCATAATTAGGTCCTGAGGTTGGAACCTTCATGAATGGGGTCAGCACATTATGACAAGAGCCATAGGAGGGTGTTCCTGTTCTGTCTCCACCACATACAGAAATAGCCAGAACAAACCCACCTTTCATGGGAAGATGACTGGTGCCCAGACTTTGGACACCCTGAGCTCTGAGCTGAGAGAAATAGATTTCCATTGTTTAAGCTTCCTGGTCTATGGTATTGTCAAATCATTTCCAACTGTGTACAGTAATTACCTTCCCCTAAATAAGTAAAAAATACTTCTTATAAGCACTTTAAAAATGAGGAACTAATGCTTTTTGTTGTTGTTTTAAATTCAGGAGGTGTAGAGCCCAAAGATATTTTCTCAATTTCTGTGGGTTTATTTTTCCTACAAATTCAAAATTTTGATTCCTGATTATTATTTAATTTATAAGTATTTCTCATGGTTTCAAAATACTCTTCTTAGGTTTCAATGGTTGCCTATTTTTAATGGATACACAAAGAATATGGGTGCTCAGCCATTTCTTCTAGAGTCATGCCTAAGAGTTCTCCAACTTTCTGATTAACCATCGTTGTTCTTCCCAGAGAAGTCTCTTAAATACATTCTGTGTGCACTATCAGAACCAAAATATTTATTTTGCCCAGTTAGTTCAGATACTTCAATTTTTTTCAAAGGGTTTAAATATTCTCAAACCTAAACTAGTATCACACTTGGGGAGTTAAACTCTAAAATGGGGTTTCTTTAGTCCAGTGCATCACTTTGCTTCTCAGTCACAGAGGGGATTTTCCAGGCCCACACGTCGTTGGCCAATGCAGTAGACCAGGTCTCCGAAAGTGCTACTTCATTTATGTCAGTGACCCTACACCCACACTGTTTTTAATGCAGCATGCTCTAATTTTTCCTTTTCTATCCTGAAATAGAAATCACAGATGAAATAGAACACATCTATTCTAAAAAAATCAACATAAAACTTTATTTTTTTTAAATAATATGATAGTTACTTTTATACCATTTTGTGCCTTTTCCCATCTCAGTTGCAATCCCCTTGGGTTTCCCATCACCAAATCACCCGTGTGCCATCACCATAGTCCAGTGCACATCCCCCCACCCTCCCATTTTTGATCCCATTTCCCACTCCACCCCTGTAAAATGTCTCTGGTTATATAGATTAAAAACTATAATTTTTTTAAAGATTTATTTATTTATTCATACAGAACTGGGGTACAGGCCAGAAATGCAGAAGGTGAGAGGATTCACCAGAGACAGAGCGGGGAGCAGAACAGGCAGATCGACGAAGTACACTGCTGAGGGGAGCAGCGGGCGGGTCAGGAGAGGTCTGCTGCACCATGTGGTCACCTCCGGGGCAGGCAGGGATTGAACTCATGCGGAAGTGGCTTTAGTTTCTCAGTGCAGTGCTTTAACCCGCTGCACCACCAGGGAGGGCCTAAAAACTATAATTTTAAGGAAAAAATTAGAGTCAGATGGAATGACTTCACAGAAGACATGATGATGTCAACTGTATGTGGCATCAGCATTAAGTGTGATCAATCTGTGGTATCACAATACACATGGAAGTTATAAAGGCAGGTTGATACAACTGATTTATAGTCACAATTTATATACCAGGGTGGGGACACCCCTGTTGGGTAAATATCTTAAACTGGTAAGCAAAGTTAGAAAACAAGTACAGTTTTCCTTTGATCGACATAATTCTTGAATTCCTAGATTTCTCATTGTACTTTGAAACTGCAAAAATAATAAAAAAAAAGTTGGTATTTAAAACAGAGTTGGACTCTGAACTCTGAGGTCATTATAAACTTGTTTTCAGTTATATAACTGTCCAGTACAATTTTTTTTTTAAGATTTATTTATTTTTGCATACAGTAGCTAGGGTGTAGGCCAGAAATGCAGGCTTGAGTGGACTCACCAAAGATAGAATGGGGAGCAGAACAGATGGATCTACTGAAATACAGTGCGGAGGGGAGCAGTGGACAGGACAAGAGAGGTCTGCTGTTCCATGTGGGCCAGCTCCCAGGCCCAGGACCAAACTTGTGCTACAGTGGCTGCAGAAAGCCTTTTAAAAGCCTTGCACCTGGCCCTCCCTGGTGGCGCAGTGGGTTAAAGCACAGCACTGAGAAGCTAAAGCCACTGCAGCATGAGTTCGATTCCTGCCTGCCCCAGAGGTGACCACATGGCGTGGCAGACCTCTCCTGACCCGCCCGCTGCTCCCCTCAGCAGTGTACTTCCTCGATCTGTGTGTTCTGCTTCCCGCTCTGTCTATGGTGAAGTCTCTCGCCGCCCCTGCACCTCTGGCCTGTACCCAAGTTCTGTATGCATAAAAAATCAAAAGTCACATAAGAAAAGCTATTTATTGTACAGAGCTGTCTCAGTCACTGCAGAAGGCATGAAGGTGCAACACCCTTGGTGTCTGCCCACTGACTACACGGCCTATCATTCTGACAGACAAAACCGTGCTCCCTGCCCCATAACTTCCCAAAACTCCCCAGCGATGGCATCAGTTCTCTTGAAGCATCTTTGATCTAGGCCTTGTTGCTTCCCCTTGATTTGTGAAAAATGGAAGAACATGCTAGATACTTTCGGAAAAGTTTTAACCTTTCTGATGCAAAAGAGTTTCCTTTGTGAGGTGGTGTGACCAAAATGTCTGTATTCGTTCTCATCCTTTTAAAATATGAAGTGGGGGGGGTGGGGATAGGGAATGATGCAGACAGGGCCTGGACACGGAGCTCGCTGAGAAGAGGGTTTGGTGACTCTTCTTCCTATAATGAAGTAACATTGATTCCTCATTCAGCCTCCAGGCCTCAAGCACATATTACAGCACACTACTTTGCTGCCCTCATTGCTCAAAATTATCTACAAGATCTTTGTCTCCTTTTTGCAAAAGCTCTGGCCAACTTAATATAGACCAAGAGACAGGCTTTTTTGGGACAATCCTGTTCTTAAGAGTAATGCATTCCTCTGAATCACAAAGTTGTCAGTGTGTCAACCAATGTGATTGCAGTAAAAAAAAAAAAAGTATATATAATGAAATAAACAAAATAATAATTTTCTAGTTACATTTTAAGCCACATTGTTGAATTTCTAAAGAAACTTTCTGCGAATTAACATTTGTGTTGTTTCAGTCCTATTGACAAATGCATTTCCTTTTTTGATGTCATGTATTTTGAACAAGAACTGGCAAAAATCAATAAATTCACATTTAGCTTACAGATTGTCATAAAAATGCTTGTTGTGCAAGGAAACGTGCTGCCAGTCTGTTCTTTCTGACGAGAAGTCTACTTTGAATTGTGATTTTACAATGTATTTATCTTTATCATACAAAAGCCTGTGGCGATCAATGAGAAGGATGTCTGAATCTTTAGTTTTATAGAAATTTGCATATCAAAAATACTCCATGATGTGGTGATGGATCACAGTTCAATAAGCATAGTGTTTTTCTTGGCATTTGTGAGTAAAAAGAAACCTTAAAGCCATACAATGCCCTGAAATCTAAATGTTTTCCAGTGAAGTCCTCTATATTTCACTCTCATTTCTATTTTACATAAAGAAGTAGAGAAATGTCATGATATAATGTTTTCTTGTATAATAGCATTAAATGAGCCTCTTTCTTTTGGAATGCTAAAAGCACCTTTCTGCCTCCTCATTTTATCATTATATATAGCAAATTTCTGCAACAGGACAAAACAAGCCTAGTCCTGTTGCACAAGTAAGCAAACTGAAGAAGAGGCACATATAGACAAGAACAAGATTCTACCACCAATCACTCGTGGAAGAGGAAGCTTTGCAGGGGGTTGACCATCTAGAACCATACTCATGCTCCAGAAGCCCCATCATGGTTGGAGGGCCCAAAAGAGTCAGCTTGACTCAAATGTACTCAAATACCTTGAGGAACAGTATATAACATATCAGTAGAAGTCATTTAGGCATACTTGACTTTTTCCTGGCAAACAATTTCAAGGATAATACCTTAACTTAGACAGATACTAAAATTGTTTTCCCCCCTACTCTTCTCTTTTTCTTTCTTCTAAAGTGAACATAGAGCTGTGTCTGATTTTAGAGATTAGAGCAGGTATATGTATATGCATGTGAGAGTTTATGTGTATGTTGGGGCCAGGCGTGGGATAAAGATATTGCTCCATCATAGAGGAAGGGAAGCAAGTCATACTTGTTTCTTACAGAACAAATAACCATAGAGTATGTTCTCACTTCATTGCTGACCATACTCAGCTAGGTAGAATCTGCTGGTGGAAATGAGGGAAGGGTTTGCTTATTGAATATCGTCTGAATAACTATTCAGTAACTGTTGTGCTTTCCCTGGCTCTGATAAGCTGATTTCTGTAGCAACATTGCGATTATGCAAACTCAGGAGGTTAAGCTCCATATAAAAGAAGAATCCAATCCATCCATTTTGTACCTTTCAAATGAGGAAAAGGGGAGGCCAAAAATAAGCCAGCTCAAAGATATTTAGCCTTTCGGTTTAATGGTGGTATATGTGGCCAGCACAAAATCTTATGGTGGTTTAAGCACTTACTTCTTCTAACTTCCTCCCTCCCACAGCCTGGGGAAAGCCCCATCACAGGACAGAGATAGAAGCATCGGTGCTCAGCATAGACAGTCGTAGTCTGACACATCAGAACAGTGACGAGAGACATGAACATTTGAACCACAGAAATGGGTTACAAAACAGACACCATGATCCCTCAGACAAAGAACATGCCATCTGCCTGGAAAATCCAGCACGGGTCTTGGGAATGCAGTGGGGAAAAGCAAAACAGAGGAAAGATTGGGGATCATTGGATCTCAGATGAGAGGCACCTATTAAGGAATGTCAGCGGATTTAATGGTGGGGTTGGGCAAATCCTCCTGCTCATGGTGTGCTGACAAACCTGTAAATGTGTGGCAGGGTGAAACGGCATGAGAGCAGGGAGCCAGGATCTCCCCCTTCCTGACTGTGCAATCTCAGACAAGTGTCTTGTACCTACTCAGCTCTGGTACCTTCTCTGTCTAAGGACCAGATTAAACTGAACTGTCTCAAAGACCTCTGTTAATTTTAAACAGTTCTCTGGCATCTCAAAATAATCTAGGGGAATGCAAATGCCACTTTTTTAATAGCCAGCATTAAAAATAACAAAAATAGCAACGACTGCCTATAGGCTTCTGCACGACCATGAGCCCAAATTGGGCACATTCATCAAAGCAAAGAAAATGCATCCGGTTTACCCTACAGAAATCTGATCGCCCCGAGGAAGAGAAATGTGTCAAAAGGTACTGGGTTATGTGTTGAAATAGGAAATAGTGCTCTAGTTGCAGGTGACCTTTCACAGGCAGATCATTCACTTGCTGGTTATGCTGTCAAGTAACTTACTACTGCCCTTTAAAGGTCATTGCCATGGGTGTGCCCCTGGGTGCTTCCTAATATATGCCTCTGACTTATTTCTCCCCCATAAAATACACACTGTAATGAGGCATTGCCCCTCACCCTGCCATGTCTGATGGGAAACATTTCCCTTGGTTTTATAATCGTATTGCATTGAAAGATATTGTGGGAAGGGGAGGAGGAAGGACTTTTCATTGCAAAACCACGTAACCTACACTGGTCAGAGGAGTCAGAAGGAGACCCCACTGGTGCTACAGGAAAACCTTTTCCTTTCTTCTGTGCAAAGCATCTATAGGATTCCTCATGCTCTTCTGGCTCATCTTATAAGGGTCAAGTCAGACTGGGATCCACTTCCCTAAGGAAAGAGGTGAAGGCTCCATGCCTGGAAAGAGGTTTTTTAAAGAGTTATATATTCATGCATGCAAAACTGGGGACAGGCCAGAGGTACAGGTGTGGTGAGAGGATTCACCAGAGACAGAGTGGGGAGCAGAACAGGCAGAGCTACTAAGTATTCTGCCGAGGGAAGCAGTGGGCAAGACAGGAGAGGTCACTGCACCATGTGGGTCACCTCCCTGGCCATCAAACTTTGGCTGAAGTGTCTGCAGCTAGCTTTGCAGTGCTGCACCTTAACCCTTTGCGCCACCAGGGAGGGCCCCATGCCTGGAAATATTCATGAAGTTGAGATGTTTGTGAGGCAGACCCAGGGGCACCTGGAACAAAATGAGGCTGGCCAGAGCCTAGACCACTGGACTGCCGAAAGCCACATCGCTAGGTTAGACAGCCAGCTCAGGCTTGAGACATCAGAAGTGTCTTTAGTGACTCTTTTTTGAGAGATCAAGAGCTTTCCTTAAGAGCAGTGAAGGGCAATGGAAGGGGGTAGCATAGAGCTGAGAAATCAATAGGAACCGAGACACTGAGTGACATCTGAGTGCTTTCCTTAGGGTAAAATATCACAAACTGGGTGGTTAAAAGAAATTTATTCCCTCATAGTTCAGGAGGCTAGAAGTCCAGAATCAAGGTCAGTGGTGTTGCTGCCTTAATTAGTCTTGGTTGGCACGGAGGGAGTGTCTGTTCCAAGGGTGTCTGCGATCTGGTGGCTCTAGTTACCCTTGGCTTGGAGATGCAACACTCCAGCCCCCCACCCCCCCTCCACCTCATCTCCATGTGGTGTTCTGCCTCTGTGTCCAGAATCTCCTTGTCTTTTCTCATATAAAGACCCTGATTATTGGATTTGGGGCTTACCCTACTTCCAGGTGACCTCATCAAAAGATCTTACATCTATCTTCGTGCAAAGTCTCTATTTCCAAACAAGGTTCACTCACAGGTATCTGGGTCTTAAGATTCAGACATACCTTGCTGAGGCTACCCCTGTTCCAACTACTCCTTGTGTATATGTCAAGAAAAGAAGCAATGACGTCTAATAAGAGCAGGAGTCAAAGACAGGCTCTTCTCAAGCTTACTCTCTATTTGTGTAAGAGAATAACATAAATCTACTTCACTGTAAATAGACTGAGAACACAAGCCACTCACACCCACATACTGAGCAACTGGTGTCAAAGGATCCGTTTTCATTAAATGAACATAATATATCTGCCAAACTCCCCCTTAGAAGTGCGGTATCACGTGACGACTCAAGTTCCAGGCCAACCTTTCTGGGTTATTGTTTTTAAAATGACTATCAGCAACTTTCCCTCTGACACGATGGCTTTTGCTAGTGATGTGAAACAAAAGTAGAGTGGAGGAAATTAAGCCAACATATTTCATCGTTAACTTTATATCTTATGGAATATAATTCATACTTAACATCAGATGAATGGGCCTCTTGGGTGTATGTCTCAAAGCAGAACTTTAAAATATTTTCATTTTCATGAACCAGCTTTTTAAGGGAAAAATTAATGCATTTGAAACCATTTTCCTTTTGTTAATCTCTTTTAAAGGGGAAAGGATTTTGGATTTGGAACCACAAGATGCATTCTTAGAATGACCTTTACTGTCTTTGGCGAGTGGTTCCTGATCCTTACACTGTTGACTGTCCTTTGTCCACTCAGATATCCGCCTAGGTCTGTGTCAGTGTCCAGCGCCTGACCACATTAGCAAGTCCAGGGCCAAACTCAATTCTGCCCTCCTAGATTAATTTAGAAGAGGGAGAAAGAAGAAAACAATAAGCAGTTTGTAAGATTTAAACTTGAAAGATCTCTGGCAGCCTCATCCAGCCTCCTCTCCCTATGTCGGCATGCCTTGCCAAATAGCTGTCTGTCAATTCTGGTGCCAGGGGGTCAGTCACCCCAATGAAGTGGGGGGGGGGAGGGGAGGCTACCACTGCTGCGACAGCTGCAGTCACCCTGGTCTAGTTGACATTTAGCCCAAGAACACCAGGGGTTCTTGTTCCACAAAGTCATGAAAAGAAATCTGCAGACTTTTCAGATAAATAACTAGAGAGAAGCAAACTTTATTCAAGAAAGTAAAGAGCAGTTTGTTTAAAGGAAGAAACAGGGACTCCTAGGTACGCTGCGCTGGGCAGGGTAAGAAGCCACTTTGGGACCGTGTTTGAGGATTTTCAACTTTTCTTTCCTCTATTCTCAAAATCTCATCATCCTAATTGGTGACTGGCTCTCTCCCCCCTGTGCCTACCTTCCTCTGAGAAGATGGGCCCATGTTCCCAGCTCGTATGTTAGTTTCTTCATTACGTCCCCTGTCCAAGGTTTTATTAATTCTCACAAGATTTACTCTCAAAAATTTTTTTTTTTTTTGTCCTCCTGGACTTTTTGTCCCCATCTCTGGAGAATGTTTTGCTTAGCACCTCTTGGACCTTATCTCAGCCGTCTCTTCCACTCTCCTGAAGCCCCTTCCTGTCCTGCCCTGAAGCTGAATACTTAACCTTAACTTACCCTGGGACTCACTAATACCAGAGACAGGACAGAGAGAATCAAGTCACAATGACTAGTAGTTTCTCTACATAAGTGGGAAGAGAAATCTTTCTTGGGGGTTGCAGGGTAAACAAATCTGGCCAGGCTTTCATGCCACTGGCCTCTGTGGCTATCTCCTGTGGCCCTGATCTTGTTAACTAGGAGGTGAGTGGGTGTGGGCAAGCATGCCTGACTACCAACACCTGAGCGTGGAGGGATGTGCATATGCCAGTGTGCACACCTGAGTCCAGAGGTCAGGGCTAGAGGGCGCTGTTACTCAGACGGCTAAAGAGTAGGAGCTAATGCTGGGAGAATGCAGAGAAAGCCTAGGGGAAAGAACAAGAGAGTTTGCTGGGGGGGGAGGGGGCGTGGCAGGAGGGGGTGCTGGGAGCTTCAGTTGCCTGCCTGCCTTCAAGTGCTCCCTGACCTGCCCATGCCAGCCTCCCTGCCTGGCGTGCCTGTGTACATAGTTCCCTGAGAACATTAAAACCTGAAAATTGGTGCCAAGGACTCCAAAATTCTCCTTCAAATTGCTAGAACCGATGGTGAAACTCCCCATCCTGGGAGGACTGGCTGGCAGAGGTATTCAAGGTAGAGTTAAGCGGCCCCTGGGTCAAGCATCCTTAGTATGGCCACAGTCTTCATGGCTAAAGTTAAATGAGGGAGAGGAGATAATTTTCTAGCAGAATCCTCATGAGCGAAGACAGGAAAGTTCTAATCTCCAAGCTAGAAAAGTAGTTCATTGCCATCTAATTTATCCCTCTAACTTCCATTCAGCACTACCAGACTCCATGCCAAAGGAAATGTGGGCAGAAGTTTTGATTTAGATTAGTATATCCATGGCCCCTGAGATATTTCACTTGTATAAGACTTGCAGCAATCTAGACATTCAAGTCTTCAAGGCAGGTAAGGTGGGAGCCAGCAGGAACTGTCTTTCTATGTAAATATGTAGGAAAAGTCGGGGGAGACAGGAGAGATACATTTGGAATTAACAAATATTGGAACCTACTTACCCAGGGACATAAATAAAGACTGGGGGGCAGGTTGGTGAGCCATATGATTCCAGCAGCTCAGCTGCTGATCCTCAACAACCAGTAGAGAGAATTCTACCCAGCCACCTTTATCTCTGCCATTTATCCCATCAGACAAAGAATAAATAAACCAAGAATTATCACACGCAAATATTTAAAGCCTTTGAGTAAACCTCCAGGCATTTTGTATTGTGAAACTAAACCAGCCTCTTTCTAGGAAAAGAATCTTACTCTTGCCTGAGAGAAATAGTCCAGACAATACATAGATAGAGAAATGCAGTACTTTTAGCAAGACCAGCTCTGAAGATCTCCTGGTCCACGCTCACTGGACAAAGAGACCAGTAAGTCACAAAACAAGGATTTTCAGGCGTCATCCCTAGGCAGGATGGTTTGGGGATGAAGATCTTTGAAGTGTCTGCTTCATCCACAAGAAAAGGTCTAGGCAAATTATTTCCTTAAATTGGGAAGCAGAAAGAATTGATAATAATTTGCATCTAAGGGGCAGGAACTTTTAGGACAGGGTCCTCCGTGGATTGTCAAACTGAAGTAACCATGACCTGTGGAACACTCTCAGGAAAAGCACCAGGTGATCTGATTAAGAATCAGAGCACGGGCCCTCCCTGGTGGCATAGCGGGTTAAAGCACAGTATTGAGAACTTAAAGCCGCTTCCACATGAGTTCGATTCTCGCCTGCCCCGGAGGTGACCACATGGCGTGGCAGACCTCTCCTGACCCGCCC
>NW_004567102.1:78781616-78783553 GCF_000260355.1 Condylura cristata
CAAAAAGAGGAAGAGCACCATCAAAATGGTTTCCTCCTTTCTGCTTAGTTGTTTCAACTCTGCTTCTGGATCCTTGAGACACTAGCATACTTTTCTTTTTCAGTACTTTGTATCTTGTCTCATTTAAAGTGGGGGTCTTGTTTGTTATTGCCAGAGACCCAGAATAGGACATATTCGTATGGGTAAGAATAAGATGTATGGGATCACCTAGACAGAAACTGACCAGACTTGCAGGAATCGAACAGGCAGCCCAAGAGAAATGCTCTCTGAGCTCACCTCTAAAAGAGAAGCCCCCATCAGCCAAGCCCAGAGCACGTGGGTACGGGAAGAGGGAATAGCACATTCAGATGCCCAAGTCCCCATAACATGCATTTTAGAAGTGGTTCTCTGGGAGAAGCCAGGTAGGGGAACATAGTGTTTGTGGGAAAACAGGAGGAGTCCAAAAGATGAGGCTTAAGAGATGAACAGGGACGTTACAGTGGGCCCTGTTATGCCATGCATGCTGTACAACTTAGAGTTTAAACACAAAATGCATCTTCAAAAAGCTAATTCTGCTTGGCTTGTGCAGAAACAGCACCATGCCAGGACATTATGGAGCCCAAGGCTTAAAAAAAAAAAAAAATCAGTCATACTCCTCCTGTCCTTATTTTACATGTTGATATTTTGTTCATCATGGATTTTTTTGCATGCAATTTGGCTTTTTCAAGTATTTCATTGCAATATTGTACATCTTGATTACTGCTCTTTGGGAGCTCCCTGAAATTTTCCACTTGAAATGAATAACTCAATCACCTCACCACATTGCTGGTCCAGGACAGAAGAGAATAAAAGTTGGAAACTCAGACCACAGATGGGTTCAAATTGGCTGCTCGCAATATAGCATCACATTTAAACATATTTCAAAATTGCTGTCTCAGCCATGGCCCTTAATGTCCATTGGGTTTCCTGGAAACAGACTCTGAGATGAGAGTTGAATACAGGTTTCTCTGGGGAAAGTTTTCTTAGGGAGTGCTTTCAGAAGAAAGGAAGAGGTGGAAGCTGACCTGAAGAACAGCTGCTTCAGCCCATCATGTGGGGAGTTCTCGATGAAGTCTCCTTTGAGTAGATGTGGTTGAGCCTAGGGCTCCAGGCCTTTGTACCCCCATGTAAGCAATTCAATGGCTCTGAATTGGAGAAATGATAGGGCAGTTCCCTGATGCCAACAGTGATTCCCAGTGAGGGTCACTGAAGTTTCTAGAAATCTAATGTGTGTTTCCATGTATTTTTTAATGAGTAAGCCCAAAAGAGTTCATCAGTTTTTACTTGGTAGAACTGTTAGTAATGTATTGTGAAAAGCAGTAATTGTTAGTATTAGTCACAGTTCAAAGAGAACTATAATTATGTCATAATGTTAAAGGATTGATTCAGTATTTACTTCCGTAGCATGTTTTCCGCTGTGTAAGTGTTGAGGATTTAAAGACTAGATAAGCTTATTTGATCCTTATGAAATTTATAACTTAGTGGGGGAAACTTTCTACAATAATCATTGTAATAAATATGATTTGACCAAGGCAAACAGCAGGGCTAAAGGGGGACTCAGACTGTATTTTGAAGAGGAGTGAAGTCTGAAGCAAGCCTTGACAGAGTTACTCGGACATGAGAAGTGAGAGGATAGCTGAGAAAGAGTTCAGTGTAGCCGGAATGGTGAATGCAAAGGCCTTGTGGCATGAAGACTGGGCTCTGAATGGTCCTAAATAACATGTAAATGAGCTTGCCCATTCTGGAACGTTCCAGAGTCATAGGAATGCTTTAGAAAAACCTACATTGCAGTAGAGTGGAAAATGAAGTTCCCAGTTACAGTTTGATGAACAACAGTATTAGCTATCTACTTCTATGTAACAAAGTACCACAAACTTAATCTTAAGAACAGCATGCCTATACTGGCTGATGCATCTACA
>NW_004567102.1:78784644-78817333 GCF_000260355.1 Condylura cristata
CACACACACACACACACACACACACACACACACACACACACACACATTATCAGTCATATCTCTTGATGCAGACCCTTTCCAGGGTAATCCAGCTTTGCATTCTTCATTGATTTGAAAGGCACCTCATAGGGTTGGACTCCTACATCGGGCAGTTCTGACGTTGCTTTAGGAATACAGAATTGTAGTAACAAAATGGACACTGAATAGGCTGCTTGGGATTAGCAGACCCACAAGAACATGTATAATTAATTAAATTATGTGATAACACATTAAGGGAACTTCTGAAATCAAATGCTCAGTCAGCTTCTGCAGCGTAGTTATTGAATGTTCAATGACTGAGAAACTCTAAGTCTTTTTCTCAAAACTCCTGTTACTCATGCTTTCCTCACCATTATTTATCTGGATGGTTCGTATTCAATACTTATCTCAGAATACTGTATCTTCCTGTTGCTTAGTGTTTTTGTAGGGTGGGTAAAATACCATCGGGGAGCTTAGGTCTCTTAATATGTGCCATCTGGTGATATGGTGATATGCGTGTGAATGAACAGTGTCTCTGCTGTTTAACTGCTTAGTATGTACATTTAATTAAGCGCACAAATTCCTACAGGCATGTGGTTAAAGGGGCCTTGGCAGATTTCCCCTCTGAGGGCTTGGCACCACATAGCTGGAGCACTCCCTGGCACTGGGATTCCAAACATGCCTGCATTTATAACAATAAGTAGTGGTTTAATATCATCAAGGCCTCTGTCAGCTCACATCTCCGTTTATAGCCCAAGCAGTTATAACTCATCCTGAAATAGAGTGTGCTTATTGGAGAGGCACTATATCTGTTCTCTTCATGCAAAATTATTATTTATGAACAACAGCAACCAAAAGGATGAATACCAGTATAAGAAAGTAACAAAACAACCTGCATTCCAGGTTTTATTTTTTTGGAGTTGTTCTTGAGTTATTTCACTTTAGCTAAACAAAGCCTCTCAATGAGCATGGTGTTGAAACAAAGAACCTACAAAAATAAAATACACAAAATGTTTGTTCTGAAATGCAGTGAATAAAGCATGGTGTCCAATTTAAAATATTTCAGACCAAAATTAATTGTGTATATGTGTGTAGTTTTAAAAAGTAGGCCAGTGTTTTGAGTCATTCTGTTGAGTTCCATTGGGGGAGGGAGGTTGTGGGAGGGGTGCAGAGGAAGAGCAAAGAAAGGAGAACCAGAAGAAACCTCAGCTCTGACACTAGCAATCCCTTTGATTTGGTGGACACTGGTCATTCTTGGCCTCAGTGTAATTCTAACAAGCAGATTCTGACAAGATGAAAAATAAAAGCAAATATATGTGAGACAAGATAGAACAGCCTATTTGCCTGGGTCTTTAGCCATCAGGACATCTGTGTGACTCAATATTTTGTTTAGAGTCTCAGAAACCTGTTTGTGATAAGCAAAGATTGGAAAGGAGGTTTGTGTAGGGAAGCCCTAAAAGTAGAACCCCAAAGTAGGTCTGCCCAATGATGGTGTGCACACCCCATCTTCAAGGACGGCAGATATGGACTCAAGTCCACAGCTGTCTCTCCAGCTGAGGGCACCCCACCACAGCCTGTTAAGGGGCAGGCTGAGATAATCCCGCATTAAGTTGAAGCCTTATGCCACAGTGTATTTATCTTTCTTTGGACAATAATGTGGAGATAAAAATCCTCTTGTTTGGTGAATGTGAATCTCAGAACAGAGAACAGATACCTGGAATGTCTTGTAGACAATTAAGGAGCTAAAAAAAAAAACTTACTGCTAGAACATTGTTTTATCTGATTGTCATACAAGTTTTCAGATGGCAAACATGATAACCAAATGTTGGTTGGAAAATAATACAGTTTGGTTGATTTTCTTCTTTTTTTCTGATTGTCTCCAGGACTGTAGTAAAAATAGTATCTGTACTTGCAAATCTCTGGCACCCCTGACCTGGACCTCAACACCTTCTGGAGAGCACCCTGCAGCTCAGAAAACCACGTCTCCCCCAGCCCCAAGGACCCACCCTCTTTGATTGTGACTTTCATCCTCTCTCAAGAAAATCTCCTTCTGAGCACTCAGGACTTCACCGCCTGCCCTGGCTTCCTTCCTCTCTAGTTTTCTTCCCAAACCTGGTTCCGTTGGGTACCCCCTTCCCATTCATCATGTGGGTGGTTTCCATAAAGGCTTCTGCTTGCCTCTGGTCCTTTCCAACCTCATTCACTCTCATGGAAATATAACCATTTGTTCAGAAGACACAGAAATCTCAATCCCTGCCTCCCTGGGTAATTTATACTCTGAACATGTAGAAACTTCCTTCTTGTCCTTCACAGGACTTGACTTCACAATTAAGGACAAAAACTTTCTGCATTTAAAAAATAAGAATACTGAAAAAAAAAATAAGAATACTGACATTGAAACTGTGTACTGCAGGCTATATCATATCAGTAATGAATTTTAAGTACAGTTTAATTTCTAGCACACAGTTTTTTTTTTTTTTTTTTCTGTTTTCATAGTATGGAACTAAAGCAACAGAGCCAAGATTTTTCACATTTCATCTCATTAGTTGCTGAAATTAGAAGTTTCGTACATATTATAAGCATTCTGACAAACTTGACAAAAATAGTTTGGATGAGAGTTAATCTGAGACTTAAATGAATGCAAGTATCCCCCCCCTCCACCCTGCCTTTTTCCATAATTCAGGATCTACCACTCACTTTTTTTTTAAAGTTATTTATATATGCATTCAGAACTGGGGTACAGGCCAGAGGTGCAGGGGCAGTGAGAGGATTCCTCAGAGACAGAGTGGGGAGCAGAACAGGCCGACTGACAAAGTACACTGCTGAGGGGAGCAGCGGGCGGGTCAGGAGAGATCTGCTGTGCCCTGTGGGTCCCTCCAGGGCTGGGGATCGAACTCACGCTGAAGTTGCTTTAGCTTCATAGTGCTGTGCTTTAACCCTCTGCACCACCAGGGAGGGCTCATCTACCACTCACTTTTAGAAAAGTCCTATTTCAGTACCTGTTGTCAGTAGTGGAAAGAAAACTAAGCTGGAAAGCGGGTTTGTGCTATTGAAATAAGTCAGAAAGAAAAAGAAAAATATTGAATGGTTTCACTTACAGGTAAAATATAGGGAAACTGAACGAAGAGTAAAGAAGACAAACTTGCAAGCTGAGGCTTACGTGGTGGGGGAGGGGAGGGGAAGCACAGGAGGGACTGTTGTGATGCATCTCAGTCGGGCTGTGGTGGTGGGAGAACCGGGGTGTACTACACCTGAAACAATGATGTCAGTCAATAAAATAAAATTTTTTGAAATAAATTTTTAAAAACCCAAAAGATTTTCATCTTTATGGAAACAGGAAAAAATCAACATTCTGCATTTGTTTTGCAGCCACCACCCAAGGCGTACAATGCTCCCTAAGCCCTCTCCCCAGGAACTATGTTATACAGGCTGTGTATTCGTCATAGCATTCCTGCTTAGCTACATGTTAGTGTGATTTTTGGTTTCTTGTGTTATTTGGTACAATTTGGTAGGTTTTATTGGGGGCCTGGGTGTTGGGAAAAATCCCAAATAATTGCTTATTTACACCATTTCAATTTAAAGAAGATTTCCTGGAAAATTTCTACTTTCAGATATCGGGGAAAACCTGTACCTGCATTTCATTATTACTAACCTGAGATTTGGGGGCCAATAAAATTTCTTTCTAGAAGACTTTGCGTATTATTGCACAATCCATTGCTAAATATAAGCTCACTAGCTGGGTATGGTAAAGATCTGGTATAGGGCATGTCTCCCTTTCAGTTCCCTGACATAGATTTGTTGTGAGATGCTCTTGATTCTTGATTCTCTGACTATCCTATTTCTCTTAGAAGCAAAAAGAGTTTTTATGCTTCTCAGATTCTTTCATAACCATAGACATGTCTCCAGATTTTTCATTAACAGTAGACATTCCCCCCTGTCACCTGCCTGTGGTTTGATATTATGGTGACTTGGGTGAAATGAGCTCACAATGGATTTTGCAGTAATGAAATTCCTCTCAGAAATCCTTTCCTGTCATAAATTAAAATTTTGTTTTCTTCTAAATTTTTGTGATGTTCATTGAGAAAATATTGGCCATAGAGAAACAAGAACCACTGTAACTATCTTCAGATGACGGCACCTTAATCTCTGTATTTCTTTCTTCTTTCCATAGGTAAGTGGTGTTTTCTCTTCATTGCTTCAGGGAGTGTTGACTTGTCTGGTAAGTGTTCATTTTATTGTGGTAGACTGTGGCTTCAAAGCCGTGTGTGAATTGCCTCAGAGAACCAAACCGGAAAGGCCGGTGGTCCTCAGACATGCTTTATATTGAAAACGCTGGTGTGTATTAAATCTTGTTTAGATTAAATTTTTTTTTCCTGAGATCTTACTTTGGAGTTATGTCATAACACACTTTGTTCTCGAGTCTGGAAAAGAGTCCCAGAGTTGATTAAGTGTTAATGAAAACTTTCCTTTCATAAATTCTTTTTATGTGGGTTTTCTTTTTGTCTTGCTTTCTTTTTGTTTAACCAATTCTGCCTTGAGGGAAGGTTTATTTTTAATGTTCTCCATTCATATTCTGATAAGAAGTAAAGCTCTGTATAAGGACATTTTGTTTAAGTTTTTCCTGCTTGTGTTGCGTTACTCCAGTTTTGGGCTGGATTATTGCTATGAGTCTCATTCATCGGCTGCCACCTTCTCCGGTATCTTCTCTTCATGTCTGTGGTATGAGTTGATCCTTTGGAACTCTGCACAATGTGGTGATTAAGTTCTACTTTGCAATAATGTTCACTAAGTTGCTAACACTGACATGTCCTTATCTTTTCGACATACATTGATAAAGACACATTAGTTTGTGGATTTCCTTCTGTAGCTTAGTAAGAGCAATTGTTTTTCTAGGGGTCTTGTGATGCCAAGATTTTTCTTCAAAAGGACTGAAGGGTAATCCTGAAGGAAAGTGACTACAAAAGGGAAAAATAAGACTATTTTGGTTTATAAATCAAATTTCATAGTGCATATACACAGCATCTGATGGTTTCATTTTATTTTTTATGACAGTTCACTTCCACTGTGAGCTATTATGGAAAATACTTGAACATACTCTCCTTCACATGGAATATAGGAAATTAAGTCTTCTGAGTCTTAACATGCTTGATTATCTAATTGCTTATTGGTTCAGGTTATTAGTTTTCTTAGTATTTGTCATTCCTTTAAGACACTGGATTTGGTTCAGCTAGATGTTGCTATGTACTCCACATACCCACCCATGATTTCTTGCTGTACATTAATTATCTGAAATCTATGTAGTTTATTGCTTGAAGAGCCTTTTATTTATTTATGTTTATCTGGGCTTTTGGTTTTTGATAATCTGATCTAAGTGTATGTTTTACTTGTGCTTATTATGTGTTTAATGGAACATGTTTGAAGAATACCCCGAGGTCACCCAAATTGCTATTGAAACATTCAAAGGACTATAGATGTTGCTTTAAATAACCTGGTTGGGATGTTGACCCCTGCTGTTTTCAGTTCTACAACAGAATTTTCTATTAAAGATTCTGGATTAAAAAGATCAGAAAGCAGGAGACAGAAAGATGGAAGGGTGAAAAAGGTGAGATTTCAAACTTGCATACACTGCTCCCTAGACTTTGAAGCCTATCAGAACCCCACAGACATGTGAACCAAGACCTTATTTGAACAGCTTGCCTAACAACGGGCTGAATAGTGAACCACATTTTAAATTGACAGAGTTAGCCCATGCTGGGCGTCTTTATTCTTTGCCTTTTGACCTTATTGGATGCCATAAATGAAAAATGGTGCTATGGGTTTGAAAAAGCCAGGGGCTACTTATTTACACCTCTCTTAGGATGGGGGGAACCAAGAGTGAACAAATGCAGTACATTTAACTCGATCCCTTAACTGGAGCAGCAGTAATATAAAGCCCAGTAGTATAAAGACACTTTGGTTCCAATCTGTGTAACGTTTTGGTAGAAGACCTTCCTTTGTTTTGTTTAATTATTTTTACCTTGTTGAGGTAAGCCACCCAGAAAGGCCAAAGCTGAAGAAGTGACTGAGTATTATTTTCACTTTAAAAGGAATTTGAAAATATCTTATTTGAGATACACTCAATTTTTATCTTAGGTTTCATGTTTTCTATTATGCTGCTGCTATTATAAGCATCTTACACTTTGAAATCAGACTAGCGTTTCTCCTGGTGAAGATATCAAAAACATCATTATTTTTCTTATTAAAAATGCCAATCTAGCTAATGACCATACTGAATTCCCACTGTTAGGTAAGAGTAACTGTATGATTGTGTGAATGATAATCACACAGCATTGGTTTCTTTATTGTTGGAGATTCTTTTGTGATCTGATAAGTTAGGAGAGACTATGCTCTTTGATATTAAATATTTAATCATACAAGGTACATTTTGTTTATAGTACTTGTTATGTAATCCAAATATGATCGCATATGTTGTAGAGTTGCACCAAATGATGAGAAACATTTAAGAATCTCTTTGTTATAGGAACTTGTGTTTACAGTGAGAAATATAGTGTGTCCCTGTGTTCTTGAAGCACATTATCAAGAGGGGTGTACAAGACATGCCAGCCAGCCTAAAAGAAAAGATAGAGAGCATTTCAAGGTGGGGTGTGAAGCCTGGTAAGAAAACAAGCACCTTTGGAGAACAAGGGGCAGAGAAAATTTGCACATAGCTGTACAGAGGAAAGAGCTTGTTTTTTCAGACCTGCTTGAATCTTTTGAAGTCTTCCATACCTCATAAGAGAACATTACGATTTGCCAATTAACATATCTCAGTTTCTTCTTTTTCCTTATAATTTGTGACTGTTTCTCCCTCCCTGTTAACCTCAGGTGATTTACTTCATTTAATAATACCCACTAGTTCTTAATAAGCGTTTTGCTTTGTTGAATCGTCTGCTCTATAAATGTCCAGTACTGGTATTTGTCATTCTGACTTGCTTTACTACACATCATTTCCACAAACTTCTCCCATTTGCCTATAAATGACAGCATTTCATCTCTTGGCTGAATAGTGGATAGATCACATCTTGATCCAGCCCTCCATCAGTGTGCACTTAAGTTGCTCCCATGTTTTTTGTTTTGTTTTTTTTAAAGGCTTATTTATTTATGCATACAGAACTGGGGTACAAGCCAGAGATGCAGGGGTGGTGAGGGGATTCACCAGAGACAGAGTGGGGAGCAGAACAAGCTGATAGACAGAGTACACTGCTGAGGGGAGCAGTGGGCCGATCAGGAGAGGTCTGCTGCGCCATGTGGGTCACCTCCAGGGTGGAGATCGAACTCATACTGAAGCAGCTGCAACTAGCCTGCAGTGCTGAACTCTAACCAGTTGCACCACCAGGGAGAGCTTGTTTTGACAATTATAAATAACACTGCATTAAACTGTATGTGGAATGCTAATTTTTTTGAGTCAGTAGCTTCATGCTCTCTGGATCGGTGCAAAGAGTGGGAATCCTAGGTCACTTTTAGCTTTTGAAGACAACCATATCCCTCCAAATGGCTGCACCACTTTATATTCCTCCCCACCCATAGTGCAATAGGTGTTCTGTTTCTCCACATCTTCTCCAGCACTTGCAGAAGTGTGTTTTGCAGTTTGCAGTTTCCTTTAATTTAAAGAGTCACAAATAAGCCAAGTTCAACTTCCTGCCATGTTTAGCTCAGAGATTCACAGGTCTCTCTACACCAACCATCGCACTCAACATGACTGAGAGCTTCAGTCAGGCTGGGTCTCCTGGGGAAGTGGTTGGGGCCCACTAAGCAGTGTCAAAGCTGTGTGTGCCATCCAGACTGCTCTCTGAGTGGTGGGTGAGTCTGTCCAGGTTTGACACGTTTTCCTAAGGTCTAGCTGACATCGCCGGTCCCCCACTAAGAAGCTCCAGTAGCTGGAGAGTTCTAGCTACACCATCATCAGCTGCTTTCTTTGCTTGCCTGTCGGTGGACTTTGAGATACTCCCCAAACCTCCCCACATAGTTCAAGTCTACTGGGATCCTTGGGTTCCCTGAACTATTTTGCCCTTCCAGGGTGTTGTGGTCATCCTTTAAAACAGTTTCTTCCCCCCCCCCCAAAAAAAAGCCTGATAAAGGGCAAAATGAAGCCTCTTTCTCCTGAACATTACCCTCAGCCAACCAAGTCTCCAGCTGCAGTGTTTTTACAATAGAGAGCAATAGTGAGGATATTTTTCTCTGCTTTCCTTACCCACTTCCCAAATTTCATTTCTCACAGTCCTACGAAATGGCCATCGACTTGTATTTTGCCTCCTATCCTGGTATTTATATCTGCTGCTGGCTCATAACTAATTCTAAAGCCTAGCAGTCAGGTTTGATTCTCAACATGCAAAATCAGAGCAAACAGAACTTTAAAAAATTCTTTCCTAATTAATTCTCATCTTCACAACTGTGGCTCATTGCTTTTAGTCTCAGAAGCATAATTTGACCCTTTCTATTTTCCCTTCCTCCCTCTCTTGCTTCCATCCTTTTATTCTGACTAATACCCCTCTGTGCTCTACACAGCTCACTGCCCTGGGCTCACTAGTGAACAACTTGTATAACAGGAGGATTTTGTTTAAGAGGAAACCACACAGGTTTTATTATGTGTGATGATTTGTGGGCTCTTAGAAAGACTGGGGTAGGATGAGGGTTCATTTGGATGATTGGTGAAGTGACTCAATCATATATCAATCAATTACTTCCCAAAATTGTTTGGCAACTCATAAGTAGTCCAATAAGACTACCACACACCAGAGCATACCGTACATATCCCTTGAAGAGACTTTAGTAATTCAGATATCCCTATATGTAGGCACACATTTAACTTTAGAAAATTCACCTTGAGAACTATGCCATTCAGTTTTTATAGGGGATTAACATAGGTACAGTATGCTAAAGCAACTTCACTCCATTTTTATTGAAGACCTGCTGTATATAAGGTTTACTTTAATTAATCAATTCAAAAGGATTCATGCCAAATAAATTGTGGGTGACAGAATTCCTAGAATTAGGTAAAATTAGACTTTTGCTTGTGAATTTATTGTAACATATATAGATGCTGGTTTATAATGTACACTTGAAACATATGTAATATTATGAAACAATAACATTGCCTCAATTTAAACAACATTCTTTAAATATGTCAGCTACTAACAATTAGTTCTCACTTCTACTCTATAGTAGAAGTTAAACATTCTGATTTTAGTTGAAGGAATTATGACACCTCCGTCAAAGCTATTGCTTTAGTGAATGGTTACTATATTTCTTTTGCTGTATAGATGTGATGTGTTTATGATGACAGATATCAGTTATATTTGACATTCTGAACATAAGTTTAAGATATTCCAAAACCATCTTTAATAGTAATATTATTTAAACTAAGACTTTTCTAATGATCTCTGAAGGAACTTACTTGAAATAATACTCGGAGAAGCCTGCATTTCATTTTATAATGAATCATCTCCCTTTTTAATTGAAAAATGTTACAACTTTTTATGTTAATCATGATAGAATGCCTCAGAGGACTTTTTTAATTATAATTTTATGGCTTGACCAATTTTATGTTTTAATTTTTAATTCCTTTCTCCTTTCTTCATATAATTTTCTTCTTTTTAATGTGCTTTTTTACCTTCCCTGAACACCCTGGCAATTCAGAGCCCCTCCAGTAGATATTTGTACTGCTAAGGAGCTGGACCTCCAGATTTACTCAAGGGCAATTTATTTGTCAAAAACCACTTTGTTCCCCCTTTTAAAGTATAGCACAATTTTTTAAAATGTAAAACCTGGCATTTATCAAAGGTTGTTTAGTAAGCTACAACTTCTGATCTTGGTTTTCTTTCTTTTTTGACAAGTTTGGCTATTTAGCTATTAGCTGTCCTATCAGGAAAAATAAAAGGATATGAAATTTTAAATAAAGTCTTGTAGGGAAAGACTGAAAGGACACAAATTGTCAGGGCTGAAGAGACCATGAGAACTGCGGTTAGAAAGACGACTTGTTGAAGTTCTGCCCTGTTCTTTCTTTCCCAAGCCAGTTCTCTTCCCAAGTCAGATTTATCAAGCAGAATTTTATTTCCCCCCACATGTTTATGTTTTGTTTAGAATCAAGTATACAGTTCTCACATAATAAATGCTGAGTAAGAAGCAATGTCTTCAGTAATACAAATGGGGGTGCTTTGTAATTGCATCTCCATTTAGAGTCAAACAAAGTAGACTATTTCACAGACAATAGCCAAGGATCCGGATCCAATTCATGCTGCAGTGGCTGCAGATAGCATAATAATGCTGAGATTTAACCCCTTGAGCCACCAAGGAGGCCCTTTAAAGTAATATACAAAGGCCTTCCTAGTAGACTAAGGATCTTAACTACCTGGGTGTGCAATGGCCTGGGTATGATTCCCAGTCAGGCATGGTACAGTGGATCTCTCCTCTCTCACCTGATAGTTCTGCTCTGTTTCCCACGCTGTCTCTGGTGAATCCTCTCACACCCTACACTTGTGGTCTAAACCCCAGTTCTTCTATGCAGAAATAAAGCTTTTAAAAAATAAATAAATGAAAATAACATAGTCACTACATTTATCAAATCTAAAAGACAAAGATTAAATTACCTATAATATCAACACCCATAAAAAGAATGTGCTATGCTCTTGGTAACTAACCTTCCCAATATGGCACACACTCATTCATGGGTGTGCACACACACATGTGCACACCAGCACACACACGTCTTGATTTTTGTAAGCTGTTTTGCTTTTCTTAAAATCCATAAACAGTTTTCACATTATTTAATAAAACAGCCCCATGCTAAATTGCCATTTAATTATCAAGAACTTTAAAGAAACTTGAGACTGACTGTACATTTGATTGACATTAGGACACTTTCTGTGATTACTTCCAGTTTTGTTTATTTTTGACCCTGTTAAATTCAGCTAAAACGTATACGAATATGGTTCTACTTGTGCCCAACATAATCATTTCCTTCAGTTATCTAACACAACTGTGTAAGTAAACACATTAATTATTTGAAGTGTTAATATTTACATGTGTAATGTTTAAAGTTTCCTAAATATGGGTCATGGCATACCCCATGGTTTATATGTCCATGTCACATGTATGTCATTGAGCTGTCATTTTTAAATGCAATATATTTTGTTAGGCTAATATGCCAAGTAATGGCCTGTAACCATGACAAAGTTAATTATCTTTATCTGTTTGAAGAAGTAAACACATGTACATTTTTTTCTTAGACAAACCTAAAAGAAGACATAATTATATTTTTATAGACAAGCCATTTTAGAAATTGCACAGATAGAACAGTTTAATGCCAACTTAAAACAGGTTTCAGTTATAAGTGCATTGAGAAATACAGGATCCCACCTCTTAAGATATATGTTCCCATACTGCATCCCCCACCAAAACCATTTATTAAAGAGACTTTCCTTTCTCCAGTATATACTCTTAGCTTGTTTGTCATAGATTGTCTATATTAATGTCAATTTATTTTGTGACTCCCAATTCTATTCCATTTGTCTGTGTGTATACTTATTCCCATATCATAGTTTTGTAGTATAGTTTGAATTGAGAACATGAGAATAATTGGTATTCCATAAGGGGAAAAGAGAATGGAAAAGAGATATTACTCAAAGAATTAATAGAGGAAAACTTTCCAACCTTGGGAAATAAATTCAATATGCATGCCTGTGAAGCTAAAAAAACACCTGGTAATTTAAATTTAATGAGACCTACACCAAGGCATAGTCATTAAATGATCAATAGTTCAAGACAAAGAAAGAATACAGAAGGTGGCACAGGGACTTATATATATATCCTGTTAGGGTTCAATAAACATTGGTACCGAGTTCTCTGGTACAACCATACAAGAAAGGTGAGTGTAGAAGGACATATATAAAATACTTAAAGATAAAAACTGCTGGACAAGAATTCTGTACCCTGCATGATTCTTCTTTATATTTGATGGGTAAATAAAGGCCTTCCAAGCAAACAGAAGCTAAAGAAGTTGGCAGACAGTAGCCTTTCCTTCAAGAAATCTTGAATGGAATCCTCTTACTTATATCGAAAAGAAAAAAAAACTCTGCAAAATATATGAAAAATGAAATAGAATCAGAAAACTAAGAACAGAAGAGCAATAGTCAATCTTCATATATCAGTAATCACTCTAAGTTTAAATGGACTGAACTCATCACTTAGAAGGCTCAAAGTGACTCTTTGGATCAGAAAACACAATTCAGCTTTCTGCTGTCTCTGAAAGATACCTCTGAAATCCAAAGAGGAACATATGCTCAAAGTAAATGGTTGGAAAACAATCCTACAAGCATCTAGGACCACTCCAGAAAGGCAGGAATAGCCATATTTATATCAGAAAAATAGACTGTCAGGTAAAAAGAGATAACAAAATGGGAATGGTCTTTATGTAATGATTAAGGGAGTATCAAGAAGCCATCACAATCATCAATGGCGTGAAAAAAGGGAACATCAAAATACATAAGACAACTATTAGTAAACCTGAAAACAAACATTCAACAAATCAATATTTTCAAGAGACTGCAATAGCTCACTCTCATCAATGGACATATCAAGCAGGCAGAAAATCAACAAGTGAACAATAACTTTAAATGAGGAATTACATTACATGGACTTAATAGACATTACTATTAATAGTGCACCCCAAAAGGATATCTGAGTACATATCCTCCTCCAGTGTAAATGGAACATTCTCCAGGAGTTACATGTAAAGTCACAAAACAGATGTTCATAAACATAAAGTCTGAAATCATATTAAGTATCTTTTGTGGTCATAGTCATAGCAAACAAGAAATCAGCTGCAAAAAGAAAGCAGAAGAAAACTCTGATCGATGGAGATACAAAAATATACTACTAAATGACTATTGGATTAAATTAAAAATTACCTGCAGACAAAGACCTACACCAAAAAACAAGAAAGACTTCACATAAGTAATCTAACCTTACACCTTAAGGAACTTTTTATTACCTTGAAAGTGTATATGGGATGTGGTCAATTTATTTTATTTTCACTGGAGAATTTTTTTTTTTAAAGATTATTTATTTGTACATACAGAACTGGGTACAGGTCAGAGGTTCAGGGGTTGCGAGAGGTTTCACCAGAGACAGAGCGGGGAGCAGAACAGGCAGATCGACGAAGTACACTGCTGAGGGGAGCAGCGGGCAGGCCAGGAGAGGTCTGCCACACCATGTGATCACCTCCGGGGCAGGTGGGAATCGAACTCATGCGAACTCATGCGGAAGTGGCTTCAGCTTCATCAGTGCAGTGCTTCAATCCACTAGGCCACCAGGGAGGGCCCTCACTGGAGAATTTTTAATCAACTCATAACATTGTTTTAGAACCTTAATATTTCCATTTGGGTTATACTGAGTTGCATTTACCAAGAGAAATAGCGTATACCCCACCAATTACATTTAGAAAGGAAAGTAAAAGTGATCAAAGTCCATTGTAGGATCTCAGATTGTAAAAAGCAACTTGATAATGTGGTATTTAGTACCATTTTCATTTCAGATATTTTTATAAATTGAGAGGTTAGCTATGAGTTTTCATTTATGAAGAAAAATCCTAGTATAATTAAATTGATACATTTTAATGATAAATTCTTTACCTATGTACACTGATAAAGACTAACAAACAATAAAAGCAGAATGCTATAATTCCATAATACCTAGTTTGAGTAATGACATTCAATGCCCCTTGTTTGAAATTACAAAGAGTATGTTACAGGTGATATTATCTTGTTAAATTATAGGTCTTAATTTTGATTGCAATTCACCCGAGAGCACTTAGCTAAAGTATTTACGTGCATTAATTTGTACTCTTTGCACCTCAACTGTAATGGAATAAAAGTCTACATTTTTTATATAAAAACAATTGTCACCACTAAACATTTTATTACTTGCAGATAATATTTCAAGGCAATTGTGTATTTCATGTGTTGCCTTAATAAACTCTAAAGTCTAATGCTTTTGTTTAAAATAAAAATTAATGTTTCAGAATCATGAGAGTGATTGTTTCCTATGGAGGAATGTATTACTTCATAGATTTTAAATGGCTCAAGGGTGCAAAGGAATATTAAAAGTTAATTTCATAGATCATAACAAAGCCAAAGTTTTATATTGTTTTTTTGCAAAATTTAAAATTAAGCTACTAAGTCTATTAACATCAAAGGGTAAATCTATTTAAGTGAAAAATTATTTTCATATGTAGGATTTTTATGAAGAATATTAATGGAAATTTTTTTAATGTATTGAATCATTTACTTTATTTGATGCTTTCTTGGAAAGCAAATACATTTTCCTTATTATGTCCCTTCTGGGAGATATTAAAAAGTCATGTATAATATTTTTGTTTTACAACAAGTGATATAGCATTTATACAGTTTTCCCTGAGAATTTTATTCTGAATGTCTCTGCACCAGTTAGAAAGCTCTGGATAAAGAAATTTCTCAATTAAACTGATAGTGCAAGTGATAAAGCACCATTTCACTTCTATAAACTTATTTAAATTTTCAGCCGAATGCATTAATTAACTCCTCCAATTCCCATAATCCAATTCCTACTTCTACCCAATGACAGTTGCCTTGGATATAATTTGTCTTTATCTACCATGAGATGCCTCCTCCTCAACCCATATTCCAAGCTGATTCAACTGCATTTAATGTTCAAAGTGCAGAGAACTTTAATTACCAAGCTGAATGAAAGATGTCATTGTTACCTGTCATTTAGTCAATTATTAAGTACCCATCGAGCAGTTCACAGACAATATTGTCTAAATATACACATTTCAATTGAAAATGAAAATGGGTGCTTCTCTCTAACATAAAGAAAGAAAGAAATTGTCAGTAAAAATGCAAGTAGACACATTTCAAATAAAACTGGAAGTACCATAGATTGTTGTTTTTGTAGTTAAGATTTTACTGGGATGATTTTAGTTTTACCTTTATTCACAGCAGAACATTCAGAAATAAGCTTTGTCTGTTATGAATTTTAGAGAAAAGTTGAGCCCCAACTGAATGCCACTCAGCCTTCTCTCCTTTTCTTCTCCCGCCTGCCATTCACTACATCAAAGCACTTTTGGCTATCCTGGAATTGGGAAAAAGCCCAAGTTCTTTGCATAGACTCTCCCCAGCACAGCTTTTATTTTTCTTTGACCCATGAGTGACTAGGAATGCCTGAACCATTTGGCATTTTCAAGATGGAAGGGAGATTTGATTATCCTTATGCTCCACAGTGGTATCTTTGTGAGTTTCCAAGGAAGACCTTTCCCTGGAGCTTAACTTGAAGAGTTTCTTCTGTCTTCTCCTTTCAATGCATATTTTGTGTCTTTATGGAAGTGCGGAGGGAAGAAGTCCAAGTTTTTCTTTGGTTCTTTCTGCTACAATGCAAACTCATTCACAAAGCATGCCCTAGTCTTTTTTCATTTCCAAGGGCACAGCATGATGGACTTGTTCCAAATCAGGGACCGTGTGATTGTGCTTTCAGGCATTGCTGCTTCTCTGCTACTGTACCAAGGAACAGCAGATTTAATCTAATTGAATTCCACTGCGGTGATTTATTTATGTTTTGCTCAAGGAATATTCCCACTGCTTAAGTTTGGCATTTGCAATGTACTATGAATAGTGTGATAAATAATAAAAACTGGTAAGGATACAAGTTCTTAAAATGTGTAAGAACTGAGTGTTCAATAATTATTATCCTAAGGTTTAAATTTCTCAAATATCCAGAGTATTAGATATTATGCTGTTTAATAATTTTTGTTCATATAATGTAAAAGTGACTCATTGACAGGTCCTTTACCCTGGTTGGTGACTGCATCAGCACTGATGGAAATCTGAAATATAACCCAGGAGACCTTAAAATCTGTGAGCTTTCCTCTAGCCCCCCAGTCAAAAACCAAAGCATATTACTAATGGATAGCCACACACAAGCTAGAAGACATCCATATTAACTTACTCTTTGAGGAGTTTAGGGCTAAGCCATGTCCTTTAGGGGGAAATCCATAACCATTTAATTTGGAATTAAATTTGAGTGACTGCAGTTATAACTTATAAAGGTATAAAATCTATATGAAATGTTAAAAGGTTTATCTAATTTTAACTAGTAAATTGAATCACATGAAACTATCAAATCCAACTATTTTTGATTTGCAAAGATGGGGATTTCATAGAGTTCAACCTCATAATTAGGAGTTGTATTGAACACTACTGTCTAGTTGAATTTTAATTTTACTGTTAGAACTATTATTTAAATCTTAAAGAATAGTGATTGCTAAACTATGATTTGATTAGTTGTGTCTAAGCATATTCTTTGTATTTCCTTCTTGAAGGGAAGATGGCATTGAAATACTGTTGTCAGTGCAGAACTCCCTTCTTTTATTTAAAAAAAAAAAAAAGACCTACTTATTTATACATACAAAACTAGGGTATAGATCAGAGGTGCTGGGTTTGAGAGGATTTGCGAGAGACGGGGGAGCAGAACAGGCAGATCGACGAAGTACACTGCTGAGGGGAGCAGCGGGCGGGTCAGGAGAGGTCTGCATGCCATTCGGGCCACCCCCTTGGCCGAGGATTGAACTTGTGCTGCAGTGGCTGCAATAGCTTCATAATGCAGTGCTTTAACAAGTTGAGCCGCCAGGGAGGACCCGCAGAACTCCTTGTAATTATGCCTTAGACAGATCTAAAATGCTAATTAACCATTTTGGAATAATCTAAGAGAAAACTAAAAGCCTCCTGAATTTTATATATTTTACAGATGGCTCTGTGAATATTCTGTAATATAAAAATGTGACATTGATATTTAAAATGGAAATAACTGCCTTCATTGAAGGATAAGAATGAAATTTCCTTCCTTGTTGAGGCACTGAGTTCCTACTCAATCCCTTAGGCAGAAGTAGTCTGGTTTTTGAGCAGGTAAAGTCCTGTTTCTTGGCCTGTAACTCTAAAATTAGAACCGTAGAGCTTGAAAGCAAAACAGTTTTGAAATATACAGGATAGCGTACATGCCATTTCTGTGATAAGATATTCATGACAAAAGAATACTGAGGTCAAACAGTCATTTGGGATAAAGAACCACATTCATAGAAAGAAACTGAAGGAACTGTTTCTTTTTAAATAATTGCAGAAATTGTCATTTTCCGGAAATAGAATATGTGTACAAATCAAATCACCTGAACTTCTCTTTTTTGCCTTACGGCTCCAGCTGAATTTCTTGATAGAATTATATCTACATTACCACCAGCTGCCTCTTCTCAGTCTTAAGTATAATTCCATTTAGGGACTTTTTTATTATATCAGAACAGAATAAAAATGTAGTTATATACTTCAAGACTCTTCACAATAGGTGCTCTTTGAGGGTGCGCTGTATGAACTACGCATCTAATTTTGATCCGTCCTTTATCACCTAGTTTTATGTAAGCTTTCTTGAGCAACACCTATCTAGAAGTGACTGCCACGATCCCTTTTGTATGAATCATGTAGCACTAGAGCTACAAGGGGAGAAGTCATGGAAGTTCCTCTTACTATGAAGACAACTCAAATTCACAGCGTCTTCCTCGTAGCATGAGAGATCTCAGGAGCCTACTGTGGTTCCTTTTTCACATGCACTTGAGTTTAGATGCCTCAAGTACATACTTGAGAGGGACAGCTATGCTAACGTTATATATCTATCTCAATACCAACACGACGGGGATTCCTAGATCTAGTAAATGAGGAAAAGGAATCAAAAGAATGAATATATTTGAACATCCCTTTAAGCAAATTTTATAAGAACACATAAATACATATTACATATTTAATATATAAAATATTATATATTTAATTGATATGATATGTCATGTGTATGCATTAATTATCCATTAAGTTTATATTGATAGATAATAAACATAATAGATAATGTATGATAAATATATATATTAAGCCTTTGCAGTATACTTTTATCATGAAGAAATTAACAAGTAGAGCATATCACTGAATGCGAAGCCCTCAAAAGTGTCTTGGCTGTCTGAAAATTTCAGAAAACATATGACAGTGGATTTTTCTGCCTCCAACCCTGCATAAGTAGGACACCCAGAAACCACAAATTTGGTTGTATTTCCTCAAAGGAGTTAATAATTCCGTTCTAAAGAGACAACACCAAAACAGGTTCAGGATGATTAAAGTGCTTTAAAACCTCTTGGGGACTATTCACTTGTAATTTGTTATTTCTTGGACTGTCAAAGACAGCTTTTATGAATGGGAAATAATTGTGATTTGCAGCCCTGCCTGCCTTTGATGGAGGTCCATGTGCTGCCAAGGTTACCCAGAGTTTGAAAAGGAAGATCTTCCTTTTTTTTTTTTTTAAGTTAGTGCTTTATTGAATCTTAAGTAAAGCAAAGACAACTCTCCTTTTGTTATTTTAATAAAAAAGAGAAGAATGGAAGAGAGAAACTTGGACTGAGTTCATGGCGTGTGGGATGAGGCACTGATTACGCCATCATTAAGTTGATTTGTATAATGTAGGCTGCCAATATGGAAAAAGAAATGCTACAAGTAGAACTTTTAGCCTGAATTCTTTGCCATTTCTGTTGACAGTCTGTTCTGGATTGTATCTCACATTTATGAACCTTTGAGGAAAAAGTCGATATTCAACAGACTTTGCACTGAAGTAAGAAAACCATTTCCATTTATAGAATAGAAATATACTGTGCCCAATTCACAAATGTGACCATCTCTTAATTTGTTAGAGCTACAGTACACTTAAATTTGGATTCTTCCTCTCATAATCTGAAGCTATATACATTCAAACATGACTGTAGTGGCATATGTGGGTTCCTGTGTTCCTGCAACTCTGCAGTAAAGCTGTGAACATGCAAAAAGTTGTCTCTCTGCCATATAGACAGTCCATTCAACACTCCAAATACAAGTCTTAATTAAAAGCTCATAGAAACAGGGCCCTCCCTGGTGGCATAGCAGGTTAAAGCACAGCACTAAGAAACTAAAGCCACTTCAGCACGTGTTTGATCCCCACCTGGGAGTGACCCACATGGTACAGCAGACCTTTCCTGACCCGCCTGCTGCTCCCCTCAGCAGTGTACTTCATCAGTTATCCTCTTCTGCTCCCCACTCTGTCACTGGTGAATCCTCTCACCACCCCTACCACCTCTGCACCTCTGGCCTGTACCCCACTTCTGTATACAAAAGTAAATAAAAAAAAGCTCACAGAAACAAATGTACCCATGTACCCCAGTCCTTACCACTTGCCAAATTTTGGCTCTGCTGAACCACCAGAGGGAGTAAATTCTGCAGCAGTGGATCTATGAAAAATACCTGTCTGTGAGCAACACACTCAGCCATAAAGCAAACCTCTGGAAGGAATGCATGCTTTCTTATAAGTCAGTTAGGGAAAAACTACTGCTTCGTATGTGAAGATGCCTTCTGAAATTTCACTTGATAACATGCTCCCGGTGAGGAAGCCATGAGAAATGGGTGAAGCTTTTAAATTTCCAGTTTGGGGTCTCATACTGAAGTCAAATGTGTTGCTGCTACAATAACAACAAAAAATACTCAGACTTCTGAGTATTTTTTGTCTTCCTTTTTTTGTCTTCCTTTAATAAAACACAACTCTAATTAACAGAAAGATTCTTTATTCACATGTCATTTGGAAATATGAATGAGGAGTCTGCTACTAACCAATATTTTCTCCTGCTGGTGTGGAGCATCATTTGCTAAATCACCGCCCTGGGCCTCACACCTATTTTGTGTTTAGTAAATGAAGTTAGATGACAGGATACAGTCTTGTGACGTGAACACTACCACTCCTTATATATGAATAAATAAGGAAAGCCCAGCTTAAAGTGGTTAAGTAACATGACCAACATCTTGCTGCTTTTTTTTACCATGGATTGGATTTTTAACTCAGTGTCGCTTCAGAGTTCATCTTCATAAGGAGTATAGGCAATACTTTTTCCAAAAGATCTTGATTTTCTCTGAATCGAATCAGTAGGTTCCTATTAGCCAGCATGAAGATGGATATTGTAGAGCCTGAAATTTATACAATTGTGGAGACCCTCTTTGCGGGAAAAAAAAAAAAAAAAAGAAGCATCAAAATTAGTCATTAGCCTTAAAGAGGCCCATGCAAGTAACAGACCCAAAGCTGAAGCTGGATTGTCTCCAGGTAAACTCACCTCTGCTTTCCTCACTCAGCTTCTGACTATCATGGAATCAGCACTTCCTTGGAAGCAGCTATTTTAAAACAGTGAAATAACCCAGCAGTCTATTTTAATCCATATTGTTTTGACCTAAGTTTCGTTGTGTCTTCTTATAACAGTTTATTCCTTGCAACGAAAGGTTGCAAGATAGACTTTTCTCCAAAAATACAGAAAAAAATTCCTGTTAGGAAGCAACTGGAATACAAGGACATGGTGAGAAACTGGAAATACCTTACAAATTGTAGGTCTGGGATAGACCTGCTCATTTGAAACCCAGTGTGACGAATGCTGTAAGAGAAGGCTGTTTGTCAATAACACAAAAAAGAAACCCCACCTGTCATTAGGAGTTGAACTCCAGAGCTGCCATGTCCATGAAGCTCTCCATAGTTCACCCCTGCCTGATATCTGAAGTAAGGAGATGCTTTAGAACTACATAGTAAAGTAACACATCCTGACTTAGGTAGTTGGACCTGAACTTCTCAAGTAGACCAGAAGCTCCTTGAAATGACTCTAAAAGGTGGGTCCTGGAAAATTCTGAATCTGAGAATTTAAAAGCTGATTGTTATACAAACTACAGGTAATTTGTTTAAAATCAGAAAAAGATAGTTCTGACATCTTTTCTTAGCTCCCTCTTATAAGACAAAACATAACAGCTTATTTTGAGAGGTGTTTAGAAAGACATTTTTAGGATTCATAAAAGATTATCATGTTGCATGGATGATAAATGAGGTGGTTTTATTCTCTGGTCATTCACATTTTATTTAATGAACATTTTATTTAATGAACCCATTTTATTTAATGAACCTACTGCTTGAACCTACTTACTACAATATGTGAAAACATTACAGAAATCCTTGAAAATACTTTGAAGATAATTTTGTGAGTTTGGCGAAGAGTTCTTTCAGAGGTATATTTGCGTCTTTGAGGTGATTTTTAATTCGAGCAAGAAACAATATTTTGATATGTAATGTGCAATTGTGGTCTAATAAAGGAGCTTGAAAAAACAGTGACAATAATAAATGTAAACTATTAATATTATTGTTTGGGGCATCTGTCAAATTGCATTAGGCCTCAGATTTCCTTCATGAGAACATGTGAGCTCTCATCAATCATGTATCATTCCCAAAGGCAACAAATCATAATGGCAATTTCTCCTTTAGGATGGTGCCAAGCTTAAAGAATTTAAGTTCTGCTTGTGGCAGTAAAATTAAGTGACCTCAGGGGAAAGATATAAAGGAACTTATTTCTTCTTTTTGGTACAAACATAAAAACTATTTACTAAAAAATTGACTTTGATTGGACAGTTTCCAAAACATTATTATAAAGATTTTCTATATCTCATTTACATTCCTTATAGTAAAAAATAACTTATCTATGACTTAGCCTGTATTTTATATAGACTTCTTTCTGTGACGTCCAAGAAATAATTTCACACATGTGTATGTGAGTAAACACGTTTGCCTTTTGTTCCCCATGATAAAACTGGACAGCTTATTCAAAAAAAAAAGAGAACTGTTATCAAGTTAATGTAACTAATTCCTTGATTGCAAGAAGATCTTTTCAAGATATTGGAGGCCTGTATCTCATTAGATTCATAGATGCTTAAATGTTCTGGATGTACATTGATTCATACCTTCTAGCCACAAATAAATAGATAATGTTATAGATACCTAGAGGTCTCTATCTTATAAACATAGAAATCTATACCTGATACACATACATAGGCTACTTTTTATGGATACATGTTGAGTTATGCTTTTAGTTCTTTAGAAGTCTGTACTGTAGACAAATATAGACCTAAAACTGTAAAGACTCATCAGGCCTGTGCCTTAGAGATATGTGTAGAATGATCTGTATCCACATAGACGTGTATATGCCAATGGACACCTATGTATCTATAACTTTAAGATACACAGACACCTATATCTCTATAAGTTAAGTACAAGAAGTTTTTACATTGTAAAAAGTGGCCAAAAATTCCATAATGAACATTTTAAGTTCCTGAGTGCGGTTAGTTGAGATGTCCTGATAATCACAAGATTCTCAAATAGGAGATTTAACATCCCTGGCTCTCTCTACTCAATGAACATTTGATGGACAAGGTAACCTAGACTCCAGGTAATTTGCATTAGGCTTACTGACTTGATTCACAGGGACAAGACTGAGTATTCTGATTCTAGGTAAATATATATGCTCTGCATTACCATAGCTATATAGTATATGTGAAAAGATCTTTTCATCTAGAAGTCCTTTTTCAATTTAAAGAACATCAGTGTTTAAAGAACATCAGTTCAGGTTAACTGCTCACGTTTATTTTACCAAATCAGGCTCCAATGTAGCACATCATTTTTGGGCAATCTTATTTTTCTAAACCTCTCCCCGTTCCTTTCTACATGCAGATATCTACAAAGCTACCATAGTCTCCAAATGGGGTCCCTAAAGACATTCAAAAGCATTCTGATATTTTTGCAGCTAATATGCTTCATTTAAAACATCACCAAGGCAGGTTGTTGTCAGCTTGTAATTTATTTAAATTGCTATTGGCTTCATTTACATATTTGTAGTCTCTAGCTTAGTATTCCAGAGACACAAAGTGAATCTGAGTTCAGAAAATGCAATATACATTTTTTTGAAAGTATGCATTAGATCTTGTTAGGTCTGTAAGTAATAAATGATTTCAAAAATTTTAAAAATAAAGACATCCAATGTTAATCCAAATACTTTTTTTTTTTAACGTAAGATGAATGTTTTTAGAAAAGCTGTCACAGATATTGGAAACTGCCGAACAAGCTGGTGCAAGCTGGGTCTAGCATGCAGTATTGATTCAGATGTCATAATTAAATGAGCCTGAGACTGAGCGCAAATAGAAACTGTTTGGAAAGATGGATAAAGAGTCAGGAAGAGATATGAGTTAGAGTCTCTTTCCCTAATAGTACTTGTCAGAATTTCAAGGGTGAGAGGTTCTATCAATTGGAACAAGAACGGTGTGGGTGTGATGGGGTTTGGCACCTTATCAATTCTCTCCTTCTACGAGTGCATGTGTGTGACATCTGTGATATATTTCCGATCTACCAGTCTGGTGAGCATGAGTCTTGAGTTTGCTGCCAAATTACTGTACTTGTCTACATGCTAAAAGGCTGCTGTCACATTTAAGACTGTCAGAAAGTCAGATTCTTCCTATGCGTGATCCCTGAGAACATCTCTAATAGGGACTTACTTGTGCTTATGGAGAGTTGTGGGTGGGAATTATGTGATGCCAAATTACCTCTCTCCCACCCTCTATCTCTGGGCATGTGGTTGGAGTAGTATTA
This sequence comes from Condylura cristata, assembly GCF_000260355.1. Classification (NCBI taxonomy): domain Eukaryota; kingdom Metazoa; phylum Chordata; class Mammalia; order Eulipotyphla; family Talpidae; genus Condylura; species Condylura cristata. Next base: position 78,808,219 of record NW_004567102.1, read on the forward strand.
CAGATAGCAATGGAAATATAAAATCTACTAATTCTCCAACTCTCCCCCTATTCTCCCCCAAATGCTACTTCTCTGGTCTCTTCCTTTGTGCACTCTGTACTAGTAACTTTTACACTTAGGGAACAAAATTGTTCTGATAATCAGCAGTTACATAAGAGGACTATACACCCCCCAAAGAGGGGAGGGGAGCATCTTCTTGGTTGACTATGAACAAGGAGGTTTACTTTAAAACCTATTCCAAGAGGCTAGGTTTGGGGATGAGGTCAATTACAACTTCCTGAGAGAGACATACATTCCCCATCTACTGGACATAGCTCTTAGAAGGTCTTTTTCATTCACCGGCCAACTTTCTATAAATTAGGTTTGTTCATCTTCACGTTTCTATGCTCAAAAGGAGAGAAGCCAGTGATATAAGCCCAGAGAGATTCATGATAGTTGACACTTTTCTTAAATGTGACCTTCTCCTATGCCCCGAGCAGGGGACATATCATTTAAAGTTGACAAGGCAGTCCCTCTGGCCATTTGAGTACTGACCTTCTGCCCTGGGAGCTAGCCTTAATCTATAGGATTTACCGAGAAGACCTTAATATTGCAGAAGGGCGATATTCACCATCATTTTACGCCATCTCCCTCTTCCTGCCCTATCCTTATTATTAGAAGAGTCATTATTTTATACCACTAAGTTGCCCCGGAACCTATCAAGTGACCCTGGTAATAATTCTCTATGGCACAATATTTCTGTGATCTTTGCACCAACCTGCCTCCCAAAATGAAATTCACAAGTAGCATCTATTCTTAAGGCTTCGTTCTAAAACCCTCACACTTTGGCAATGGGTTTTCTTTCTTACTTTTTTTTTTTAAAGACTGATTTATTTATTCATATAGAACTGGGGTACAGGCCAGAGATGCAGAGGGCGAGAGGATTCACCAGAGACAGAGTGGGGAGCAGAACAGGCAGATCGACGAAGTACACTGCTGAGGGGAGCAGCGGGCGGGTCAGGAGAAGTCTGCCTCGCCATGTGGATCACCTCCGGGGCAGGCGGGAATCAAACTCATGCGGGAATCGAACTCATGCGGAAGTGGCTTTAGCTTCTTAGTGCTGTGCTTTAACCCGCTGCGCCACCAGGGAGGGCCCGTGGCAATGGGTTTTCTTACCTCATAGATGTGAACAAGCTGGAAAACCATGGGGGAGGTATGTTATTTATTGAGAGAATGCAAAGACTTCCTGCCCATTAATAATCGGCAAGGAACAAATGAGCCAAAATATTGTAGAAGGCTGTTTTATAGGTAGTAGAAAAGGCTTGTATTTTTTAGAAATCTGAAACTGCAAAGACCCTTAGTTATTTCATTGCCTAACTACCTAATCCCATAAAGAGTAGGAGGCTTGGAAAAAGTGAGCTCAACAGCCCAGAATCTGAGATACCAAGAGTCTGAGCATTCCAACAGGGTTGGTGTTCCAAATGCGTAGAGTGGGGGGGGGGGACCTTCCTCTTACTGAGTCCTCTAGTCCTACACTGGTCTGCTCAGCTCTATTTTCGCAGCTGTAAAATGGAGAGAAGATGCATATGTCTAAAGTTGTGCTGAGGATTAAATAAGATGATGTTAACCAACTGCTTAGCAGCATTTCTGGAATATTCTGACCCGTGTATCTACTTTTTAATAAATGGAAGTGATCCTGCAGATTGGTGCTGAAGGTGATTGTAGTAAATGAATATCACTCTTTCCCTTGCTACCTTACCCCTTCAACAGAGGGGGTGGGCACCTGTTTGTAAGGATTATCACCTTGAATGAAAGGTTCTTCCTCTACTATTTGGACTTCCATTCTCTTATCTAAATGTGAATGTGTTGTATGTTTAGACAATCTCTGCTGGAAAGTTTTGCAGGAATAAACAAGCTGTCAGAAGCAAATGATTCATTTCTCATCGACTCAGATGACATCTGGTTTATGTGTGATGAATACATGCTTGTTTAAATCATATGGTGACGGTGATACTATCTGACAGAAATGTTTGCAAATATTTTGGGAATTCCTGAAGTGCTGCTACCAAAGAGCAAGTTTATTTAAAAGGAGGAAAGACATAAACTTCAGTCTATCAAATCAATGCTGGCCTCAGTCTCTTAAGGCTCTGAGCTTCGCAGTCACACCTGCCACGCTATCTGAAGTTCACAAAGTGGCTATTTTGACGCTAAACGTGGATGCTGCTAGCAGCATGCTAGCAAATGCTGTAACAAATGCTCCATGGTCATGGGGGCATTTAGGAGACAGCTTTTGAATGAAAGAAATGGTGAGTGGGCCTGCAGTTGTGAAAGGGCTTCTGTCGTTTAATGGTTGGTTATTGTTTCATTACCTTTGTAGCTATTCATGTAATAGTGTTTAGTGGCTTGTATTATGCCAAACACAGAAGAGTCTGAAAGGAAGTGAAGATATGTGCCTGCCAGGGAACTTCCCATGGCCACTAGAGAAATGATCTGCCTTAACATAATGCCTGATTATTTAGATTTATCATGGAAAGATGTGACATGGCCTGTGGAGTGTCTCTGTGCTGAGTGTTATCAGTCATTCCGAATTGTTCTGGCCAAGTCGATTCCTTCTACCCTGAATAATCTGAGAATTAGCAGTATTTAGCTGCAATATATAAGTCGCCATTTACACATGGAGAATTTAAATTATAGGTAGAAATTCTGAATGATCTGAATATTGAAAGTTGAAGGCTTATGCATAATGCATAACAATTGCTCCGTGAGTTCCGAATAAACATTTATGGAGAAAATCATGTGAAACATGTGTCAAAGCATAAAGAATGCATGCTTGATATATAGCCCATTTAATAATATATTTGTGCAAAGAGGTGAGAACAAATGTCTTCCTATGCATAACATCAGTAGCTACTATTTGTATAGTACATTATCGTTTTTAAAATACTTTCCATAAATTATATCATGTGAGATAATGATCCTATTTTAGCTCAGGTAATTAATGATATTTTCAACAATATAATTGACATTTTGAATAGATGGTTAGTTTCCTGAAACATCAATAAACAAAACAAATTTTATGAGCTGTTTATATCAAGTTGGCCCCAACTAATTCAAGACTATTGATTTTTACATGTTAAGCCTATCATTTCTATCATTATAAATTCTTCAAGTGATTTGTTTCTAATTTACATTCAGCAAGTTAAGGAGGTTTATCAACAGCATTATGCTAGACATTTTATGGTATGTCCCAAGTGATACTAATATATATTTAGCATAAATTTGCAAAATTTCCAGGTATATCATAAAGCATCGAGGGTGGTAAAAGAAATATATACTGGGAATGATCATCTTACTCTCCTCCAGTAAGAATGAGCTGCATTTAAGAGAAAAAGGGATGATGACTTTAAATTTGAACAGGGTCTTGAATACCTCTACCACATTAGATTTTATAAAACTACAAACACTCAAGGGTACGTAAAAATACCTATGTGTTTATACATTAGTGTGTGTGAGATATGTTTATATTCACACATATATGTAGAGAAAAAAGACTGGAAGAGAACACAAAACTCTATGTGATTATCTTGAGAAAAAATGTGAGAGGTTGGTTGACTGAAATCATCTTTTGCTTTCCCTCCAATTACTTCCATATCATTACAAAGTTGGCAATTAAAATATGTCTATTTACTACTTCAGTAAAATATAAATAACTAAATAAGCCTAAAGTACATAATGACATCAAACATAAGCATGAATGAAGCTGGACAACTCTTTTTGCTGGTTGGATCATAATGGAACTTAATAGTTTTCCCTCAAATGAGGGTGGTACTGAGTGACTTGGGAAAAAAGGAGCTCTCCATTTCTTTCTTTCATTTATTTTTTGTTAAAGATATGTTGGTTTATGCATACATACAGAACTGGGGTACAGACCAGAGGTGCAGGTATGGTGAAAGAATTCACCAGAAACAGAGTGGGGAGCAGAGCAGGCAGATCAACTGACTGCACTGCTGAGGGGAGCACCGGGCGAGTCAGGAGAGGTCTGCCATGCCATGTGGGTCACCTCCAGGGTGGGGATAGAACTGATACTGAAGCCCATGTGGCTAGCTTGCAGTGCTTGTTCTAACCTGTTGCGCCACCAGGGAGGGCTGCTCTCTAGTTCTTAATGTCATTGCATGTGTTTCTGTTGAGCAGCTGGATCCTGGGGCGAGAGTGGAGCTGTCATTAGTAAGAAATGGAGGTTTCCATGGTGTAAATATACTCAAAGTGATTCATTGTTAACTATCAATCTGACATCAAGTGGTTCCCAAAATTCCTGACTTTCTCACTGTGGTGGCTCACACTCTGGCATCTAAAATCTTGGTTCTTCCCCAGAGGGGTATCCTTGGGCTTGGATGTCAGATTTCTGGAAAACCTGTGCTCTAAGAAGGGGAGGCTGATGACATGAGGGAGAGGAAGTCTCATTTCATGGTTCTCTAGTCCACCGAAGAGGAACAGAGACTCCAGGCTGTCTTGCTGAGTGCCCCAAGTGAAAGTAGCAGTGGGCAGCTCCCAGCCCAGGCTGGCCAACACAGTGGCAGGCTCAGCTGGCTTCTTCAAGTCTTTCATTTATAAACTGAAAATTTAAAAAATAATAACTAATAATGTATAGAATGCCTGACCTATATGTCACTTCAAAAAATAAAGTACGATTTAAATATTTGTATGTGGCACCCTCCCTGGTGGTGCAGCATGTTAAAGCACAGCACTGCAAACTAGCCATAGCTGCTGCAGCACAAGTTCGATCCCTGGCCCTGGAGCTCACCCACATGGCACAGCAGACCTCTTCTGTCTTGCCTGCTGCTCCCCTCAGCAGTGTTCTTCATCAGTCAGCCTGATCTGCTCCCCACTCTGTCTCTGGTGAATCCTCTCACCGTCCCTGCACCTCTGGCCAGTACCCCTGTTCTGTATGAATAAATAAATCTTTTTTTTTTTTTTTAAAGATTTATTTATTTGTACATACAGAACTGGGGCACAGGCCAGAGGCTCAGGGGCGGTGAGAGGCCCCACCAGAGACAGAGCGGGGAACAGAACAGGCAGATCGACGAAGTACACTGCTGAGGGGAGCAGCGGGCGGGTCAGGAGAGGTCTGCCACACCATGTGGTCCCCTCCTGGGCAGGCGGGAATCGAACTCATGCGGAAGCGGCCTCAGCTTCTCAGTGCAGCGCCTCAACCCGCTGCGCCACCAGGGAGGGCCAATAAATCTTTTAAAATAAATAAATAAATATTTGCATGCAATATGTTTTCTTCTTCACATCAGCACTTTCAAAGGCTCTCCCACTTTTTCCATTTGCATGTCTGATTTCAAGGGCTTTGCACACTCACTCCACTAAGCATCAAAACAATAGGTCAGTCTTAGAGACAAAGAAATCAGTCCTCTGGCCCATGAAGTGTCTTCCCCTTTTAAGATGCAGTTTACAGGAAAGAACTTGCTAGTCTGAGTGTGGCTTTACAGGGGCCAGGCCAAGGACAAATACATTGATGAAAGGATTTTGACTTAATTAAGAGGAGACCTCTTTCAAGCGACTGCCTGGCAATCAGCAGAGGGGGCCCTGGGGGTAGTTCTCACCTTCTGGCTCAAAGAGCAGAAGCTGGGATGAAAGAACTGCATTTGAGGTGTAGACAAAGATTGAATTAAAAGAGAGGACAAGTCGCCCTGTCCCCAACCCAAGACTATCTCCAGCTATAGATGAGAAGAGGTGTTCACAACCTTTGTGTGGCAAACCCATCTCAAGTGGGGATCGTGCATGTCAGTTTCATCTATGATCAGGGAAATGGTAGATCGATTTTACAAATGAGACATCTTGATGTCGGCAGGGATGATTTAGGTGATGCAAGACCGACCAGGGAAAGTGCATTGACTTAGCAGCTCAGGAGCTGGGAATTGTCTGGAGGCACTGCAGGGCCAGCTTCCTCCCGTGTCCTTCAGTGACCTTGGATGGAGTCTGGAGTTCTGTTTGCCTTCCTTACAGCTATCCTGGGAAACACACACAAACAGAAGTATTTGATTGGGGATTATCGGTGGAAGAGAGGTAGCCTGAAGAATGTCTTCATCTCAGTTTGCTTTTGTTGCTTGCTGGCATGTTCATTCCCCAAGAAGATTAGACCTTACTTGTTTGTTTGGGGTAAGGATTCAGGAAGCCCAGTGTCCTCTCTGCAGCTGCTGGGCTGGCTGGAGGCAGCCTGGTGCCCTGCCCTGAACTAGAGGCCTCTTTAAAATTTCCTTTTTTTTCCCTTTCTAATCTACCCTGAACGAGGCTGCTGGTTGGTTTATATAAAGTTGTATTTATTTTATTCTTTGGTCTGTGGGGTTTTTTTTGTGGTCTGTGATCTCAAGGTTTTTAAACAGTGATTTGTAGGAAGCATGCTGACTGGCCCAAATACCACTCCAGGAAGGGATCCCCTGCCTGGAGCTGCTGTTAGATCAAAGCACAAACCAAAATAGAGAGACTGACTGGTGGTAAAACACTGGCCATTCTGTGTGCTACTTGCAAACATACATGGACTGTCCTTCCCACCTGTCCTCCCCATCATTTCCAAAGTCAAATGCCTTTCACTATAGAAATGTCAGCTCCATGATCAAAAGCTCCTGATACCTTTTGAGAATCCAGCTGTAAGGGCCAGTGTGTGGCCCTGGGTGTTGTCTACAAAAGCCTGAAGTGTATTTTGTGGTTACTTGTTTTTATGTCGCTTGAACTTTAGAGATGACTTTGGTTTTCCACTTCTCCTATTAACTGTCCTGCAGAGTCAATTTCTATAAGTGCTGCCATTTCTGCCCATACCCTCCAGGATGGTCATGGTGTGGCCAAGGTTGCTATTTTGTCTTACCCATGTGAAAGCAGGGGAGAGTATCGCTCATTTCTTGTTTGGTGTGTAGTAAAGACGTTCGGTGAATGTAGATTGTTAGATGGCACCTTAAGAATTGCATTCGCCAAAAAATAAAGAATTGGTTGCGAAGTGCATGTCACTGTGCGTGCCTCGTAAACTGTGTCCGTTCCCAAATAGACACTACTCCCTATCAGGTGCGCTGCTGACAGGATAGTGGGTCAGTCACTGGGGTCACTGAACCTCTAGTGTACCAGGGCAGGTGATGTATGCTTTGTCGGCTCATTGTTGAACCTCCTACACTAACTGAGAAGCTAATTTACAGTGTGAATAAAGGTTCGTCCAGGACCAAACATCTACTAAGTGGCAAGGCTGTACTTTGAACCTAGATCTCCTGACTCTGGAACTCAAATCTGTGGCGGAGATTCCTTACAGCCTTGTGAAAAACCAGTGCATGAGGGAACGTGGCCAGAAACGCCACTTTGGAGAAGGGCTTTCTACTAGTGCACACAGTTAACCTGACTCACTGCTGGCACATTCGGGGTTAAGTAAATCCTTGCAATAGAATCCATGCCCCAGGGAGATAGGATTAACATAGGAGATGTTCATTCCCCACATTTCCAACAGAAGCAAGAGATGTTTTGATAAATGAACAACAGAGTAATTTCACTTCCAGAAATGCCTTTCAAAAATAGTGAGGAAAAGTTTACTCTTATCACAAAACTTCCTCATAAAGGATGGTGAGTCATTTTTTTTTTTTTCTTTCTCAGAGTCCTTTGAAAATTAAGTCCTTTTTCTCTGTGGCTTGAGATTACTTCCCCTAAACATAGAATTTTGAAAAGAATGATAGCAAGCATATACAGCCAACACCAGCAATCTAGGTTATTGACAAGATCCTCGTTAAAACAAACAAAAATGCTTCTTAGCACCATGACTATATGGTCGCCTTCCCTTTTGCTCATTGCTCTCCATTTTATTTTTTTGGATATATTTGGTCTTGTAGGAAATAAAAATTTCATCCTTTTAATGATGTGGCTGTCGGAAATAGTCCAATAAAAGATTCCATAAGGACATTTTGAAATAAGGAATCTGGTGACATTTTAAAAGGGATATTCTGAAGGCTGGGTACACACACACACAGATGTGGGGGTATACATGCAGATATGGGGGTACACACACAAGCATGCAGATTTGCATGCATATCCCCATGCATAACACACGTACACTCAAACACATCCACAGCGGTACTCCCACAACAGAGATATACTTAATACTTACAGACATGGATACGCACACATGCAAACACACTGTGTGCATGCCCACACACTCAGTAGGTATAAACCAGTGAGAGCCCACCCTTCTGGAGTGAGGAAGGTATGCCGTCTGCTGTGCTAAACTCTCTGCCCCTGCAGGCCATTTCCTGTCCTTTCTTACAGCCTCCCCATGAGGAGGGTGCTGTGATTACCATCATTTTACAGAAGAACTGAGCACAGAGAAATACAATAGGAGTGAAGGAAGGAAAGAAAGCATGCCGCTTGAAATGCATTGAAACTACAGATCATCTAAAAACCCACGGACATTTTCGTTCAAATCTCTTTGGCAATTGTTTTTCTTCACTTTTTTTTTTTTCTCACCATTCAGCCATGCAGAATTCTACTCAGCAAATTGTGATGCAAATGAGTGTGCTGAGAATATGCTTGAAGGACCAAGTACCCGACTTCATTCAGGCCTCTGCAGAGACTCTCTGGAGGAAGCCATTGTCCCCTGAGATGCTGGCCCACTCTGCCCCCAGCCCCTCAAGTGCAGCCACCACAGGAGGGCTCTTCCTGAAACACAGACCCCTCATGTCCCTATCCAGCTCAGAACATCCACAGTGATGGATTAGCCACAGAGTTTGAGCTTGACCTGAAAGGCGTTTCACAGCCCAGTAACCACACACATAATACACACATATTGCTGGGTCTCTTGTAGCTCCACTCCTTTTTCCTATCTGTATCTAGAAAACTCCTCTTTCATTGAGTCCACGTGGCCACATGTCACCTCTTAGCCACACCTTACGCAGCCCCCTGCCAGAGCACTTTATTCAGCATCCAGTGTCCTGAGATGGCTGTTTAGGTGGGGCCTGTCCCTAAGCCTTCCAGCTACTTGAAAGCCAGGACTGCCCTTTACTGGCCTTTGTTTTCCAGGCAATTAGCATCCTGACTGGCATTTGATAAACAATCAGGTAGGTATTTTAAACGAATGAGGGAGTGGATGTGCTCACCCCCCCACCCC
>NW_004567102.1:78817433-78822147 GCF_000260355.1 Condylura cristata
GTCTCATTTCTGCCCAGTGCTTGCCTTGCGTTGTGTGCAGTTTTTGGCAATAGGTGATTTCAACTCAAGACTGTTCTCAGGGTTACTGCACCTGCGAATCAGTTCTTTTATATCTTGGATTTGTTTCTTACTTTTCCCTACCTCCCACCTCGCTCCCCCCCAAATATTCCTTCTTTATTTGCTCAGCTCGACATCGTCCTATTTTGGAGGCAGCGTTTCGTAATAATTAGGCACATGGGCCTAGGGTCAGGGGCTAGCCATCTGAGCTCACGCGTGGCCCTCTGGTATGGGCACAGTGCTGGTGACAACTCCAGCTGTCAGGGTGCCATGAGACCTGGCCGGGTCTCACGGGGCTTGCTTCCTTCAGCCAGGTCATTAAGGAAGGTCAGAACGAACGACTGTCTGCCCCTCCTGCTGTGTTCTCTTGGTTGCTTTTGAAATATTAATCATATTCTTGAAGAGTCTTGAATAGTAAATGTGTCCAGATGATTTGTAATCTATGAAAAAGCAACATATATATAGAGGGAAATGATTTCTGCAATCCTTTTGGGGAAAGATACAGTCATATGTTGTAAAGAAATTATTGAAAAGAATGAAAATTTTTTCTGATGTTATAATGGTATATCTTTTCTCCTCTCATAACACCAAACTGTAAAAATATCTTAAATAGCTTGTTTGTCAAACCAGAGAGAGAAAAATCAGGAAGTGACTACATGAACTGATATGAGCTCTCAAAGTTGGTCAGATAACAAGTTTATAGGCATTCCTTTGTGGATCTAATTCATTTTTCATACATAGGATTATAAAACTGCCAGGGATGTAATTTTAAAATAAAATTTAAATATAAAAATAACAGCACCTAACATTAAAGGTGCTCAATCCTGATTCTCCATCTCCTGCCATTCATTAACAAAATTAACTAGAAACTGCGTTTGGAGAACTCCAAATTTACATGCCGGAATAGCTGCTTATCAAGACAAGACTCCAGACGGTCTGTCTGGCAAGGAGGCACCTTGCAGGCGCTGCCCTGCAGAAATTCAAATCCACATTGAGACCTGTAAGTCCTAAACTCATGTTGGACATTTCTCTCTTGATTGACAGACAGACAGGAGACAGCGTCAGATCACTACCAGCTTTGTCCCATTTGATTCTGTGCTTGAAAATGACTTTTAATAGATTCACCAAAATTGAAAACTAATGTCCTCACCTAAAAGGTCATTATTATTATGTTCCCAGTAGTTCGTGGTTTTTTTTGAATGCATTAGGAAACAAGTGGTAGTATCTGCACTTGTGCCAAAAAAAAAAAAAAAAAAAACTAAATAAAACAGCCTCCAGCCTTGTTTGCAACGAAGGGGCATAGAATTACCCAGATCATCAAGAGAAAAGTAGCCTATCAGGACAGGCCAAAATGTAGCCTGTTACCCCACAGAAGGGCAGTGTGGACATTCACACAAAACCTTGGCATTTCAGATGCTTTTACCATGTTAATGTATTTCCCTTAATATGAGTGGATTACAGGCTATTGATGAGCAATTCACAGTTCATAGTCTCTGGTTTTCTTCCTGATAATAGAAGAGATAATATCTATCCGCATGGCAAATGGCCTCTTCTTTTCTCTCTGAGAGATGGGGGAGGAGTCACATTTCCTGCACTGCTTTTCACATGTTTTTTTTTTCTTAGTGTCCAGAATTCTTTGATTTCCAAAGGTGTTCTCAAACTGAAAACCATGCTGCAGTTTACCTGCCCAGAAGGAACGATGCAGGTATTGACTAGAAAGTATGTTTTGTACCCAAGTGTGAGTCCGTTTTTCAGTTCAGTTCTTAATTGTCACTGCATCCTCCAAATCAGTCTTTGAGAACCGAATGTTCAAAAAAAACAAGCACATAAATTTGAGGCCAACCTTAGCATCTATTATTGATGGGGGATGTTAACAGGGAAGGGGCAGAAGTAGATCTGGTATCCTGTGGAGTTGGTGAGTACTCTTTTGTGGTTCTCTTTAAAATATTAGTCTGTCTGTCTGTCTTTTGCCAAATCAGTTTGCCTTGCCCTGAGAATCCTTAAGAAACAGAGTGGGTTGCAGTAATGGATGAGGTTTGACAAGTTTATGACGTTGACAGAGCCCCAAATCCTGCAGTGATGCTGGTCTTGGTAGCATTTGGGCAGAAAATAACCCTCCCCCCCCCAAAAAAAAAAAAGTAGTGGGCATATTGCACTGTCAGGAATAGCAAACTCCTGGTATTAACCTGAAGAGAAAGATTAACATGTGATGTGAGTTTGAAACCTGATTATTCCAGGAAAATCACAAACTGTAAATGAGGTGTAATGTCTTTTCTTTTTTCTGCAACCCTCAAATCAAGATAGGAATACAAAGCTTCAGTAGTCCTAAGCAAGGTTTCTAAAAATAGGAAAGGGTAAAATCTCTCCCTGCACTTCCAGCCCCACTTCCCAACAAGAAATTCATTGCAAACCTCAGCTTTCTATCACCATGTCTGGTTCAAAAGTGAGTTGTTATAGCAACAGGAGGAAAGTAAATGAGCATTGCACGCTGTAACATTATGCCTGCCTCTGCTCGCAACAGTGCTGGCCACCCCAGCAAATACCCCCATCCTTGAATGGCGAAAAACTTCCATTTTAATTGTTCAGGCTTGCATCCAACCTAACTTTAAAACCAAAAGTTCATTTCAATTAACCTTATTCCCCAAATCGATATAATAAATTCTCTGGCAGGATGATACTGAACAACATCCCATGTGATGAAGATGACCCCAGGTAAAGGTTGTACCGTGGATTTCAGCGCTGAAGAATAGCCAGGTTTTGAGCGGCCCTGAGAGGCCAGCGTCGCACCAAGCCACTCACCTCTAAATCATTGTTTTTAATCCAGTATAGATTGGTAGCAGGCGAGAGTCCCTGCTTTTTAACACTTGTTCACTGACCTGTGTTAAATTGGATGTTGATCTGGGTCCAGTTTCAAAGAGACATCTCTACAGTGGACATTTCTGGCCCCCTTGCAGACTCCAAAAAAGAAGTAAAAGGATGATGCAATTGGAGTTTTCTTTGTTTTTGCTTTTTCCATTTGTGTAGATACCCCCCTATCCCCATAACTGCAGTGGAGTATACTGGAGGGAGATTTCTCGGATCACTAGTTGGGTCTAATTCATCTTAAAACGAGCCTATCTTCAGCCAAACACATTTCTATTTAGTTAAGCATTTATAATTGTGGCTGTTGCAGATGATCACGTTTAAATTAATTTGTAAATATGTAAAACAACAAGGCAGAGAGAACCAACCCTTAGTTCTAAGAGCCACCCCTCCCACAAAGCCTCAGGCAAATTTTAATTATTAGCTATTACTGATCTGTATAATTAGCCTGGGCTAATATTCCCTAATGCCTTTCTATTTAAAGAGACAGACACACTATTTGTGCGCGCAGACAAATTTGCTGTTCTGGAAAATCATCTCCATTTTAGGAGTAAGAAGCACGGAGGAAGTAAGCCAGTAAGCCTGCTGGCAATTTGAGACTGTAAGGGGAACCCAGACAGATAAAGCCCTCCCCAGAAGGACCTATTGTGTATGCAAAGGAACAAAAAGGAAAAAGGGTCAGCCTGAACCCCCCCACCCACCCAGGCATAGCCTGAATCCTGCATCCATGCACACAGCATTGTGCAGGTAGGAAGTAACCTCCTCTCACACACCTAAGGTCACACTGTCATCAGTAGACAGTCTGCTCCTGGTCTCTGCATTGGAGTCTCAGGAGGCTGTAATAGTAAGAAATGATCGCTGACCCCTACGGTGTGATACTGACTCAGCAAATCTGGGAGGGGAACCTGCCATTTTAATAAGCTCCAAAATTATTTTCATGATCTTCAAGACTTGGGTCCACTGGTCAAATCACCTAACTTTGGGGAGAGTGGAAAGCGAGAAGGAGGGATTTATATCTCCTCTTCAGTGAAGTCAGCCCAGCCCCAGGCTGGGGGCTTCTGCTAAGTCTCCTGAAAATTCTCCATTCCAACCATATGTCCTCTCTGTATGCAATCCTCCCAAGATGTCTCATGCTAAGACTTTCACAAAGTCTTGAAAACATTGATCTAATTCCCTAATTTCTAAAGAGGAAATAGACTAAAACCAAAATTCCCTATCCTGGGCCACTAGACCCTTCAGGATCTCCTCTTTCTGAAGCTTCTCGTACCTTCTTCTACTGCTCATTCTTCAGTCAAACTCCTGACTAAGGGTTTGTGTTGTCATTTTATTCTGACCTTTCCCCACACATTTGTCTCTGTCTCACTCACTGATTCAGTTTCAAGCATCATCTCCTTGAGTGGTTTTGTCAAGAACCTCTCTCTAGAATGGAACCCTGACCCACCACTTCTTTCAAGAGGGACTATTACAAGTCCACGGTTTCCTTACTTCCAAATCCTGGTCATCCCCTGAAAATGCCTTATGCATTAGCTGTTCTCTTGGCTGCCCTCTTTCTCCAATGAAATGTAAAATCCATCAGGTCAGTAGTTCGTGGTTTCTATGGTTCCTAATGACTTGCTGCCGCCACCCATAGGCTAGTGCCGTGAAGGCCAGTGGGCCCGGGCTTGCCAATTCTAGGACTCTCTCAGACACCACAGAGAACAGGGATATATGTACCATCTTTCAATTTCACTTGCATGCTGGCAGAACAGATGTAATCACTATGAGTATATAAGTTCTGAATGATAAATGAAGGGAA
>NW_004567102.1:78823937-78831539 GCF_000260355.1 Condylura cristata
CCCTCACTGTCCCGAGTACCGTGATGTAGACATTGATTTGTGCAGCTCCCACTTCTTGGTGATGCTTCTGTAGCGTGAAGAAAGCCAGAGTTGTTACTGCTTGGTGGAGGGTGTGACCACAGAGCTCCCAGGGATGCATAGAGGAGCCTGGCCCTCAGTCTGCAAGTGGCAACAGGCACCAGAACAGATGCAGTGGGCAGAGTGCAGAAACGGGGTTGGGGAGCTGGCAAACCAGAGCATCATTGCCTCAGCAGAATGGTGTGGTCACTGAAAGCCTCTGCTTGGAAGGGCATGGTCAGTGCACCCTAAAGCCCTAGAAAAACTGGAGTCAGAGAACCATGGCTTTAAAAAAAAAAGTGGGGGGACCATTGGCTATACCTGCCCCGGTTTGGCGGGTCCCCCACTGGCTCCATCTGCCTCTTCAGGTGATGGAGTGGCACACTCCATGCCAGAGTAGGCTTGGAGCCATGGGACAACCTTCATAAACTCGGTAGTTATTGAACTTTCCGCAACATTCCCTCACTACCAGGTCCAGAAACCAAGCTCCTCCCACATGTGGGCCCATTCTTAGGCTGCCAGTGCCAAGGACTGGCATAGAACTCCTCTTCCTCTACTGACCGCCAGTCTCTTCCCATAAACCCAGGAGTTGTTCAGGTATGAGAGAAACTATCCTCGTTCCTGCTGGTTTCTTCTCGTCTAGCTATTCTCAACTAAGCTCAGGCACCCCTTTTGCCTTTGACTTTAGATCTCCTTTAACAGAGGCCAAAAAAATGTGCAGACTCATTCTGGGCACACTCCCTAGCCCCTGACTAGATAGAACACAGAGCCAGCATCCCTTTGAATGGAAGGAAGAGAGATGGAAAATAATAGGGGGGAGAAATGTTCACTAAAAATGGTTTCCTCTTACCGCAGTAGTAAATGACCATGGGTTGATGACATGAATAACACAAGTGTGTCATCTCACAACCCTGGAGCTTGGAAGCCCAGGTGAGCTCTGCAAGTCTTCCTGGGCTGAAGTTAAGATTCTGGCATCTTGGCCTTTTATCTAGAGGTTGTGAGGTTGGAGTTGCTTCCAGGTCCATTCACAAGGTTGTTGCAAGTCACTTTCCTGTGACTAAAGATTCCCTTTCTCTGGCTGTCAGCCTGATGTTTTTCTAGAGGCGCTAGACATGACCTCACTCCTGAGCTCATGGTCCCCTCCACTCCAAAGACAGCCACATTGGGTCAAGCCTCCCTCCTCCCCACCCCCACCACACACACACATTTGGAATATCTTTCACATACTCTTATTTTTCTTTTTATTCTCAAAGTCTTTCTCCTGCTATCAGACATCATCCTAACTCTACCTGCTCAAAAGGTTAAATGGGATTTAGAGTATTAGATAACAGATTAAATAAGGAATAGGACAGAAATCATCCTTATGTAGGATTAGAAGCTTAGTCCTTGAGGATGTTCTTGTCCTAAGGCTGCCAAAGAAACCAATTTTCATTCTTATCTCCCAAAACAGAAGATCTTGAATTGGCTTAGCTATCACTTCCTCTTCTGATACATCTTTCTTCTGCCTGAAAATGGAGGAAGTTCTCTATTTTTTTAAGGCCTCATGTTATTAGATTGGGCCCATCCAACAACCCACAATAATATTCCTATTTTAATGTTCATATATTTACATCTGCAAAGTCACTTTTGTCATGTAAGCTAAAATAACCACAGGGTATCACCAGTGGAAGTGGTTATCAGAGCCAAAATATCTCAGAATAGTACCCAATCACATTACCATTCTTTTATTATTATTATTATTATTATTGACATAATTTGCATTTAACTTTATATTACTGTCATACATACAGCATAATAATTTGGTATTGTATTCATTGTGAACTGCATAATAAATGCAGTTATCATCCTTCACCATACATAGTTACCAAAAATTTTGCAATGAGAACTTTTAAGATCTGCTGTCTTAGCAACTTTAAATGTTCAATACTGTGTACATTAGGCCTTATGACTTATTTACATCTGAGATTTTGTACTTTTTGACCACTTTTACCCATTTCTCCCCTCCGTCACCTGTGTTAACTGTCTTTTTTCTGTATCTGTGATATTTATATCTACATATTATTCCTTAAATTAGTACCATTATATTTCTTTTCTCTGTCTTCTCATATCAGTTACCATAATGCCCTCAAGATCCATCCGTGCTATGGTAAATGACAAGATTCATTCTTTTTATGGCTGAATAGTATTCCATTGTGTACATGCATACACATGTATGCATATCACATTTTCTTTATCCATTGGTGGATACTTAGATCACTTCTATATCTTGGTTAGTTTAAATAATGCTAATGCTGCAGTGAACATAGGGGTGCATAAATCTTACAGAGTTGCATTTTCATATTTTTAAATAAATATCCAGAAAAGGGATTACTAGATCATATAGTATTTCTACTATTAATTTTTTGAGGAACTTCCATGCTGTTTTCCATAGGTACCACAATAATTTATATTTCTACCAACAGTGTTTAAGGGTCACTTTTTCTCTATATTCTTATCAATATGCATTATCTCCTGCCTTTCCAATATAGACCATTCTAGCAGTTATGAGGTAATACCTTAGTGTGCTTTTGAGTTTGCATTTCCTTAATGGTTCATGGTCTTGAACACATTTTTTTGTACCTATGTCTTGTAGCCATTTGTACACCTTTTGAAATGCTACCATTTTTGTAGTAGATAAATGCTTTAAATCTCAGCTAAAGGGAAAACCATAAAGAAATAAACAAAGAGATGTAGAATGGATATCCATCAAAGCACATGCCAATGTAGAGGTCAAATGAGAGTTGTGAAAAGTTCTGATGGAGGGAGTGACATACCTTCACTAGTTAAACAGATGGTATAGATTCATTTCCCAGTAGCATTTATCCAAAGCTTCTCAGATGGACTCACAGCAGACCCAGGGTAGTCCCAGGGGCTGAGAGCAAAATATCATCAGTGAGATCTGTGCAAGGGGCATATTTAAAATCAGACTAAGGATACCAAGCTCAGTCCTCAGGAACCAGAATCCCACAAGACACAGAGGGGAGCTAGGATTGAAATAAAGTTGATTAAGAGCCTTTGATATCATTTTGTAATATGTTTAAACGTACATGTTTAGAATAAAAAATTGCCATTAGCCTTGGTGACCTTCTAGTACTTAAAGGCCACTTTGTCCTTAATGTCAGATGATGATCTTGACTTATCTGCAGAAATCACTAACCTGGTCAGACAGGGGGCCCTCAGAAACAGTCATAGGTCTGTGCAAAGTTAGTTTGAGACACTGAGGCTAAAGAGGAGATGATAGAAAACTTAGCTCAAGATCCACATTCTTTATTTGAATTGAGTACATAAATTATGAACTTGAAAGGTCAGGCCAATGTGTCCTGAGGACAGTTATTAAAATTGCTTTTTCAGTGTTCCCCCATCCAGTATTACAAAGTTGTTTTTTGTAGCAAAGAAAGTAAGTCATGTTTCAGATCTGCTGTCATTCTAAAAGAAGTCACAGCCACAAGTCTAGACATTTATGATTATTTCACAAGGACTTGTCCTTATGAAATAATCATTGTTTTATGCCAGCTGTAGTTTATTGATCTGCTGTGTGCTTGAAATTGTTTTGATAGGGAAAATAGGACTCTCTTCTCTTTCTATCACAGAAGAAAATTGTCCTAGACTCTTCAGAAAAAAAACAACTGATATTAGAAGCATATTAGGGTTATCTGCTTTACTTATTAAAATCAGCTTACAACATGCTCTAAATTCAAAGATTTTCACAACTCTTTATAAATAAAATAACTCCTGCAATTGTCTACCATTGTCAGTAATTGTTGTTTCCACAAAATAGGGAAGAAAGAAGAGGAAGAAAGGGCTGAGGGAGAAATTGAGGGAAAGGAAGGAAGAAGGCAATGAGCAAAAGCAGAGGAGGGAAAAGACATTCTTTACAGGTATCTGGGTTTTATGGATCTCCTAAGAGCAAGTAGCACAGAGGAATGGTCACAAGGGTTAAAATATTTATGGCAATGACTGTGGGGTCACCAGCTAGTGAGTACCGGCCTCAAGGAAAATTCTCATGTTCCTTAGTTTCAGTTTTTAATGGTGCATCCGTGATTCACTGTCTTATAACCAAATAATTTGGGGGGCAGTTCATGGTAGATGTCTCTAGCTATATATCATTTTTTTATGCTCTAGGAATTACTTTCATCTGTTTTACAGATGAAAATGTTAAGTGTAGCTTTCAGGTGCTAATGTACTACATCTGTTAATACTGATAGGAAGCTATATCCTGGGTGACTCAACATTAACTTTTAATATTTATTTTATTGCTTAGGGAAGCTAATTCGGTGAGTGACATTTCCAGTGATGTGGGTCAGTGGTCCTTCCGAGACCTTTCTGGCTGCTGGAAGACAGGAGAGGTAGGGCTACCAGCTGGTGACTATAAGCCAGGATGGATGGCTCATCTCCTATACTTTCCCCTAACATGGTAATTTGCCAAATGAGAGTTGGGGTATTCCTTTTGTTCTACAGGGGTCTCTTTTCTTTGGTTATTTGCATGAACAGAACTCTACAATGTTACC
Source organism: Condylura cristata (assembly GCF_000260355.1). Classification (NCBI taxonomy): domain Eukaryota; kingdom Metazoa; phylum Chordata; class Mammalia; order Eulipotyphla; family Talpidae; genus Condylura; species Condylura cristata. The sequence goes on from NW_004567102.1 coordinate 78,828,542, forward strand.
CATTCAATTCTTCCATGCGCCTCAGATGTTTTATGTATTGGGTGGAATAAAATGTCTTTGCTCAATTCAGGTCATAAAGACAGTTCCTATGTCATCTATAAAAGTTCTATAATGTTGTGTTCCACTTTGAGTTTATAATCCACCTGGAATTGATTTGTGCTTATAGTCTGACGTAAGGGTTTTGGTCCATTTTTAATTGACCAATTTCTTGTATTGAAAAAATCTGAATTTATTTTATTCCTTCCTGCTGTTAACAATTTAATTTTCTTTTCTTTCTCTTGTTTTTTTGTTTGCTTCCAACCATTTCCGGACACTTTATTTACTTTACAAGAACAATTCAACCCTCTCTGTTGTATATCTATCTTTTATTCCTCTCCTCTGTTCTCATTTGCATCTTCTGTTTTGTTTGCCCTTATACATGGCTTAATGGAATGGATCTTTAAGTCAGACATCATTACATTAAAGATTTATTTATTTATGCTTACAGAACCGGGGTACAGGCCAGAGGTTCAGGGGCAGTGAGAGGATTCACCAGAGACAGTGAGGAGCAGAACAAGCAGATCAACAAAGTACACTGCTGAGGGGAGCAGTGGGTGGGTCAGGAGAGGTCTGCCACACCATGTGGATCACCTCCCGGGTGGGGATCGAACTCGTGCTGAAGTGGCATTAGCTTCTTAGTGCTGTGCTTTAACTGGCCACACCACCAGGAAGGGCCTCATTATTACTTTAACTACATCTTTATAGATTGAAATTCAGTGTCCTCATTATGTTCAAAAACATGTTTTAGTTTTTTTAAATGAACCCTTTTTGAGCCCTTGGGCTTTTTTTTTTTTTTTTTTTTTTTTTTAGTAAAAGGCTTTTGGAGAAGCAAAGTACAAAGCACTAATCTAATATACTATCTCTTATATAAAAAGAGGAAATAAGAAAACAATTTATTTACTATCTATTTCAAAAAGAAACACAGGATGGATAAATCAACTATGTTTGTTTTCAACCAAGTATTTTACCTACAAGTGGCGTTTGGAATCAGAAGGAAAGAAATATAGGAAAGACTGATAAATCTCTAAATGTGCATTCCTTGTGTAGTTTTACTTTTCTATGCATGTTAATGTTGTACATGTTCAGAAAAATATAATTAAATCAGCAAGGTTGGAAAGAGAAGAAAACTAAAACTGAAAACAAACTGAGACAAATGAACTAATTGTATTTTAAATGAGTTCCATAAACACATGGAAAGAACTTTAAAAAAAAAACATTCATTCAAGTAATTTATGAACACAGAATTAGAAAGTGTGCTCTGTCTTCAGCAAAATTGTGGAACAAGAACTGAAAACAAATCTGCAAATGATTGTAGAAGATTTAGGGTTTTGTCATGGTACTAGTAAACCAGCTCTGAGACGACTTAGACGCTTGAGAGATTCCAACAAGGGACGAAGTGTGTCCTTGAGAGTCAGCTTTGTCACTGGGAGAGAGGGGACACAAGAAGATGGAATGTGGAAGAGCCCAGTGGGGCTGGATTGAAAATACCTCCTACCCTGTATAAATTCATGATTTCTGCAGTACCCAAATGTATGTGTAATGCATGAAATGTGTTCCTGCCATGTATATATATTTGGGGGTTTTGTTTGATTTATTTTTACAGATTTATTATTTGTGCATACAGAATTGGGGTACAGACCAGAGGTGCAGGGCAGTGAGAGGATTCTCCAGAGTCAGAGTGGGAAGCAGAACAGGCAGACAGACGAAGTACACTGCTGAGAGGAGCAGTGGGCAAGACAGGAGAGGTCTGCTGCACCATATGGGTCACCTCCCTGACTGGGGAATGAACTCGAGCTGCAGTGACTGCTGCTAGCTTCACAGTGCTGCACTTGAACCCATTGTGCCACTAGGGAGGACCCCACATATATATTTGTATATGCAATTTCTATTTTTGTTCTACTCACAAAAAAAAAAAAAGAAGAAAAAGAAGCAACAGCAAAGCCATTGCCAGAAACTTGAGCACACCCAGTGCCCAGATCTTAGATTTTAATTCCATTAATTCCATGACTCACTCAAAGGAACCATGAGTCTCCAGAGAAATGGCTGACGCCAATTTTTCTTTATCTGAAAATATCTTTACTTTGCCTTTGTTTTTGCAAGATATTGTCACTAAACCTACACATTTCTCTTTCGGCACAAAGAAAATATTCAATGTTGTTACCTCACCATTGTTAATTTTAAGAAATAACTCTCAATCAAATTGTTCTTTCTTTGTGAAATAATTGTTGTAATCTGATCCACTACTCCTCTCCACCCCACTGTGCTTTATCTTTGTTCTTGATATAGTGCATTTTGCACCATGCATTGGGATGAACTTTATTTATACTATTCAGTAAAATGTCTAAAACATATGTTGTAAGCAGTATAGAACTGGACATTCTTAGACATTACTTCCTCAGATGGTGCCTTTTCCCCATTTTCCTTCAACTCCCATCCTCCATTTCCAATAAGGCACGAGTTTGACCTCACTCTCTAATCTGTATTATTCGATTGGCCTTTGATTTTCCCATCTCTTTGTCTCTGTTTCTGTCTGGATGTCTACAGATCTAGTTTAAATTCACCAAATTGCCTCTAAGTTATATATAAAAAATCAGAGCAGTCAAGTTTTTAATTCCAAAGATACTTTGCATTATTTCTGTAAGTTCTGTTTAGTTCTTTTTTAAATGTTGGATTCTAAAATGTCTTGCTTATTTTACTTGTTTTCAAACTTGCTGGGTTCTTATATACATTAAGCATAATTGTTTTATATTCTCTGTTTGACAGTTATTATGTCTTAAAATATAGGTCCAATGAAACATGCTCATTGTTTCCTAAAAAGAAATATAAAGAATGGGTGGTAATTGGCCCTCCCTGGTGATGCAATGGGTTAAAGCACTGCACTAAGAAGCTTAAGCCACTTCTGCATGAGTTCGATTCCTGCCTGCCCCGGAGGTGACCACATGGCGCGGCAGACCTCTCC
>NW_004567102.1:78831639-78838905 GCF_000260355.1 Condylura cristata
AAAAAAAAAAAAAAAAGAATGAGTGGTAATAACTCCAAGGTCGTTGCACATTTATAACCCCTGCTCAGGTGCAATCCACAATGAGTGTTGGTTGCAGTGAGAAGAAGGTTTACCTCAGGGGCTGGATTCAGCACTCTAGTGCAGTTGAATTTATATGATGCTTCTTGGGTATGTAGAGATACTTTCTGCCCTCATATAATTCTCCATGCCTCGAGTTCCTCAAACACAACCATTATTCTAGATACATCTTGAGACAAACCTTTCGTCTAGAAAATTTACCAAAAATCACTTTACACATGTACACACACACACACACACACACATGCAAATTATAATATTTTCTTAGATTTCTTTTTTTTAAAGACTTTTTTATTTATGCATACAAGAGCTGGGGTTCAAGAGAGTTAAGAGGATTCACCAGAGACAAAGTGGGGAGTAGGACAGGCAGATTGACGGAAATAAACAGCTAAGGGGAACACCAGGCAGGTCAGAAGAAGTCTGCTGTGCCATGTGGGTCACCTTCCGGGCTGGCTGTCTGAGAATCGAACTCATGGGCAGTGGCTGCTGATTGGATTGCTTCATAGTGTTGCACTTTTACTGTTGTACCACCAGGGAGGACCCCCAGATATCTTTTTTTTTTTTTTAATATATCAGGACCATTAAATAAGAGACAGAATAAAATACTATATCCTAAGAATTTTCTATGCAATATTGTCTAACAACGTTCACTGTCCATTGAGTGGCTGTGCCATTGTGTCACCAACGTTTCATTTTTAGCACATTGGTATGGCTTTTAACCCTTGGCTCTTACAAAGGGAGCCACTGTGGATATCCCTGCAGCTCGTCTTTATTGAATATCATTAATAATTTGCTTAGCATAAAGTCTCAGAAATTAAGTTGTGGGTTCATAGGGTGTGTATATTTGGATAATCCTGCCCAGCTCCTTCCAGATGAGCTATGTGGACCCACCTCCCCTGGTACTCTCTGACAGTGCATGGGCTGATATTTTATTTTTTTAATTTTTTTTGAAGATTTATTTATTTGTTCATACAGAAGTGAGTTACAAGCCAAAGGTGCAGGGGTGGTGAGAGGCTTCACCAGAGACAGAGTGGGGTGCAGAACAGATAAATTGATGAACTACGCTGCTGAGGGGAGCAGAGGGCAGGTCAGGAGAGGTCTGCCACGCCATGTGGATCACCTCCGGGGCGAGGGATCAAACCCACACTGAAGTGGCTGTGGCCAGCTTGCAGTGCTGCGTCCTAACCCATTGCACCACCAGGGAGGGCCCAGGCTGGCTTTTTTAAAATAGCATATTTTGAGCTGATCTTCTGGTGAAATACTAATAAGAAGTAATTTCACTAGATTTTTTTATCTGGCTCCTTCCCTACTCTAACATTTATTAAATATAGGCTGTAACACTTTCAGAATTATGCCTGCTTAAAGATTGAACAAAATACTCAGGCTTCTCTCCCATTTTATTTCTTTGCAAAAATTAATTATCAAAGAATTACTGTAGTTTCTCATAATATTGACACATTTTTGCTCTGACAATTAATTAGGACTACAATGGTTGTTCCAAATGAGCAGTATTTCTATTGTTATTTCCTCAAGTTACTCTGGACAGTCCCACAGTCACACGTGTGGCAATGCACAGTGAGTCCCCTGTAACTAACATGAATTAGCAAGTGATGGAGACAAATTGACACCAAATCTGCTTGAATTTTGTCACATGAAATCCAGTAATATGATTTCAAGCAGATAACATTAAAAGATTGATCTTATAAGTTAAATAGATGGCCGGTTACCCAGCATGGTTTAAAATTTGTTTTCACTTAATAAGAGACAGGGTTCTTATTCACTGGATCTGACATTGACCTCAGTGAAGCCCTCCTGCCTTGCTGTTCCTGTTCTCCACATTATGTTGTGAAAAATGACATTTTTGCCTACAAAACTTTTGGCCAGGGGGAAACAGACCACCTCGCACATATTTAAGTGCCTATTTCTTCGCACCATGAATAGGAAGGTATTTTAAACAGATGTGACTCCTTCACAGGCTAACATCTGTCATTGCTCGATGTACATGGCAATCAAAATCCATTCATAAAAATACTCCTGTTTGCAAACTTCTGTCATCAAGGCTGATCAGGTTATATAAGTTCTATTGCAAAGAGAAGATAAGAATTGAATGTTAAAGAGCTGTTCAGATTTAAGCTAACAGTTGAAAATTATAAGGGAGTGACAATAAGATGAAAGCCGCCTTTCTGAGTGACAGGAATTTGGCTGCGGGCTGGGTTAGGGTTATTATTGATCTTATCAAGGCTTAACTTTTCGGAGACACTAATGGACTTTTCTGGTGTTCATGTTATGCATTTGATTACAATGTGGCCTTCCACAAAGACTTAGCGTTGATTTTTCTTGTGGATTTGAACTTAATAATATGAAGAATATTGAATTTATATAGGGTCAGTCCTATAAAAACTGAGTCAGAGAAAGGAGACAGATGATTGCTCTTAATTTGGTATGAAATTGCACAAGACTCATAAATATTAATGTGACCTGTGAAAATGAAATAAATTTACATCTTAGCAACAAGATTTTAGACAATCTATTTCAGATATTTTAGAATATCTTATCATGTTATTTGTAGAATTAAAACCCACACATGTTGTTGTTGTTGTTCTTGTTCTAAGGAAGCAATTAAATTGTTATTTTCATGACAAGGTTAACAAGACATAATAATCACCTATGGGATTTATTTTAAATGCCCACTTTGTGGATGATGCCCCCATGATTCTAATATAAGTGGAACCTCAGATTCTAGTCAAATAGAACCTAGGAATGTACATCAGAGTTTCTTATCTGGATGGTTATCAGAAAAAACATTGGAAATTACAATTTCAAGAAAGTTAAACACCAAGGAATTATAAATCAGTTGTGGGAAAAATGTGAACGAGGGACCTTGTTTTCTTATATAATTAAATTTGCAATAAAGAGATGTGAGGACTGACCTGGTTCCTTAAGAAGCAAGTAGATACACTATAGAAATGCTGGGAAGTCAAGGCTCTTTGGTTTTTGTTTTTATTTTCTAAGATATACTTATTTATGCATACAGAACCGGGGTACAGGCCAGAGGTGCAAGGGTGGTGAGAGGATTCATCAGAGACAGAGCAGCGGACAAGACAGGAGAGGTCTGCTGTGCCATAGGGATCACTTCCATGGCCAGGGATTGAACTCATACTGAAGTGGCTGCCGCTAGCTTAGCAGTGCTGCACTTTTACCAGTTATGCCACCAAAGAGGACCCACTAAGGCTCTTTGAAGGCCACCCCTGCCAAGGGCAGGACAACTTTACTAGTTCATTCTCCAGTCTGGGTTCCTTTCTGCTCCCTGCCAAATGGGGGGTGGGGACATCATTCTACCACTTGAGGACACTGAACAATCCTGCTACTTTGTACCTGCAAACTGGTATTATTATATTCAGCACTTGGCTAATGCTTAATTCTTTCCAAATTGTTGAATTTAATATACTATAATCATCAGTGCACGAGCCTTGAAGGCAGACCCTAAACTACATAATTGTAGCCTTTGAAGGGTAATGCCAGGTCATAGTCACATGGCATGGAAACCAACCCTGAGAGATACCATCAGAAAGGAACCTTTACAGTCTCCATTGGAAGTTGTGTTTCAGGGCTGGAAATCTGTCAACAGAAACCTTCCTGAGTTCCAATCCACAATGCCTAGGCTGCATTCTGGCCTGTACTTGGAAATGGAAAACACTGCTTATCCCAACACACACTGTCCTACTTCACAGTCTGAGAAGTGTTGAGCTTTCTCTTGTCAATGTTGTTACATGAAGTAGGAAGTCAGTAATTTTGACTGTATCCTAACACACAAGAAGCCTGATTGCTCAGTTTCTATATTTTGTCCCTTTCATTCATTCTAGTCACTGAAGTGTGGCATTCCAACAGCTATTCCATGTGAAATATCCCCTTCCACTTTGTTATGTTTGTCTAGTAACTATTCTTAGAGATCTTTAAAAAAAAAAAACTACTGTATTTACTACTAGGACCTACAAAGTTTATCAGGATATTTATATTAATTGTGTGATCTTAGCAAGTCAGTATCATCTCCCTGGTTCTCAGTTTTCTTCAAATAAAGGATTTAAACTAGATAATCTCATTTTGTACTTCAACATCTCCTAAAGTTGTTTATTTTAGAAATAGAATGGAATTGACTACAAATAATTCTAAGACAGGAAAGGACCCCTTTTTATGGAGACTGCCTTGTTGGTTCCTGGCCCTTTTTGTTTTCTCTAAGCTAGCATCTCTTAAGGTGATGAAGACAATCTCCTGTGAATGAAAGGGAAACAGACGAAGAAGGAAGAAGGTAGAAGGAGAAGTAAAGGGCTAGAGCAGAAACAGAAAAGGGTAGAATGGAAAGAAAGTATTAGCCAGCATACTTGCAAGTGAGTGTTGGTAACAGATGTGCATTTGACGTTATACAAGTTTGGTTGTGGGCATCTAACATCACACCCTCCCTCCAAGGACAGTACATTTTATAAGATTGTTTTCTAGACTGTATACATGCACACGAGTCTAAATAAAGCATAGGGTCTTGATCAAAGTTCAGATGATCTTGATTATTGAGCATGTATGTTAAAAAAACACCATATGTATCAAAGTTTTGATGTCCACAGACTCAGACCCCAGCCTCTCACCAGGGAAGTGCTCCTCCTACTGAGACTGACCACTGGCAGTCCACCCATCATCTTAGCTAAGAGTCCTGGCAATTGGTTTCCTCATCTACTTCCCAGAGGACTCATCAGAGCTAATAGGTGAAGGGAAACAGATTATATACTGTGCATGCTTAGAAAGAAAGAGCATTCCAGAAATGTATGCCTTTTGTGGATTAAAAAGTGTTTCTTGGGGCCTCCCTGGTGGCGCAGCAGATTAAAGCACAGCACTAAGAAGCTAAACCCACTTCAGCATGAGTTCGATCCCCACCCGGGAGGTGATCCACATGGAGAGGCAGACCTCTCCTGACCACCCGCTGCTCCCCTCAGCAGTGTACTTCCTCACGCAGCCTGTTCTGTTCCCCACTCTGTCTCTAGTGAACCCTCTCAATGCCCCTGCTCCTCTGGCCTGTACCCCAGTTCTGTATACATAAATAAATAAATTTTAAAAAAAAAAGTGGTTAATTTTCAAGCTGGAAACAAACTGAGTGCCCATCAACAGATGGCAAGAAAAAGAGAATGTGGTGTCTATAATGGAATACTATGCAGCAATAAATGGGAAAGAATTGGGAAATACCACCATTTGCAATGACATGGATGCACCTAGATAGAACTGGAGAGTATGATACTCAGTGAAATGTCAGACAAAGACACTGTGTGATTTTTTGTATATGTGGTATATAGGGAAACCAAGAAAATAAATGAACCAAGTAAAGAAAAATAAACTTTTAGACCATAAGATTAAATTAGTGATTGCCAGAAAGCAAGTGGGATGAGCAAGTCGGGTGAAAGAGACTAGTTGTATAGTACAGTGTAGAATTGAACTTTGAGAGGTGTACATACAGGTATGGCTGTATACTGACTCATACCTGAAACTTACATACAGTGTTGCTTTAATAAAATGTTTATTTTAGAAATACATTAAGAAAGCATTTCTTTTGGATTCTAACTGGATTTTCCTTCCTGAAACCCAGTGCTGCTATTATTTGCAGTTCAGTGCTTATATTTCTGTCCACATGGTTCAGACTTACAAAAGCCTGGTTGCCTGTTCTGTTTTACACAACACATTCTAATAGGATCTCAAGTTGTCGAAATGTAAAGTTTCTTGTTTCAGTAAGAGGTATGTAATAAAGATTTTAGGTTTGGGACTTTATACAGACTCTTAATTGGGTTCATTATTGCTGTGCTAGAAAGCAGAAATATGGTAACCTATACACTGGAAAGTTCTCTGCAGAACATGCTAGAAAGCAGAAGTATCCGTCATCTACCAAATATAAAGCCAGCTTTCAGGATTTCACATCACACATTACCTGTAAATTTTCATTGTTGTTTAAGGATCTAGCCAGACAGCTCCTGTCCACATTAGTGAATTAACTATCTGTCCAAGCTGTAGAAAACCCAGCGCTCAGCCATACGAAATACCTCAATGATTATGTGGCACCTTAGTGGGAGCTGCACTTATTTTTCTCCATACTTTGTGACCTTATTTTGTCTAGACATTTATGTCCTTGTTGCCTTCACTGGTAGTAAAATTGTTTTAATCATATATCGCCTTCATTCAAAACTCCATTTCCAAAATATTTTGAAAGGAGACAGACTGTCTCTTCTCTTTCAGAATGTAGAGTTTGCAATCATGTAGAATGTGCCATCGTGGCCTGAAGAAAAGTAAATTTGTGTTCCTTAAACTGCATCAAGTATCTTGGTTAAAATACATAGGGAAACCCTCCCTGGTGGTGCAGCGGGTTAAAACACAGCACCAAGAAGCTAAAGCTACTTCAACGTGAGTTCGATCCCAGCCCAGAGGTGATCCACCTGGTGCAGCAGACCTCTCCCAACCCACCCGCTGCTCCCCTCAGCAGTGTACTTCGTCAGTCAGCCTTTACTGCTCTCCACTCTGCCTCTGTTCAATCCTGTCACCATTCCTGCACCTCTGGCCTGTACCCCAGTTCTGAATGCATAAATAAATAAATATTTAAAAAAATACATAGGGGGATAAAATTCCATTGTAACGTCTGTACCCACCACCTCAAAGTATAACCAATTCTAGCTGCTAAGAGCATTTTACTTACAGAGCCCCATTATATGGAGGTAAACTGAGGCCTGCCATACCATTGTAGTCTCCGTATTCTTACAAATATTTTGGAGTTCCAAAACAAGACTAGTTTGGGGATACCAATTAGAAACCTTAGAACTATAAATAATTGCCCCTTTTAAAAGTTGCATCTTGAATATAATTTCAAACAGGTTCTCTAATTTAAGAAATTATCTTATTCCCCCCTTTTTAAATTAAATACGGTGGTTGCTAATAAGATTAGATTTTTCACATTTTTGTGAGTAGACTGGATACTACTCTGGAAAACATAACCATTCCAGTTCTGGCTATATTTTCAGAGGAAGTCATCTGCTGAGATTACTAATTCAGAGTTTTCTTTTATGCATCACAGTTGCCAAAATGGTTTAATTCTTATACATATCTAATAATAAAGTTTTATACATACATTATAATACATATGCATTATAATATTATAACAATTAC
>NW_004567102.1:78839005-78841866 GCF_000260355.1 Condylura cristata
TAATAGATATATATATAATAAATATATAAAGTAGCCAATAAGATATATATGTGTATATGTGTGTTTATATATATGTGCATATATGTGTGTATGTGTGTGTGTGTGTAGATGATTTGGGGTCTGCTGTGCTATAATAGTGATCATATTTATAATTCACTAAGTCTACGGCTTTTTTTTGTGTGTGTGTGTGGGTACCATTGTTTCCATCTCTGTTAGTATTTTGGAAGTATAGGGTCTCCCCTCAGATGTGGTCACAGTAACACATCCACCAACAAGGGCCCCATAGTTCCCTCTACAGACCATAGGGCTCCCTGCACACCCTGATCTCACCTCCTTCCCCCGACTAGGTAACTACTTTTCTCTCATTTCTTAATTAAAATACTTGGGTTGGATGCTCTCTGAAGTTCATTTCAGCCCTCATTTTATTATTATTATTATTTTGTGTTTCACACGATAACTGAACCTGTCAAGTTAGCTATCACTTCTCCCTATGCTCCTATTCAGGATGGGCCAGCTTCTTAAACCTAACAAAATGAGTGCAAAAAGGAGGAATCAACTCAAATTTCAGCAGAAGAGCATGACACCTAAAAACATCCATAACTTGAAGACCTTTGAGTCATTTTCAGATTACTTTCTTGAAGTCAATTTTGTGGAAAAGTACTGGAATAAAGCTAATTCTAAAAAGAGTTCAAGATGAAGTTTCATCTTGTTAGGTCAAGATGGTGTTGACATAACATTGTAGTTGAGGATGGAGGTGCTTCTGCCTGGAAGCCATATCTGATCACTCCCTGTAGATGCTCCGTTTGACCAGAAATAAAGTCAAACACCCTCAACTGTGGGCCTTCTATTCCCCTTTGAGGTGACTCCATGTCCCAGCCAATAAGATATTTTCTGTCTTTCTCTCCTGTTCGTTATTCTTTATTCCATCAAATCCCCTGCTGCCTTCATCTTCTTGGCAATTCTCTGAAATCAGATGATCTGCTTTGTAAAGTGTTAGTTTGCTTATATCAATTAAATTGTCTTCAGTAATCACATTTTGCAAACATAGGAATTTATATTATACCACATGAGCTGATCCAAAGACAGTCTTATGGAATATACTGATTCCAGTGAACTGATGCTCTAAAATGCTACAGGAAGTGCTTGACCACACTTTTTACTCTGAATACTATGCTGGCTTACCCATTTGGACTTTCTTTCTAAGAGATATGGACAGTGTCTATAGAAGGATTAAATCAGTGTTTTATAATGACAGCTTACCTAAGAATGTGCTGGAACTATCCTGAAGTTCTGACAATAGTTCCACACTGAGTATTACTGTCATTCCCATGGAAATGACAAGAACAAGTGGAGAGGAGTGTTTGACAAAGGGAACAGCAGTCATCCCCTGCCATTACTGTGACATCTTTCTTTACAGACAGGTAAACCTGAGGTCAGAAACTCACAGCCTGGTTAATTGCCACAGGTCATTGTCCCCTCAGCTAAGCTTCTGTGACACTCATCCTCATTTCACATATTTCTCCGTTGCAGTTTCCTACCCAGAAGTCCCTTGAGAAATGAGAGTAAATTAATTTCCTCCTTGGAATTCTATGCTCCTGGAAAACTTCATGTTGACCCACTTTTTAATTAAAGTCCTCTTCCGGAAGTTTTAGGTGTTGCACTTCTTGGACCTGCTAACTGTTGCGGGGCCAGAATGCAACACAGAGTGGTCCACAAAGATCACTCTTAGTCTGTTGACCTTTGAAGGCCTGGTGATGTTCCACTCTAAGTGCACAGGGCAAGCTTCCCCAGGCACAAGTGTGAGACGATCAAATCTTTTCTGCCTTCTGAGGTAGAACTGATACCTGGACCAAAAGAGGAGCCTTTTCTAGTTCTTTCGATTATTTATACCATTCTTTCTCCTCACTTGCTCTCTGTTATTTCTGGAACTGAATTAAATAATGGATACCCTGTCTTAGGCATTTCCATAGGTTAAGATGAAGTAACCTGTTTAACAAGTGTTTCATTAGGGAGAATAAAAAAGGTAGACTGAGAAATTCCAGTAAAAGTTTGTTATATAATTTTAAATGCTTTAGAATAACGTCACAATATCCTGCTTAAAAAAAGATGGGTCCTTTGTGGAAGATGTTATTAGTGCAGCCCTTGAAGCAAGAGGTGGAAAATGGCTTTTTCATTACTTCAAAGGCAATATTAAAGGACCATGAAATTCAAAGCTCCTGGTTTTATCACTGACATTTTTATGTCAGGATTTAAGCATTTTCCTACTCAACATTCTTCTAACAACTGTGGTTTTATAGGAAAGAATTGTTATAATTGGCCTGGATCATAGTATGATTATTAAATGATAGGCATCAATTAAGCTGATATTTAAATTGAAGATATTCAATTTCCGATAAGAGGAAAGTGTGATTATAATTAAATGCATTAAATGTATAATCTGCTTTGGGAGTACTCTTTAAACCATGTGATTATTTGTTGGAATATAAACTGTCACAAAAATTCTCCCACCTAGTTCCTCCTTGCTTATTGTCACTAAGCATAAATAAAATCCTTTATACATATTTTTCTTAACCTTAATATGATTCTGGGGTGCTTTTGTATAGAGCATCATGTTGAGGCTGTATCATTTAGGAATAAAAAGAAGAAGAATGGGCCCTCCCTGGTGGCGCAGCAGGTTAAAGCACAGCACTGAGAATCTAAAGCTGCTTCCACATGAGTTCGATCCCCGCATGCCCTGGAGGTGACCCCATGGCGTGGCAGACCTCTCCTGACCCGCCCGCTGCTCCCCTCAGCAGTGTACTTCGTCGATCTGCCTGTTCTATTCCCCACTCTGTCTCTGATGAAGCCTCTCGCCGCCCCAG
>NW_004567102.1:78841966-78850900 GCF_000260355.1 Condylura cristata
AAAAAAAAAAAAAGAAGCAGCAGAGGGGGGACACCCCACTTACCCCAAGTTCACTCTTGTCACTGCGGCTATGTCCATATATTTGTGTTCCCCCGAGTTAACCTCTTTGTCCCCAGGGATTTTGCCTGTTGTTGTTGCTGTTACAGCAATAATACTAATACAGTGATAACACACTCACTCAGGACTTAGGGACTTAGCCACTGTGCCCATTCACTTCTTTCGTGATTTTTTTTTCTTCAGTACAAAAACCTGTTAAATAGCAACATTTGCAAGCTTAAAGTATTATTTGTTACCTACTGGAGACCAGAGGAGCTAAGCAAATAGGATTCACCGGGTTTAATACTAATACTCTCTTAAGCTCAAAAGCTCCCTAAAAATCAAAATGGGGTTAATTCACCACCTGCCTACAAGTTTTTCACTTGAATTTAGGTGAGTTCTTTGTGTACACTGTGTGATCTTTTCCTCTACGGTTAAAATATGAGCAAACGTCATTTGTATTTTTCCATTTCTGTAATATATTCCTTGCTAGCTGTCTATGGTTGCAGGCACCAGTGAGGTCAGTGCACTCCAGTGACAATGTAAGGAGCCACTGGCCTAATTCCTTCATTCCATAGTTATTGTACAGACTGTGTGATCTAAATTTAACCAGTTAAAATGAAACTCTGGATTTTTGTTTAATGATGAAGATAATAATAATCAACTACTATCCATCTCATCCCACCATGCATGATCTGGAGAGAGAAGTATGTGTGTTGGTTGCTAGTTGTGACATTTCTGGCCCAAGAGAAGGCAGTTTGAAGATGAAATGATCCATAAAGAAGGAAGGAACAGTAGAAGGAGCTGGAACTCTGGACCCAAAGCCCCATCCTTCCCTCTGTTCCATGAGCTAGTTCATTCCCTTCCTGTGCAACAATGTTCTGTTATTGCCAGAGCATCCTACCAGGGGCAGACTTTGGTACTGTGTTGTTTGCAAAGGTAACAGATGCTAAGTATCTACATCTAGGTAACTAGCACAGTAAGAATAGGTCTTCTATTTCTGTGACTGGAAGTTGCAAATGTTAGTGTAGGACAAGACAGCTAAAGAACTGATTGTCTAATGTACCTTGCAGTAGTGTGCAAGTGCCAGGGAAGATTATGGCACTTAGTTATGTAGTAGGAAAAATTTCAACTTTGACTGAAGTCCTTCAAAAGAGAGAAACAAACCTGATCAAAAACCTGACAGATAAAAAGTCATTCTAACTTTGCTAAATGAAGTCTCTCCACAAATGGCTTTTGTTCCTAAGTGGGTAAAACTCAAGTTATCTGGGGACCGACCAGTTGAAACAATGAAATTCTCTGTCCTGAAACTGTGTTAGTAAGAGCCAAAACAGGAAGACAGGGCCCATGACATGAGATAATGCCTTATTCCGGGAAAATCCAGTTCTTGGTTCTCTCCTAGTAACTGGAACTTCCAAAGAAACCCTCAGTCCAGAGTTTGGCCTGTTCATTTTGGACAATGTCCATCTTTCATCACTTTATATGTATACCCCCAAAGTGATGCAGAATAGAGTTCTCCCCAATGTCTGTCTTTCGTGTAACCCTACAAAACAAATTGGTAACGATTCTTCCAGAGGGTAGGGTCTGCAGGATTGGCTGATTACTAAATCATCCCCTTCTGCAAGGGTCCAGCAGAATATGAAATGAGCTATGGACCACTGGCCAGTCTGTTGCTTCCTGTTCTCCTTTTGTTTTTCTTTTTTGTTCAATATTTATTTATTTATTCACACAGAACTAGGATAGAAGCTAGAGGTGCAGGAGCTGTACGAGGCTTCACCAGAGACAGAGTGGGGAGCAGAACAGGCAGATCGACTAAGTACAGTGCTGAGGGGAGCAGTGGGCAGGACAAGAGAGGTCTGCTGTGCCCTGTGGGTCACCTCCAGGACCGGGGATCAAACTGGCACTGAAGTGGATGCGGCCAGCTTTCAGTGCTGCTTCCTAACCTATTATGCCACCAGGGAGGGCCCCCCGTTCTCCTTTTCACAAATAAATTTGCACTGTACCTGGCCATCCTTTCTCTGTCTTTGTATGTCTGGAGGTGCAGGTGGTAGGGAACTTACCCTTTGTTATCTGTTACTGTCCTTTGGGAATTTTATCAGAATTTGATTAAGGAAAGAACCTCACCTATAAATCCTATACCTCATTGCTGGTAACTGAAAGAGACTTGACTGTCTTCCTCTAGACTAATGGCTCTCAACTATATAAAACGACCCTAGGAACTTTTAGAAATTCCTCTGGCCAGATTGCCCCCAGATTAATTATATCAATATCTCAGAGAATGGATCTAGATATCATGTTGCTCAACAGGCAACTTAGTTGAGAACCACTACTGGCATTTTTCTATTTATGGATGCCTTGTCCAAGTGCAGTGAGGTAAATCCTCACACTATTAACCCCTTTTGGTAGATGTCTTTTAACAGGTTGGGGAAGTTCTCTTTTATTCCTAAATTTCTGAAATTTTCCACTAAAATATGTGTGTTAAATTTCATGAGTGCATTTTTTGTTTGCATTTATGGGTGGGAATTTGGAGGTTGTGAATATAGAATGGAGAATGTATGTGAATGTTGGTTTAGCAAAGATTCCGTGGGCCCTTCTGCTTATTCCTCAGGTCACTTGAGTTGTCACCAAGCTCTTGATTGGCCCCATCCTAGCTTTAGTCTGTTATAGGAACTCACATACCTTGTTACCGATACTGTTCCAGGGAAGGGTGCATGACCGGATATGTCCCCAATAAAGTAAAATTCTAGACCTTTATTTTGTGGTCAGGAAGGAGAAAATGTGAAGGAAAGTATGATTGACACTGGACAAAGTCAACTTCCAGAGGCTATAGGACCCTGGAAAACAGAAGGAAAAGGGTTTCAGAGCTCAGAATAGACCTTTTCTGACACTGCCTGCCTCTCATGGAGCCAGTGTATATTCCTTCCTGATTAGGAAAATTGGGATGGACTTTTACACATAACCAAAGCATTGTGACTGACCAGTCCTGTCAGTGAACACAGCGCCATTGTAAGATCTTCTGGATCCCTTCCCCCACATAGCTTCCCCATTTCTTGAGCCCCATTTTTCTTCCAATGGTCTATGCATGATTCCTCAGAGAACTTCTGAGCACTCACTACTTTTCTTGTTTCCCCAGAGAGCTGGAAGTACATGGATTTACCTCCTCCAGGACAGACTTTAGCTAACCACCAGCAACCCATGAGTGAGACTAAAGTCTAGTGTCCTTGTCTGGAATCAGACAACCTCTTGAGACATTTTTTAAAGATATATTTATTTATGCATCCAGAGCTGGGGTACAGGCCAGAAGTGAGAGGACTAACCAAAGACAGAGTAGGGGTCAGGACTGGCAGACTGACAAAGTACACTGGTGAGGGGATCAGCAGGAGACACAGGAGAGATATTCTATGCCATGTTGGTCACCTCCCTGGCCGGGGATCAAACTCGCGTTGAGACGGCTACAGCCAGCTTTGTAGTGCTGTGCTTTAACCTGTTGCACCACCAGGGAGGGCCCTCCTCTGAGACATTTTTAAATTTCAGAGTTTCCCTGTAGGAGCTCAGACCTTGTCTGGGTTTCTTCTATTCCTTATTCTATTCTTTTGCCGGTTTCTTCTGAGAGCATTTCCTGAGCAGGGATCCTCATCTGGAATCTAAGGCAACCCCATTCCTGCCAAGTTCTATGTGGATCATAGTGTGGAATTGATATATGTGACCAACTGGCCCAGCAGCTGATTGCCTTCTCTAAAAACATTGACTCATTAAGTGTCTCTCATTTTACATGTGAAATACCAAAACATATTTAGCAATAAGACATATGGAAGAATCAAACTTTGGAGCTTAAGTTCAGGGAGATCATCTGGCAAGCCTGCAATCTTTAGAAAGAAATGCTAAAGTTCTGTGAGTTCACGACACTTTTTCCAAACCTCTTTGATGTGTATAATGACAAGACCAGTGCTTGGAGTGTGTGTGTGTGTGTGTGTGTGTGTGTGTGTGTCCTTTTATGTTCTGTAGCTCTAATAAGGCCTTATATAAATACTTTGTTAATAAATTTATTGGTTTCTCCCATGAGCCAGAAGGATTTTTATTTATAAGAAACATAAAGAATGCTTTAGACTTTTCAGGAATTTAGTATATACATTTATAAAGTATGTTACTACAGTAATGTTAAAGTTTTTGTTAATTTGGCATGTATGTTGTTTTGGAATTGGTTTCTATCCTATCTCTAAAAAGATGATCTAAAGCAAATCTTTCAAGGGATGATAACCCATGGTGAACCCCACTCAAAAAAGAATCATGTAAATACATAGGTGGGTTATTAAAGATTATATGGATGGGGGCTTTAAATAAAATTCCAGAAATGTCAGCATGTCTATGTTTTGCCCAAATGCTGTAAAATACAGAGACTAAAATAATAAAATATACTGTATATAACACTGGAAAATTCTCCCTATAGTCATGCCCACATCTAAAAGAACACAGATAGGTCAGATGAACTGGAGGAGTAAACCATGAAATTCAGCTTTATATAATACCTAGTATAGACCAGATACTCTTTAACCAAATTTCATCCTTATCTCACTTAATCTTCAATTACCTCTGACATAGTATCTTTTATATAAAAAAAAAAAACTATTACATGCTGAGATAAAGTAAGTACCACAATTTAGTAGCAATGCATTTAAATCTGTTAGCCATGCCCAAGTTAAAGGCGAAGTGAATAAACTATGCTAAAAAATGTAGCATTCAATTCATAATGAAAGCTCATTAAAAAAAACTTTTAAAAAGATAACTATTATTAGGAGAAAATAAAATCTAACTTTCGTATCTTGATATATCTTACAAATGTACATGATGTCTTAAAATCTAAGTAACATATCATCAGTTAAGCTGGGTGGGCTGACGGTTTGCAATAGGATTAACTCTCAAGTGGTGGGAGGTGTTTGTAAGCCAGCGAATGTAACTAAGGATGCAAGAAGTTTAGGATCCTGGGCCAAGCCCTGCAGATCAATTCTATAAACTGGGAAAAAAATGTGCCCTTGAAAGTTGGTTCTATATAAACCAACTAAAGTGAAATTTTATATATGAACTCCATTTTTCCCATCAATGTATTTGAAAGCATGTTATATTCAGCTAATATGTGAATATTTACTGTTTTTCTTTAATTCAGTGTACAATTTTCATTAGGTTTTAAAAATGGGGAGTAGGGAAGAACAGCACTGGTAAGACAGACAACCTGAAGAATAGACATGGACTGACCTAGGGACAAACCACTGTAGCCTCTTCTATTTCTTCTTTTCACTACTCCACACTAGCTCCCTCTCATTCCTCTCATTCTCTACCTCAGTTTATTTAGATTTAACACCCAGCAGAGCTGTTAACTGCTAGAAACAAAGTATGACAAAGTCATATACTAGGACTCCCTGTTGACATTGGTTCATGCAGGAAATGGCCCAAGGTTTTCAGATGTGTTAATTACAATCCTGTTGAACAACCTGTGAGTGGGAACGTTCATTATCCTCCTCTGTCTATGAAGAAAATAGATACTAAGATGGTCCCATGTTCACAAGTAGAAATAATGGGGTGTTCTCAGAGAAGTAAGAGGCTATGAAGACCCGTGGGGCAAACTTTAATTGAGCAGAATCCAATTGAAATAATGATCCTTATTTTCCCCCCACAAAAGATTGGTCATCTTCTAGGATGGTCTAGGAGACTATGATTTAGCTCTCTGATATTAGAAATTAACATAGAATGGAATATTAGAATTTATATAGAATTATCTACTGCTCACTACAGGCCCCCTCCCAGGAAGCTTTAGTATTCCCATTTTACATCATAAATCATCTTCAGATTGAGAAAATAAGTTGCTTACATAGACTGTAAAGTCAAATTCCCTTTGGCTATGTTACACTTCAAATCTTAATTTGGTGGAAATGAGCTTGGAAATTAAGAAGAGCAGAAAAGTTTTTTAACAGTCACGGAGGGGAATGCAATGCACTCCCAGACAGAAGTCAGCAAAATCTATTCAGAATTACTCACAAGTCTGAGAACCACATCTGAGGATTAGATATCTCAAGGTGTGATATTAACATGGAGTCGATGTGAATGATTGATGATTCCTCACAGGAAAGCAGTATACATGGCATGAAGTTTGGAACTACTAGAGATATGGGTGACTAGAATGGTACAAGTAGCACTTATAGCTCAAATATGCACAATTCTTAAGAGTACAAGGCACAAATTTGTGTATGATATATGCATCGACAGAAAAATAGAATATTTCATGCCTCATTATTCCAGTTCTCAGATTTCCCATTTCAACATCTCAACATTGGAGAGGATCTTAAAATGGATGACATCTTTTTTCACAAAAGTCCTGGCAGCTGCCATAACTTAGTTGCAATTGTCTACACAGCCTTGAACTTGGTCGTAGGTATTCAAATTGTCTTCGTTTCAACTAGGTTGTATTTGTTGTGTGTCTACCACTGTCTAAAAAAGTCTAAAAAAGTCCCAGGAACAGCCTGTATATGTTTCTCACCCACGTGTTTCAAATGTCTCTCTCTTCCTCCTTCACTTTACCCCCAATGTATATCTACTTCACTCCTTCCTCCTTCCTGGCAGCCTCCTATCAGGAAGTCTGGTTCATGGCACACTGAGACTTGTAATCCGAAGCGGCTGCATGTAAGTGGGGTGGGGAAATGATGCCAGTTCCAGTCCACTTTGCTGCATTTCTCTCCTCCATTTCATGGGCATGCACTCTGCGGCACGGGCATTGGTTGTTATTGCCATTTCAAGTGTCTTCGGAAAAAAAAAAATCTATGATTGTGCATTTAAAAGATATCATACACAGTGGCCCACCCTGGTGGTGCAGCGGGTTAAAGCACTGCACTAAGAAGCTAAAGCCACTGCAGCATGAGTTCGATTCCCGCCTGCCCCGGAGGTGACCGCATGGCGCAGCAGACCTCTCCTGACCCTCCCGCTGCTCCCCTCAGCAGTGGACTTCGTCGATCTGCCTGTTCTGCTTCATGCTCCATCTCTAGTGAATCCTCTCACCCTCCGCATCTATGGCCTGTACCCCAGTTCTGTACGAATAAGTAAATAAATCTTTAAAAATATATATATCATACACAAAAAGGTGTTGAAACAGTGCAAGGTGGCATATGGATGTTAATCAAATATTTTATTAAGTAAATATGACTACAAGTTCATATTGTTTTTATGAAGCAGCAACACATGTGCTTTGCAGAACCTGTGTCCATAAGTAGATGTAGCTAGCACAGGTAAATAAGAGTGGATTGCCTTATATAATCAAACAATATAGCTAAAAGTAGGAGAAATTCCTAGGCATAGATGTGTTTTTGTAAACTTTCGCTATATAACAAATCACTCCCCAAGCTAAATGGCTTAAAACAAACTTACCATTGCATTGTGCTTGCAGTCTCTGTGAGCAGGAATTCAGGAAGGGTTTGCCTCGTGGTTCTGATTCAAGGTACAGTATGCATTTGCAGTAGAAAGCAAGTGAAACTAGAAGCAGAGAGAGGGGGAGTACCTGAGGCATGGTGGGCATCTTTCTCTTTCATATAGTCACAGAGCCTCTCTCTGTCTGTGGTTCCTCTGCACTGACTGCTTTGGGCTTTGAAATGTCCTGGTACCCCCAAGGTAGGAATATATGGCTGCTGAAGCCCTTCAAGGATGATTAATGAAAAGAGCAAAGTGGAAGTCAAATCATATTTTGCATCTTCTTTGCAGAATTCATGCAGCATCTCTCCGGCTATCTACTGTTAGTTATAACTGAGTCAGAAACCTGTTCAGATTCACCTCTTGATTGAGGAGCACCAAATTTGTAGAACATATGGGCTGGGAATTACGGCAGCCACCTTTGGAAAACGCAATATGCCACAAGATGAAAGGAATAAAAAAAAAAAAAAGGAGTCAGAATTATAGATTCATTTATTTCTTCAGGATTTAGCATTAAAGTATTGCAATTCCATTGAACTGCATGGCGACTTTGAATCAATCAGGGTGGAAAAAATGAAACTAACTACAAATATATATTAATTAAACCTGGGATTCTTGAAATAAGTTATAAGAAATAAAGATTATGATCACCAGTTACAGGTCTCTGCTAAATGATCCTGGAAGAACTCATTCAGTAAGTTAAAATAAGAATTCTATGTGATAATAGAGCACAATACACTACTTTAATTGGCAACATTTTTTTGCATCTTTCAATTGATGGGATATTTTGCTTTGTTGAAGGAGAGTTATGCTATGAAAGCACAGTCAACACAACAGAAATTTTTTCAGGCTAGATTTCTCAGAAAGCCTCAAAGAAGAAGTGTTATAGGAGGTCTTTATTTTTCAGTTTTCAGTATGTCTTCCTATTACTGCACCCTATTTCTTATATGTTCTTTATCCTGTGACTTGCTCTAGGAAACTAGAAAATCGAACTCATTGGAAGATACTATGAGCCAAAACCTGAGAGACAACAATTTAAAATTGCATGGGGATTTAATGCGCCTACTTTGGCAACACGGAAGCCTACTTGCTGACTTTAAGGGTATCATATATTTCAGATGACCACATACTAAGACCTCTGTGATCATTCTTGTACTATTTTATTCGAGGTCATTTTATGGCGTGCAGTTGGTTAAACCATAGGTCATCTATTTCATTAATAATACTTCTATAGGCTACAACCAGCATAACTCCAGTTACACAAAAAGCACTTGGTAAATTAAATATGTTCTAGTGATTAGTAGCTACAAGAAATGACAGTGTTTCAGACTTAGTATGTTCTAGAACATCAGACTTGCTTTTTTGCTCTTGTATAATTTTGATCATCCATTCTCCAGTGTACACATATTTATTTACATATTCCATGCATGTACTGTTAAAATAATACTT
>NW_004567102.1:78851090-78895275 GCF_000260355.1 Condylura cristata
AGAGACAGAGTAGGGAGCAGAACAGGCAGATCGACGAAGTACACTGCTGAGGGGAGCAGCAGGCGGGTCAGGAGAGGTCTGCCGCGCCATGTGGTCTCCTGGGCAGGCGGGGATCCAACTCATGCGGAAGTTGCTTAAGCTTCTTTGTGCTGTGCTTTAACCAGCTGTGCCACCAAGAAGGGCCAGGATTCCTACTTTTTAAACTGGATTCTGAAATTAAAGATACATGTGAATGCTATAATATTGAAATTTCACTTATTGGACTCCTGAACAATTAATAGAGGGTTTGTGTTTACTAGTAACTAGACATAGTACTTGAAACCCATTATCAACTAATAAAATGTGTTTTGTAAAAAATAATGAATAATTAACAGTAAAACTGACCTTTAAAAATGTGAAACACCCCATCACTCAGTTTTGACCAATCTTTATTTATTGCATAAAAAACAAGCATTTCCAAATTGCTTTGCTCAAATACACCATAGAGTTAGGAGGATTGCTGTACATTTTCAATGAAAACATTTGGATACCTCCTCTGCATCTGTATTATTCCTGAATTTATAATCATTCATATTCAGCATGTACTTTCTAAATATGCCAGTGAAAAATAAAATGATTACTTTTCCTCAAATGTTCAGCAGACACTCTAAATTAGCCAGCTGGTCTCTTGTCAGGGCTCAAAATATATAGTCTTTTCATAAAAAGTGACAGTAAATACGTCCATGACACCAGCCACTTTATATGCAAGTAGAAATTCCATTGGTGCAATGACTTATGCTTGGAAAATAGCAAAAAGTGTGTAAAGAAAGAAAATCAATGAGAATAGTGCTTCACATGCCTTGCAATGGCTCACAGAGCATAATTCATTTAAGGAAGTGAAATCACCTTGTTTTATGGCAACGCAGTAATTTCAAGGTCTGCATGTTAAACTTTTTACTTCTTGTTATTGAAGACTCAGAAGTCTCTTAAAAGCATGATCAGCTAGAAAAATTCAATGTACCAAGTCTATTTGCAAAAATTGTGTTATAAACTATAATTTATTATGTGATTGTGACTGATATAAAGTGTTAGGAATTTATCTCTCTTGATGATATTGTCCTTTCTACATGTTTCTTTTTGTGCACTGGAATTGTACCCACCCCTATCTTTGTATATTTATTCCTAGCCTATTCTATTCTTTTCTTTTAAGTGACTTATGCTATTTTCTTCACCTATCTTTTGTAAGATATCATAAGTACTATAAGATGTATATCAGGGGTTAAATACGATATTATGTAATCCATACTGTTTTCATGGAGACTTCGGATTTAGAGTTTCTCTCACAGATCATGAAAAAATAAATAAATGAATTACTGGATGGTGACATTGGGAAGATCTTTAGGAATCTTCTATCCTGACCTCCTTGCTTTAAGCTGAAAAACTGCAACTGTGATGTGCTGAGTGGCCTACTCAGATAAACCCCCAGAGCAAGAGTCCACTTGCTTTATTCCCAGACTACTCTCCCTCCCTCTGCCTAAGGGCCCTTTGAAATTAAAGCCAGTTGAATTATTCAGTTGACATCCTCATTATGTTGGTTAAATCACTTGTGACAATTGTCTCTTTCCCTGAGAATTCATTTTCTATGATGTTGATTGGGCATCCACCATGTCAGGACTATTAAAGATGCAACAGAAAACAAAGACAAATGAACTCTCTCTGCCTTCATATAGTCACTAGTCTAATGGAAACAGGAAAAACAGTATAAACGAGCAAAATGTAGTACGCTAGAAGAGCTATGAAGAAAAATAAGGCAGGAAAGGAAATTGGATATGTACTTCTATTTCTGTGTTGTGGGAGAAAATTCAGGTAAATATACTTTATAGTATTTTTTATTAAGTTGCGTTGGCTTACATTGCTGTTTGCAATGTAGAAGTGCAGGAGCCTCCCTCCGGGAATTGTCGTCAGTGTGCACAGAACCAAAGAACACATTATCCTCCATCCTCATTCCTTGTGCTCTCTCTCTTCTTGAGTCTTGTCCCTTCCCTTCTCAGTTGGGCAAGCTCTTTTTTGCATAGTCAGAGAGGGTTACATTTGAGTAAAGTTAGCAGGAGACAGAGAGAACCGTAATTCATTTCCTTCATGACTCTGGAAAATCTTGGCTTTCTCCACAGGAAAGAAAGCCAAGTTCTTCCATATGCCCTCCTTCATCTTTTACAAATAGTCAACCAAGTGAACATCCTGGTGTCAGAGTTTTATCTTTTACTCAAAATATTTGTGACAATCAGATGGTTTTCCTTTATCTTGCTATCTGGATGCAAGTGAATATAACCACTACAACTCTGTTCTTAAAAAATCTAAATGAACTTAGTTTGCAGTTGAGAAGCTAGGCAGGGAAATCTGGATTTGCATCAGCTGTTGAATTCCTGCTTTTCTATTTATTCCCTGCCCATCAATTGGGCTTAATCTGCAGGATTCATCACTTGACAGTTCTTCACTTGGAATCACTATATCCTGAGAACTAGAAAGAGCAGGGAATAAGACAGAAAGTCTTTTGTTTATTTGAAAGAAAAGGGGTTTCCAGCAGTGACCAACACACACCCTTAAACATCTTTTGAAAGAATTGTCAGTGAACTCAGGAAATTTAATTGTAAACTAACTTTTATTGTGATTATTAATTTTCTCATATTGGAGTTAAAAGAAGAGACGATCCTTTGATTGAAAAATGTTTGAGAATCTCTGTGTGTCTACTACAAGGTAGAATGAATGTGACTTAACGCACATAAGAGAAACAATTTATGTAGAGATGCATAAACTACATGGCTACTTTTAACTATAAATTCTTACAGGCTTTCAGATTTCCTTCATACACTTAGTTACAAAAATTATTTTACTACAGAGGAAAAGATAGTGTCATCAAATTTCCACATCTTCATTTATTCTTTTATTCACTGCTAATATTTATTTCATGGTTATTGTATGTCAGGCACTATAGAGAAACAGTCAACATAAACAGTTCTAAAGCCACCTTTCCTATACTTTTTATGTTTCCTATTCTTTAAGATGAAAATCAATTGTAATTGTATACTTTTGAACAAATTCTTTTCTAAATTGGTTTGTATGTGAATCATTGAAAATATAACAATATATGAAATTTGTGTAGTTCTTCAGCCTCAAGGAATTTATCAACTTTGGGAGTAGGAGGAAATGGTCACGTTTGAAATTGTTTAGGTGTTAAGCAGTACAAAATTAATTACTACCCATTGTAAGTGTGGCTCACTTTAGAAGATAGGCTAGCTAAATAAACAAATCAATGAGGAGAGCAGTGATATTAATAAATTTCAAAATTATGATTTTTCCATAATACTATTATAGTTCCCAAAGAGATCAAATTTTTATTCAGCTAGGGCATGAATATATAAGATCTTGAAAAGTGTCAATAATTAGAGTATTTTTTTATCTGGAAAGATGAAGTAGATATATGTTTCCATATTCTTTTCGTAAATTACATTTCATACATTCTATATGAAACAAACATAAGAAGATTCAGAATGGTTAAAAGAAGGAAGATGAGGTAGGGACCTTGAGACCCAAGTAATGACATAGCAGTGAATTTACTGAGTTTTCCTTTTCCCTCCTGTGTTCTAGAATTATTGTTGAGGGAACCATTAATCTAGAATAGCAATGGGTGCAGGTAAAATCAGCCACAACACAAACTGCTCTCTGTGCCGAATGAACAAGAAAGTACCAGAAAATTTGGGGACAATAATTGTTCTACTCTACTCTTAAGACCTCAGAGAATGCCAACCTCCTCTACTGTTGTGGTCTCATCTCACCAAAAGAAAAATGGTAAGAGACATTCATCAAAGCACAACCCCAGGGACACAGGCTCCCTCAAAGACAGATATTTAATCATAAGATTATAGAAAACTTCTCTATCACTATATTAAGATGACACCAACAGGAGTCAGAAGAGTAACAGCAGTTTCCAGCTAAAAAATATGGAAGATAAAAATACGTGAAGAGAACACTGATGGAAATAAAAGGAGGAATAGACAAGCCTAGTTATAATTGGAAATTTTAACAACATTCCGCAATTGCTAGGACAACTGAAAAGAAAATTAGCAAACCCATAAAAGAGCTCAGCACCACCAACTACCAATAAAATCTGATATTTATAGCTCATTCTATCCCCAAACAGCAGAATTTCCATTCTTTTCATGTGTTCATGGAACCTATACAAATACAGTTTGTGTCATACACCATAAAACAAACCTCAGCAAACTTAAAATAATTAAAATTATTCAGAATATTTCCTTTAACCACAGTGGGGTAAAACCAGAAGTAAACCAAATAAACAGGAAAATCTACTAATAATTGGAAATTGAATAATACATATTTGAATAATCTGTGAAACAAAGAGGGAAAACTATGAGTCTCAAGGGAAACTTAAAAATACATTGAACTCGGGCCCTCCCTGGTGGCACAGCGGGTTAAAGCACTGCACTAAGAAGCTTAAACCACTTCCACATGAGTTCGATTCCCACTTGCCCCGGAGGAGATCCACATGGCGCGGCAGACCTCTCCTGGCCCGCCCGCTGCTCCCCTTAGCAGTGTACTTCGTCGATCTGCCTGTTCTGCTCCCCACTCTGTCTCTGGTGAATCCTCTCACCCTCCACATCTCTGGCCTGTACCCCAGTTCTATATGAATAAATAAATAAATCTTTTAAAAAAATACATTGAACTGAACAAAAATGAAAATACAAAATATTAAAAATTGTGGAAAGCAGTTAAAGTAGTGCAAAAAGGTAAATGACTATTCCCTGAGTAGAACACAAAAATATAAAGAGAAGACACCAAAGAGTAAAATGAAACCGTTTCACATTACTGCTGACATCTTCCTCCAAACCCCCAGCAGCCCTGCATAAAGGGAGAGATATCTTCTTTTGAAAGGAGAGTTAAGTGAACACCTGACTTCACATGGCCCCTAGCACTGGTTCCACACTGGTCAATTCCCATGAGTTTCTTCCCAGTGTCAGACAGACCTATAATGGCCCAGGTCCAGGCCATCTCAGTGGCTGGCTGGGACCCACAGCTCCATCCTCTCAGTCACCTTCTCTAGTCTCAGGCTCTAGACAGGATTCCACTGACTCAGCACCACAGCCTTCTCGGAGGACCACACCAGTCCCCGCAGTCCAAGTCTCTAGGCAGAACCCATAGCCCCAGCCTCTCCCAGTCAATCTAGCTCTGAGCTGGCCACTATGGATCCAGATGTCAGATGGATTCCAGTTGTCACCAACAAGCTGTTGGCCCTGAAACACAGTATAACCACATGGACCCCGGGGTTCCTGATGTACCCACCTGAGAATATGCTGGCATATTTACTCATGCAGTCATTTTCAGACTTCTGTTTCTGTGGTGTCAGTTGTAACCTCTCTCATTTCTAATTTGATTCGAGTTCTCTCTTTCTTTACTAGGTTCCTTGTAAAGTTTTGTCTTGGTTTTTTGTTTTGTTTTTTATCTTTTCAGAAATTCAATTTGTGGTTTTATTAATATTTTCTATTTTCTTTTTATCTACATTTCATTCATTTCCAGTCTGGTGTCTCCTTCCTCCTAACTTTGGGTTTAATTTGTTCTTTTTCTAATTCCTTAAGAAACAAGGAAAATTCTACCATTTTTTTCACTACTAATTTCTAGTGAACATGTAAAGAACAATTAATTATGTACTTCTCAAATTCTTCAAAAAAAAAAAAGTGATCAGTAGAACACTTCAGACTCATTCTATAAGAGCAGAATTACTCTGAAGAAAGTAATGTTTTCCTTGGCAATGGATTTCTCATACTGAGAAATAAAAACTTAGTTACACAAAAACTTGTATATAAATGATTATAACAACTTAATAATACCTAAAAACTGGAAGCATCTAAGATCACAGATGAATGGTTAAACACACCATAGCATGAAATACTTTTAACAATAAAAAGGAGCAAACTATTGATATAAACAATAGTATGGCTGAATCAATCTCCAAAGAGTTATGCTGAGTGAAAAAAAGTCAGTCCTAAAAGATGAGATACTACATGAGTCTATTTAGTTACATTACGGGAGTGACATAACCGCAGAAATGCTGGATATGTTAATGACCTGCATGAGTTCAGATGGGATGGAGGTGAGAAGAAAATAGGCATAGCTATACAAGGTCAACAGGGTGAGTCTTTGTCCTAAGAGAAGTGTTGTACTCCTTGCCGATTTCAGAGTCAATATACAGGTTGTAATGTTGTACTACGTGTAGTTTTTTTGTTTTTTTGTTTGTTTGTTTTTAAAGATTTTATTTATTTATTCATATAGAACTGGGGTACAGGCCAGAGATGCGGAGGGTGAGAGGATTCACCAGAGACAGAGTGGGGAGCAGAACAGGCAGATCGACGAAGTCCACTGCTGAGGGGAGCAGCGGGCGAGTCAGGAGAGGTCTGTTACACCATGTGGACTCCTCCGGGGCAGGCGGGAATCGAACTCATGCGGAAGTGGCTTAAGCTTTGTAGTGCAGTGCTTTAACCCGCTGCGCCACCAGGGAGGGCCACGTTTAGTTTTTTAAGACATCATTGACAAGAGCTGATTAGAGGATGCCCAGGATTTCTCCACAATACTTCTTACAGCCGCATGGACATCTACAAATATCTGAAAATATAGTTCTAATTTTTAAAATTCCACAAATGCCACTCAAAACCATTTAGATTTTTAGTGTAGTAAAGGGGGGTTCTATGAAGACTCGGTGGACTTTCAATTCTCTAATAGCCTTCTTTAAGAAGAAATTGTTAAGTTTACTATGGAGATTTGCTAATGACTGCAGGGATTTATTCATATTATTGATTGGCTTATTAGTAAGCCACAGAAATAACAGAAAATCAAAATGAACAGGGTCCCAATTTGTTTTCTTTTTATTCCATAGTTGTAATGTTCTTTAATCAAATCACAGGAAAAAATTGTAAGTTAGTCTGTGGTTCTCACTATGATAGGGAATAATTTATTTCTCCACATGAGAATTGTGTTAATTGCATTAAAATGTGTGTCTATTTGATAACCTCCAGTAGAAGATAAGAATTTACTTTGCTCTGTCCTTTCTTCACTCATTGCCTACCAGCGTAGAGAGTCTACACAGACCCTACATTTTCAGCAGAAACCAAACACATGCCTAACCACCCCCCGCCCTCGGAGTCTGGAATGCCTGCCCCTAGGTCTGCACAATTATCCCCTGCTTAGGTTCAGTCCAAGAACAAAGTTTTTTCTTAAGTAACATTGTATGGTGTGTTTATTTTGCTTTGTTCTAAAACAAGCAAATAAAAGAACCCATGCAACTCTGTGAGGGTTGTTTAGCAATGAGAGCTATTTGTTAATCTCAATGCAAAGGTCTGGAGGTGTCTTCTTTTCCTTCCATCTAGTAGATTCCCTACCCCCACGTCTCACTTTGTGTGTACCCCCAGTTTGTCTGGAAGGAGGGAGCATGGGGAACAAATGTGTTCTTCCTTTGGCTAGTCTTTGGCTAGCCCCAGGTCTGGCTTCCTAGTGATTCTGCCAGCTCCTGTGTAAAAAGAGGGGACAGGGATGGCAGGTGGGTAAAAACAGAGGAAGAGCTGTTTTACACTACAATTTCTCCTTGCTCCTTAGGAAAATAACTTACCTCCCTGTCCTCTTCCTTTTTGTCTACGTGGAGTTCCATCTCTCAAGTTTCTTACCACTCTGATTTACTTGTTGCATATGTCAGGGTTCTAGCCTAAGCCCCCTTCCTTTTTTAGATGCTAAATCCAAATCTAATTAGAGTAAGATTTCAGATTTGTTTTGATTCTCCTGCAAACTACTGTGAGAAATTCCTCTGGACACTTGGGACTTCATTTCTGCTTATGATATCCTGGGGGAAATTTCACTAAGACCATTATGAGAACCTAAAGGAAACACAACAGAAAAAGAGTAAAGATGAGACCTGCACTCTGTGATTTTTCTGGGCTTGCATTATGGATGGGAGTGTTAGGTGAGTTGTCTCTTTAGAGGAATATTTCACTTTAAATTTTTACTAAATGTAAATCCCAAGGATGTCGTATTCATTAAGACGGCTGAAGTGATTTTCACAACCAGGAATTGGATAAGATGTCTGATTATGAATAAAAATGTGCTGCAGAGTGTTGTAAAAAGGGTAATGAGGTGCAGGTGGGTCACTGAGCTCTATCGATAGGGCTAAGTGAAGAGCAGCTGATGGGAAAATCTGTGTATGGCAAAAAATGTGGAGCTTTTCCTACACTCTCGATATAGCTGTGAGAGACTGTTTTCTTCATTTGTAATAAAGCAAACACAACGTTGGTGGTTCTAAGTCAGAATACCTCCCCTAAGGACCTGTGTACCTGTTAGAGCGTTACCTGAATTCTCAGAGTACCTCATGCATATTCATCCTTAATCCAGGACTCCCCTGGACTGCACAAAGCACCAAACAGGTGCAGTGGAGGCCAGGAGAGGTAGCCCCTCCCCCTGGTCCCCGCCAGGCCAGCTTTGCTCAGTAGGCTTCATCCTTAACCCCAGTACTAATTCTCTAGGTCTTTATCTGAACTCCTTTCAAATTAAATTTAAGCAACTATTTGCTCCATTAATCCATGCAGCCCGTTAGCACACTGTGTGCATTTACTGTACAGTATTTCAAATGAAGTGAAACTTCAAAGCTGTGTGATAGATTTGGGAAAGGGGGGCCTGACATAGCCAGAAGGAAGTAATAATCTCCCAAGGATTCCAGCAGGAGAGCTAAACTTAGCGGCAGACTTCACTTTCCATTTCACTTTAAATGTATAGCTACATGGAGGAACTTGGGACCTTGCCTTGTGTTGTAGGCCATACGGAGAAGGAATATATTCCTGGTTAGAATGAACACTTCCCACCACCTTAAATTCTCTTTCCCTGCCCAAGTTCCCAAGGATGGAGAGTTCTCCAGGTGTTGCTTGAAAAGGTACATTCTTTGCCTTGAAGCAGGAATCTATTAGGCAGGGGAGGCTTATTGTCACAGGAGACCCAGAGGTCTTGGAGAAAAGGATCAAGGAGAGAGGGCATCAGCTGAGGCCTCAGGAGTAGCGAGGTCGTTAGTGCAGCTTTAGGATGTCAGTAAGACTTGGAGGAGACAAGATCATTCTGCTCCTCCCACCCTCCTCCTTCTCTTCCTCTCTCCTTCACTCTCTCTTTCACACACACACACACAATATATATATATAGGAGATATATAATATATACAATATATTGTGTGAGTCATATAATGCTCATTTATGTGGGGCATATCATATATAACACATGTAGCTCATATACTTCTTTAGCTGAGGGCAAGGATTTTCACATACACAAGTATCCACACAGAGACCTTACAATCTGGTATGGAGAACACTGTCGAGGCATCCAGTCTAGGAGGAAGGGGGAGCTTTGTTCCAAGCCCCCTATCTATAATCAGAGCGTGTCTTGTCTAGAAGTTCATCTTTTGACTCTAACCAATAACATCTCTTACTTCCAATTTTTGGTACAATATGAATTTGACAAGAATTTACCATACTAGGGCCTCCAAAAGAATTTATAATACTTTGGGGGAAAGGCAGAAAGCACCACAGGAACAAACATGAAAGCAATAATACTTGGCACTGGCACATGACATATGAGTGTTGTTAGTCCTAAGCATTCTCACCATAAGGAAAGTTCTTTATTTTTTTATTGTATCTGTGAGGTAACGATGCTAACTAAACCTTGTGTGGTTTTCATTTTGCAAGATATGAAAGTAAAGCTTCTATGCTACACTCTACACAGCGTGTCTCTCAGTTATTTCTCTACAAGACTCGGGTGGGGGAGGTGAGAAACAGAAAACAACTCTAGATAATGACCAGTGAGCTGTTACAAGAAGCACATTCAGGTGGAAATATAAGAAAATTGGTCCAGGTTGTTTGCCTCAGGGCTGGGACGCAGATGTAGAAAGGTCACAGTTTCCCCAGGTCAACCAAAAAGGGGCATCTGTCTCAGAGAGCTTGCCTAGGGGTCCTTTTCCAGATGGCCTCATTTCCCCCTGGGTGAGTCAAGGAACTGTTGATTCAGGTTTGAAATTTGAAAGCCTTCACCCTGTTTCATCACAGTTGCACCAGGAGGACATCACAATTAGAATACTTACGTGAAATGCTTAAGTGAAAGCAAATACCGTCTTTCCAGTGAATTTCCACAATATGCTGAGTAAGAAGCTTCCCGTTCCTGGTGCTTCCTTTGGGTGTGGGTGCATTCCATTTTATAATTGCTTGTGGAAATAGCCTTTCTACTTTCAGATTTTTGTGTAATCATATATTGCTGATGTTGTAATGGCACGGATTTTCTTTTTATATCAAAAATGAGTGAGAGGCAGATAAAAAGAGAAGCATTTGATTGCCCTCAATCAGGCGCTGGCTTTCTGCTGTCATTAAATCAGAGGCTTATTTGAAATTGTTATTGACAGTAACCCATCCTTAGCCTGCTTATGCGATTTTTAGTTTGTGTGTGATTTCATGTTTTATTTGTTCTACATGCGCTGTTTCTGGGATGTGCTTATTGTTAGGCAGTATTTGTGGGAAGTCTCACCTTGGAGCGTGCTTAGAAAGCTGTCAGAAAACAGAATTCAGTCTGTGGTTTAGCCATGTGGAAATGACAGTGTAAAAATCAAATTGAATTCATCAGTCCAGTTCTTCATTCCTTCCTAAAGATAGTAGCTGCAATTTCAAATGGTATCATTTTAATATTTTCTACTTTCTTTACATATGGTATATATAATCTTCAGAGTCAGCTAAATTATTAAACATTTTCTAATTTCCATCAAAATTCTCTTTGGACTGAAAAAAATATGACTACCTCAGGCTGAAAGTGAACTGAAATCTACTTGCAGCATTAGCTAGGAAGTGTGGGTGTTCCAATTCTCGACGAGAGGTTGGTGATTCTGCACAAATACATCTTATAAACATGTGTGTGTGGGTATGTGTATAGGCCTAAGAGCCCATATGAATATACGTGTGTGTTTGCTTTGATCTATTTCTCCACACCTTGTCCTCTGTGCCAATTAAACCTCTCTCACAGAATAATAGTCATGTCATGTGCTATTGTAAGTAAACAAATGTGTATGTTAAAATCATTTCTTACCCATACATCACCTCTAACCTTTGTGTAAATGTCTTGTACATTAGCATAAATATTAAGAAGATGCCATTTCTGCTATATATAGGGCTGCCTTCAGCTAATCAGTTTTTCATGCATTTAAATAGGAATATTAGAATGATGGTAATTACTTCAGTTTTCCATGAATGATCCATCAAGACAGTGCCTTTCACTGGATGGCATTGCTCAGTTTGATTGTTAGCTGGGCTTGAGTATTTTTAGTATTTTGTTGGTGACTTTAAAAAAAAAAATTCTTCCGTTTACATTTTCCAAGAGTAAGTATACTTTAGGAAGACTAAGGTAATCTGAAGCATTTAGAGATTAAAAGAAATTATAATGAGTTATAAAATGGCTGCGTATTAAATACATGAAAGGCAACAGACTTTCAGACAAATTACTAACACCCACCCCCCAACCCTGATCTAACCAGCTCCCCACCACCACCACCACCTTCCTCAGGATGAACATGGTAAAATTTGTACCCACTTTTAATAAAGATCCTTTTTTCAAAATGAGACTTCTGCACAAACATGTATTTCTGTGGTTTCACAGATTATTTTCACAGGTAAACTCAAATTTTATATGGTTGAATTTACAACAACTTGCACTTTTTTTTATACTATACTCTTATATCCTTAAACTGCCATTCGTTTGCTAAAGTTAGAGGTCACTCGTGAACAAATATTTTGAACTGCCTGTAGCTGGTGATTCTAATTTCCCTCTTTGTCTGCAAAGCAGTGTTTGTTTGTACCAAGATAGCAAAATAATTGCATATTTGCTGCATCATTTTCTAAAAATTAGTAGAAAATTATTGGTTTGATACGGCAAAAGTATAGTCTTCATACTATAATCCAGATAAGGACAGAAATTTCAAAATAGGCTGAAAGTAGCAAATCTTTAGCTCAACAAGATAATTGTTGAGCTTAAGCAAGACAAATATGTGTTCTACAAGAAGGGAACAAATAAAAAATGTCCAAGCATGACATTTTCATCTGAAAGAAATCTTCCACAAAAATTGTATGGTTGTGTGTGTGTGAATTCTCATACGTATATAGAGTGGGATGCATCAGATTGATAGCAATGATTTGCTCTGAGACTGGAAGTAGGATTTATGAAAAGAAAATAAAGAACATTGCTTTTGATTTCAGACATGTCTATATTTTGAAATATGTGTGTATATTTCTTTAGTTATTTAAAAAAATCATTAATAAGTAAATGACTAAAAAAGCAAGTATAAAGGGCCCTCCCGGGTGGCGCAGCAGATTAAAGCACAGCATTAAGAAGCTAAAGCCACTTCAGCATTAGTGGGATCCCCACCCCAGGAGATGACCCACATGGCGCGGCAGACCTCTCTTGGCCTGGCCACTGCTCCCCTCAGCAGTGTACTTTGACAATCTGCCTGTTCTACTCCTCACTCTGTCTCTGGTGAATCTTCTCATTACCCCTGCACCTCTGGCCTGTACCCAGTTCTGTGCTCATAAATAAATCAATCTTTAAAAAAAAAAAAAAAGAGCATGTATAAAGAGCTTGAAATATATTGGTGAAATTTCCAAATAAAGGTGGTATTTCATGGGTAATTTAGAATGCTTCATGGAGCTCAGAAAATAGAAGTCCCTCATATCACTGCAAGCTATCTTTTGGATGTGAGTTAGGCCCTTTTACATTTTCTCAGGGCACCAAAACGCAGGGCTGCTTACACATCTTGACACTTTGTGGCCCCACAATCCATTGTGTTTTCTGAGCATGTGTGCTGATTGCCACTCTGTCAGGTGAAGATACTGAGGACCAAGGCTGACGGAGACTTTCCCAAGTTCCTTTGGCCACAGGCGTTAGAACTGGACATGAACCCATGAGTAAGCACATCTTTGGGGAGAGGTTCAATATGCTTTTTAGTGAATGGGCTGAATTGTGCCCCCAAAGTTCTTTTTTTATTATTTTATATATATTTACATCATTGTTCATTTAAAATAAAGTTTACTTCCCTCCCGCTTAGGTGTAGACCCCATAGAATTTTCTCCCCAATTCACTGATGCACTATCACCACAGTCCCAAGTGCGCCTTGCTCGCTCCTTGTGGCCCTCTCCTCCTCCTCTCCTGCTGGTTTATAATTGGCTATTTTGTTGTGTTGTGTTTTGTCTTGTCATTCCTTCCCCCACTGTCTTATTTGGATCCCCTGTAGTCCTCCTATAAGTGAAACCATCTAATATTTTTATTTTTCCTTCTGACTTATTTCACTGAGCATGATCTCCCAATGTTCTTACCTTGACATCCTCACCCCCATGTGACTGTATTGGAGATGGAGGTCTTTGAGGTGATTAAGGTTAAATGAACCCCTTACAGAGGATAGACCTGATCTAACAGACCTGGTGTCCATTATAAAAGGTGGAAGAGATCCCAGGCCACCCCTTCTCCCTCCCTTTGAAGACAGAATATGAAGGTAGCCATCTATGAGCTGAGAAGAGAGCGCTCATCTAGAACTATGCCAGTTGATTTCTTGACATTGAATTATTCAGCCTCCAAAACTGTAAGCAAATTGATTTCTGTTGTGTCAACCACCCAAGCTATGGTGGTTGGAATGGCAGCTGAGCAGACAAGGATGCAAAGGCCCTTGTCCTCCTAAAGGTGAAAGCCATTCCACCATCCTTTTATCCCACAAAATTTTCTTCATCCTAGCAAGGAACAAACTACATTACCTGCTTCAATATTCTGGCGCTGACCTTTAGTGTCCTTGCATGGAGTGGTGGAAGGCAGATGAGGGCAGTGAGGAACTAGCACTGATAGGGTAGACCAGAGTGGCCCGGGGCCAACCCAAGGAAAGTGGTCCCAGTGGGTCACTGAGCTCTTTGTTTACAGCAGCCTAGAAAGAAGAGAGAGAGACCTAGCACCATTCAGATACCAGCTCTGCTATTTAAAACTGTGGATCACCGATACCTTAGCCAAAGCCTTAGTTCTCTAGAAATTAAACTGCTCATATTTTGGCTAATACTGAATAGAATTGGTATCAGATCAATGCCATAGTACACATCAAATAAATGATCCCTTC
Source organism: Condylura cristata (assembly GCF_000260355.1). Taxonomy (NCBI): domain Eukaryota; kingdom Metazoa; phylum Chordata; class Mammalia; order Eulipotyphla; family Talpidae; genus Condylura; species Condylura cristata. The sequence goes on from NW_004567102.1 coordinate 78,865,291, forward strand.
AGCTTCAGGCACATGCAAGGTACAAATAAAATGTTGATTCGCTGTCCCTTCCTTTTGCTTCTTGTATCTACATCGGTCTCCTTTCTTCTCATACTTCACTTCTCTTCCTGTTTTACAAAGAGTTGGTCATTTAAACATATGTGTCCAAGGACAGAGGTTATGGATTAGGGAAATATGGGATATGTAGACAATGGAATACTACTCAGTTACTTAAAAAAACAAACAAACAAAAAAACAAAAAAACGCTTACCATTTGGGACAAAATGGTTGAAACTAGAAGAGGGTAAGCCAAGAGAAGTAAGTCGGGAGAAAAACAAATACAGATAATAGAGAAGCAAAGCAAACAGTCAGACAAAAATCAAACCAAAGGCAAAGCCTAGAAAACTCATTGTGGAATTGAGACTACGAGAGGGAGAAGCTGGAAACATAATGGGGGTGCTACACAGTGGATTATGTTGAGGACCATGCAAGCCTTCTTGTGGGGGTGTGGTTGAGGACATGCATGTGAGGACGTGTGACCCTATATGCCTGGATCATACAAACCAATGATACTTCTATTAAAAAAAAAAGAAAGAAAGAAAGTTGGGACCCTTCCTGGTAATGCAAGGGTAAGGAAGCAGCACTGCAAGCTAGCCACAGAGCCACTTCAGTGTGAGTTCGACCCCCAGTCCCAGAGGTGACCCATATGGCACAGCAGATCTCTCCTGACCCGCCCACTGTTCCCCTCAGCAGTGTACTTCATCAGTCTGCCTGTTCTGCTCCCCATTCTGTCTCTGGCAAAGCCTCTCACTGCCCCTGCACCTCTGGCTTGCATTTCTGTGTGCATAGAAAAATAAATATTTTAAAAAGAACAGTAATTTAAAAACCAAAAAAGAAAGTTGCTTGATTTTATTGTGTATATCATACAGAGCTGAGAACCTATAGACAAAATCCCTGTTATATTTTACATTTCTATGATGGTAGTTTTAACAAAGTAATTCTACTTACATTAATATGTGCTCTTCAAAGAATGGGTTATCAACTATCAGTCCTCATTATTAACTTTGCCCTTATCAGCAGGTTACTCCAGTGTCACTGGAATCTAGAATATTCATTCTCAGAGAATACAAATTATCATTATACAGCTCAAGAGTTTCATGAGCTCAAGGCTTACATGTTTCATGCCATCAGCATATTATAGCAACACTTGGAAAAAAGTTTAAGTAGATATTGGCTTTTGTGGCCAATACCAAGATTTATCTGTCCAAGACTTATTGATCATTGACCAAATCTTGCTCATTATTATGCCTTGAGGACAAATAAATCTTTATCAGCTGAACATTAATCGATATCATTATGCTTCACTTATGCACATCTTTTTTCCTAACCATATTGGGTTTTCACCCAAATCATAAAATATGAGAGAAACCACTTAGAGAGGTGTGGGGAGGAGTCATGCCAAGAACACTCCTGACTGTGGTACAACCAAGGCAGCTATCACACCCAAAGAGAAAACCAAGGTTTATGGACTATTGCCGACACAGTGAGGTATCTGCAGAATGCAGAAATCAGTTTGGGAAAGTAGGGACTCTGATAAGGGGAAATAGCATAAAACAGAATCAAAGACTTTGGAACTAGGCTAAATTCTAATCATCATCTCATGCTAGAACAGGTTTCTGAGAAAGACCTAGAAAAGAGCTGTGAAGGCAGAAAAGTGATAGCATGCCCAGGAAATTGAATTCATTTTAAACCTTCCTCAGTGATTCAAATATGTAGCCTTCGGGAAAGGCTTACATCTTCATTGGTTGCAAAAATTATCTTTCAATGTTTTCTGTTTTCAACGTAGACTAATTTTATGTTTCTTTGTTGGTTTTTTTAAATATTTATTTATTCATACAGAACTGGGGTACGGGCCAGAGATGTGGAGGGTGAGAGAGCCCACAAGAGACAGAGTGGAGAGCAGAACAGGCAGATCGATGAAGTACACTGCTGAGGGGAGCAGTGGGCGGATCAGGAGAGGTCTGCCACGCCATGTGGATCACCTCCAGGGCAGGTGGGGATTGAACTCATGCGAATATGGTTTAAGCTTCTTAGTGCTGCGCTTTAACCCGCTGTACCATCAGGGAGGGCCCATATGTTTCTTTGTTTTAATAAATCACCTTTGATAAAGCTGAAGCCTTCTGACTTTCATTATATGACCTTTGTTTCTTTTTATGCCCTATAAATCTCACCTGTATTCCAGAACTTTTCCTGTTAAATTACAACTTGTTTTTGTTCTCTTGTTGAAGCTGCCAAGTCCTGTTGTATTTTGATCCGTTCACTTGTTCATTACCCCACCCATCTTGATTTTGTTTGCACATTAATTGGTTTTATTCTCTATCTCAGTCCCAGGTTTTGTTAGACAATGAACCAAAATCCCATAGTCCAGAATCTCCCAAGTCCAGATTCACATAGTTTTTTTTTGTTTATTTTACATAGTTGTTATCATCTCATATTCTTTCTTCCAGTCTGTCCCTGCACCCCTATACACATGTTCTTATGTTAAGCTTTATCAAGGTTAATGCTGAAATTGAAATAGAAAATTTGGACTTCTTGTTGGCCTAGTGGTTAAGTTTCAGTGCTATCCCAGTTAGGGCATGAGTTCAATCTCCAACCCCGGAGGTGACCCACATGGTGCGGCAGACCTCTCCTGACTGTCCCGCTGCTCCCCTCCACGGTGTATTTCATCAATCTGCCTGTTCTGCTCCCCACTCTGTCTCTGGTGAATCCTTTTACTGCCCATACCTTTCAGCTACACCTTCTATAAAAAAAAAAAAAAAAAAAAAAAAAAAGAAGAAGAAGAAAGAAAGAAAAGAAAAAGTAAAAATAAAGCAAGTTATTTATTATGAAAATAAAATTTAATAGGTCTTAAGGTGATTTCTATTAGTACCAAGCTTCCTATCAAAAAACACCAGCACAATGCTAAATACGTGGGAAGGTGATTAATATCTAGCATAGAACTGTGGATGCTTACATACAGGAAAAGCTTCCTTTTTCTTTCTAGTAACCTCGTAGTCATAGTCAAGCTGATTCTGTTTTCACTGTCTTTTGACTTCTAGTTAATAGATAGCTTTAACGTTCACTTAGGTCTGCAGGGACCATGTTACCCTGGGAGGCAGGAGGAGCTGCCCTCTGTACAAAAGTCCTTTATAAGTGTCTGCGGTGATCTAGCCTGGTGTTCCCAACCAATTAAAGCCCATCATGACTGACACGATCATTTCACAGGGATGGATGCCAGTTCCAGGAATTCAGAAAACCAGGGCTGGGAGAGGGAAAGAAATAATGATCTGCCTCCTTACAAAATATTAACGAACAAGTGGTTTTGCTGAGGGCTTTGCAGATTTGTTCTCATCTCCTTCCTAGCACAACTTTTCTCCCACAACCATAATCCCCAGAGCCTTGGTTAGGTCAAGAGAATCCCACGTTGCTTCCCCTCTTCCTATTTACTGGAGAAGGAGGTGCTGGAGCAGTGCTCTATGTCACATCTCAGGATTTGTTCAATCCAGATGTCAGTCCAGACAGAAAGAATAACCCAGAACCTGGGGCAGGCTGGACCCAATGAGCAGCTCAAGTTCTACTCGGTGAATGTAGATTAAAGCAAACCAAAGAAAGAAGGTCCAGACTGGTAAATGAAGTAGGTCACGACACAGCTGCTCAAAATGAAGGTCTTCAGAAGCCATTCACACAATTTCCACTTAGCCAGAGGGAAATACTTTCCTCTGAACACATGAAATCATGTGGGTGCGTTGTGTTGGGGTTACACTGATTAACACATCTGAAACTTGGGGGGAAACATTAATGAACATAATCTTTTGGTGACATTTACACACCACAGAGTAATACCCCTCAGAGCCCTGGGCAACACGTCACTGCGCGGTTATTGAAAGTGAACAAAATACTTGGCTCCCAGATGCACCTCAGGCATTTGCCCATGGTGGCCAAAAATGCAGTGAGCCAGGGGCGGTCAAGGAGTCTTGAAGAGAGGGAGGCAGCTAAGGAGGTGCTGGACTGGCACGTGGGCAAAAAATCTACTGGGAACTTCTCCCACTGCATGTGACCCCCATGCCTGTATTCTGTAGCTCACTTTACAGTCGACATCACACTTTCAAACTCCTGTTCTCTTGCCCTAAACAGCTTTATGAGAGGGGAGCTTTGTGTCCCTCAGAGACAGACACACCAAGGCTGGTGTGGGTGGGTGACGTGCTTCAGAATCCAGCTTCTCAGGCATGCCAGGGCGGCTCTACTTGTTGACTTAAGTTTGTAGTTCTCCCCTTAAAACACAGCTCCCAATGGCTAAGGTAAAGGTTTTTTTCTAAATATTCTCCAAATCTTTTTTCAGACATCAAAAACCACGATGACATTCTGCATCTACTCTTATGGCAACAGTGGCTGTAATCTGATATTCTCTTTGGCAGTGCCTCATTCCAGACTCTTCTGGAAAGGAAATTTTATTGTGATCTTGCCACACATTGGGGGCATTTAATAAGTGCTTCTTCATAATTCCACTATGAACTCTTGCAGGAGCTGTTATTATTTATCATCTTCTATCTTAGTCATTTAGTGGTGTATTTATTCTAATTTTAATGAGTCCAAAATAGGGACTTACTATGTTTAGAAATAATAGGACATTAATATACCATCTTGTGGTAAGACAAGACTGTCCCAAAGATTAGATTTGGTATGTCGGCCTCAATGTAGGCCTCGAAAGTCTGTTGATTCATGTGGCTTTTGTGTGCCCTTTAGGGTGTGACAAAAAGCGGGTAACAGAGAGACGGCCAGGGAAGGCCAGGGACACAGTCAGACGTGGCTTTGCCAACACTCTACTCCGGTGCTCTGATGAAGTCATTCATTCCATCTCTGACGTTCCATTCTTTCCCCTGAAAGGAAGGACTAAGACTGCCAACTGCATGAAAACAGCCTACTGGCACTCTAAAAATTTAAGATAAAATTTCATTGCATATAGAAATTTCATGAAAACCATGAAGATATACTCCTTTTGCAAATATTCAATAGATCTCTTAAAAATACACCCCCATAGAAATATCTTTTAGTGTAGACTCATACCACTTTCTTTACACAAGTATAAATCTTAGGCAGCAAGAAGAGAGTGCGAGAAAACTACACATAACATTCACAGACTTCAGGTGACCATTATGCTAAGGCCTGAATTTTCTTTGTTTGGCTCCACCTGAATCCTTTTCTGTCTAACTGGATTGTAAACCATTGTTTTGTATGTAAGCACAGAATTTAACTTCGGCATAAATTCACCAGTTGTGCACCCCTCAGCCCATTCATCAGTCCAGAGCTTCCTTTGTCCTTATCTATACCGAAACAGTGAATTCATATTTCCTCCTCAAAAATTCAGGGATGGTTCACTAAAGATGATCCTTTCAATAGATTTCTGAGGCATAAAGTTGAGACATGTTTCTTTTTTTTTTTTTTAAGCAAGAAGAACTGCCGAGCCACTTTAGCCTAAGGAGTCGTGGCTATAAAAAAACTGCACACCTCACAGGAATGCATTACTTGGCTGGGAGACAGAAGCAACCCAGTAATGATGGCCCATGATAAGATCATGTCGCCACTGCTTTATAAACAAAAGCTCTTCAACAAAACCCATGTCAGCAAAAGGTTCACTTATTCCTGCTTTACTGAGCATGAAATGGGATTGAAAGATGGTATTAAATGGATTATTAAACTGAAGAAATGATGTCTTGTGATCTTTCACACCAAAGCCCCCACGTGGGACAGGCATTGACTCAGTGAAAAACACTCCAGACATTCAGGTTCTTTATATGGAGCTGAGCCTTTCGAACGTGAGGCTGAAAGTTTTATTTCCCATCTTCGTGCTGAAACTGTAATCCCTTTAAGATTACAGTTGCTCTTCAGTTATGTTATTCAAATGTTGCTGTGTAGAAAGAGAATGTTTGTGAGAACATATATATTTCAAACATAGACTTGTCATGTATCAAGGAAGGCAAAAATAATATTTTAGGGGCGAACTTAATATAGCATATACACATGTTGATTTTCAGTGATGCAAACCTAAAATTTATATATTACAACATGGTGATACTTCAATACAAATGTTAAACTTTTAAACAAGAAGGAAAGCAGAAATGTTTAACAACACAGGGCAGCATCTCCTTTTAAAATGCTTTTATGTGTTCTTATTTGAAATAAATATTTTACTTAGAAAAAACAAAAGAAAAAAATGGAAAAAAAAAAACCAAACCATTTTTAATGGTTTTCTAGAATCTCCCCCACAATTATTTTTAAATTTCTACATGTCCCAAATTACACACAAATAATGTGTTTAAAACTTTGCTTGGATTAAGCTTTTGAAAACAAATTATACAATGAATTCTCATTTATTCAAAACCTGAAGAACTAAGGAATAATCATTATTCTTCATTTTATATAAATGAAATTGACATTAATTTCTATGTAAAGATGCAGACCACAGAATGGCATTAGTGGTAAATACATACTTTATGTACAATGTCTGCAAATTATAATTAATTTAATATGGTAATTCAGCTAAACAAAGAACATCAAATCCACATATGCCATTATCATAAACAATCAAAAACTATATGTTCTGAATAGACTTTTACCCAAGCAGACTGAACATAATGGACATTTTGCAAAGCTTTAAATGTTTATATGAGATAATAAGAATGTTAAAAATTCACAGACTAAAAATTACTACACTTAGTAATCAAACATATGGGTTGATCACTGAAGCAGCATTTACCCAGGGGCGTTAGCTCAAGATGACCTTGAACTTTAGGTTTTCAAGATGAGTAGGAGTTACATCTCTCCCATGATGACAAATCTAAAAGGAAAATCACATAGAACAAAGCATAAAGGCAATGTAGAAAAATCCTGGCCCTTCCACATGCACCCCCTTGTTTATTGCCACTCTATTTATATTCGGGAAGATGTGGAATTAATTAACAAATAGATGCCTGGATAAAGAAGATATGATACATATACATGATGGAGTATTACTTAGCAATCAAAAAAGATTAAACTCATCTCTTATGCAGCAACATGGATGGAACTGGAAGGGATCATAAATAGTGAAATGAGACAGAAAGAAAAAGAAAAATTCCGGATGATTTCACTCATAGCAGAAGCATAAGGAATAAGGGAAAAAATTGTAATAAAGTAAAAATGAACCATTATAAACCAGAAACATTCTACGGGGATTGATGGGGGACAGGATCAAAACTGGGGTGGGAAGAGCATATGTGACTATGGTGATGGCACACTGGTGAATTGATGGTGGGAAGTCCATGGGGATTACAACCAAGATTACAAAAATGCACAAAATGAAGAATGATGTAAAACAATAAATAAATAGTTAGATTTAAATTTAAAAAGAGAGAGAGAGAGAAAGAAAAAAAGAAAAAATCTGGTCCTTCAACACTCATCCATGTTAGACTTCAAGTCGAGAATGCACTTTACCATAGCCCTGGGTTGAAGATTCCATCAGTAACTTCGCAGAGACAATGTGCATCCTCTGTGGAAACCCACCTGCAATCCAGGTCTCAGTGAAATGTTATGGACAAAGTACAAAGGAATAAAGAGTTTGCTATGAACAACCTAAATACATAAATCAACAAGTCTTCATATGTAAGACTTCGGATAATGTGATTCTCAGAAACAGAATATTAAATAAGTACACTTAATATGTTTATAGAAAATAAAGTAGACTTGAAATTTTGTGCCAGAGCAAGAGTTTTTTGTTTTGTTTTGTTTTGTTTTTGTGTGCATACAGAACTTGGGTACAGGCTAGAGATGCAGGGGCAGTGAAAGGATTCACCGGAGAGAGAGTGGAGAGCAGAATAGGCAGATCGATGAAGTACATTGCTGAGGGCAGCAGCAGGCAGGTCTGGAGAGGTCTGCCACGCCATGTGGGCTCCTCTGCAGCAAGTGGGGATCGAACTCATGAGGAAATGGCTTTTTGGCTTCTTAACCGCTGCACCACCGCCACCAGGGAGGGCCTTTTTTTTTTTTTTTTTTTAATGATCAAGGATTGTGCCCTCCCTGGTGGTGCAACAGGTTAGGATGCAGCACTGTAAACTAGCCATGGCTGCTTCAGTGTGAGTTCGATCCCCAGCCCCATAGGTGACCCACATTGCATGGCTGACCTCTCCCATCTCGCTCACTGCTCTCCTCAGCAGTGTACTTCATCTATCTGCCTGTTCTGTTCCCCACTCTGTCTCTGGTGAAGCCCCTTACCACTCCTGCTTCTCTGCCCTGTACCCCAGTTCTGTATGCATAAATAAATAAATCTTTAAAAAGAAATGATCAAGGATTTTTGAAAAAGAACTAATAGAACTTTCGGGGATGGGGGGTGGATATGATGAACAAAGCTAAAATCAATATGATTAGACACACTGAAGTGGGAATTTAAAAACTGAAAAGTAAATTCAAAGAAAAAGTTCAAGCTTTTCTCAGAGCAAGAAGATGTGAAGTATAAAGGACAAGTTTAAAAACTAAAATGGAGTCAGGGTATGAAGTAAAAATAAGCCTTCTATGTTCTTGATAGAACTGTAAACTGGTCCAGCCTTTATGATAAAGAGGATGAGTCTATATAAAACTAGCAATTACACTACTGGGTGTCTACTCAAAGAATACCAAAACACAAATTTGAAGGGATATGTTCACTCCTGTGTTCAATGCATCACTATTTACAATAGCCAAACCATGGAAACAACCTAAAGTCACCAAAACAAATGAATAGATCACGAAAATATTATATATATATATATATATATGTATATATACATATATATATATATATGGAATACTACTTGGCTATAATAAAGGTAAATTCTTGCCATTTGGGGTTGGAACTGGAAGGGATTATGATAACTGGAATATGTCAGAAGGAAACAAGACAAATACTGGATTGTATCACTTTTGTATGTAGTATGTAGAGCCATAACAAATAATCAAATAAAGACAAACCAAAAACAAACTCTAAACTTCTGAACTGAAGCAACCAGAGTGAAAGCAGAAGGGTAGAGAGAAAACAGAGGAGAGAATACATGAGCAATGGTAGAGGGTGATGATAGTGAGTATGGACTGGTTACAGCACCTAAAGGTAACAATACCTGAGCAACACTATAAGCCAAAATTATCTTAATTTAAAAAAGAAAATGTAGACACACCAAAAAATGAAACAAAACCAAAAACAGAAAGGATGAATATTAGAACAACTATAGTTCAAGGAGGAGGAATATAAGAAATGGAAAAAAAGTACAAATCCTCAAAATCAGGAAACCGAAACCCTACAAATCAAAGTAGATTAAACAAGTAAAAGGAAACCCATACTAGGAAAGATTATAGTGAAGGTGCAAAACATCAAGACAGAGAGATTATACACACAAGAAAAAGGGTCAGTTACGACAAAGTAATAAAAATTACACTGACAGCTGATCTCCTAACAGAAACAAAGAAACTCAGATACAGTTTTCTTCACTGTGCTGAAGAGAACAAGCCCTTCAGCAGTTATTCACACCATGAAAATGCTTTCAAGAGAGAAGTTAAGATGACGATATTACTAGAAAAACTAACGCTGAGAGAAGTTTCTACTATAGACCTTCATTAAGTAAATTCAAAAGGAAGTTTTTTAGGTAGAGGGTGGTTCAGATGGAAGACCTGGGACTCCAGAAGGAAACAAAATGATCAAGAAAGATGCAAACCTTTTAAATCAACTACATATAAAAAAATAATAATCGTTTGTATGACAAGAGTAGACTGAAATGAGGCTAAAATAGTCAATAATAGTTACAAGTCTAGAGCATAAGACCAGAGATAAAGCAGAAGATGCTTTTGTTATCTGGGGACTAGAGAGTCTGTTTATTATTTCTGAACAGCAGTCAGTTGAGGGTGGGAATTTAAGAAAGTGGACATATGCTTCGCCTATATTAAAATACTTTACCAGTATTATCTCTTCCCCATATTTAGCCAGAAAACAATTATAGTTTTATTTAAAAGTCAATTACTTTCATATCAGTAATATTGGTCAAAATGTGCTTTTAAAATTTTTTTAATTGAGGTAATGGTTTAAACATTTTATATGATTCACAGTAATACACTCCTGCAAATTTCTGTTATTGTTACTTTTACTTTTTTTCCCATTAAATATCCAAGTATCACACATTTCAGCAATATTATGTTTATCACAATGACATGTGAGTGCGATAAGGCAGTTTTCAAGTGCCATTCCAAAAAGCATTTGACTCATGTAAGTAATATTCCATGTTGGCATATCCATGAAATAGAGCAACAAACGGGACGAAGAGTACCTGTGAAGAGGCAATCTTTCCTTCAAGATTAAGGAAAGGCACCGCGGTTTCATTTCTCTTATTTTTTGTTCACAAGTGGGGAGTTTAGTATAGACCCAGGTGTTAAAAATATCTCCCAAAAATAGAAAATCATATAAGTCAAACTACAGTGGAAATCACCCTCCCCCAAAAAGCAAACAAAAGAAATGAGACAAAATCTACATATATGCAGATGCTTTTTCTCAAATCTCAAATTCACACACCATGCTTACAAGGAGAGATGATGCTAAGTAGAAAGCATTAGCATCGTTTTATTTTGCATGTGTGCATTTTGAGACGTCTGTCATTGGTGAGTTATGATGTCCTCTTTTAAGGAAAGATTGATGAACCACATTTCTTGAAAAACTGATTTTTTGCCTTTGATTTATGGAGAATCCTATCAACTATGTCCACTTAGAATATCAACTACAAGATGTTTCAGATTTAACAATTGGAATTAAAGTGGATTGATTAAAATTTCTGAATTTTAATGAATGACATCTTAAAACCTCAATAGCAGAACTAACTAATAAAAGATGTTTTGGGGAAAATCAAGTCTTAAAAAGCAGAATAGCTTTCCCACTTTTAAATAAGCTTTGCCCTTCATGTGTAAGATCAATTTGATACCATCAGGAAAAAGAATCATGTACTAAAATGCTTAGCCTGCAAGATATATTGAACTGCGTGGCTCGGTGAAGGCCCCAGTGGACTGGATGAGGATGGTGCAAAAAAGAGGCATGAAGGCATGAATTTGAAGCCAGCCAAGTAAACATGAACTGTATTTTTTTCCATCTACCTGAAGGTGTGGAAGGGTAAATTTAAAAGGCTCAGGTTAGTCCCACTGGAATGTCAATATGAAAAAGAATGAAGATGTTAAAGATAATTGCTAAGGAGCGATTCTAAAGATTGACCATAACATTTTAGTTGAGTAAGGAAGTAAGGACATAGGAGTGTGTAAGGTCAGGGAAATGGATGAAGCAAATGAGTAAGGATGGAGGAATTATAGGTGCAGATGGGCAGAAGGACTGCGATGGGATTCTGGAGGAGTGAGTGTGAGAGGCATGAGACAAAAGCCACAGAGTGGGACATTCTCTAGCAGGTGATGGTAATGAGAAGGTTGAGCATGATGCTCACAGGAGTGAGTGCTGAGGTAGGTGGAGACAAGGTAATTGGAAGAAACCAAGAAACAGAGATCAAGGTACTGGAGAAACAGAGATCAAAAAATTGGGGAAATGTCCTATGTCAATGAAAAACTTATCCTGAGTTATAACAGGAGTAGTTTTGGAGAGAGTGAGCCAAGACCTAACATATACAGCCAGTAAGAAGGAGTGTCCTGAAGGTTGGTAAGGAATGTCAAGTTGGTAACCAAATGGTGTTGTTTGAAGGTTTTAGATACAACAGTGTTTCTTTTTATAGGAAAGGAGTGAAGAATGATTCAGAAGGAACACAAAGGCACATCAAAACTTACCTTACCCTTGAATCCAGAGAGGAAAGGGTGGAAGGTGGGAAAATGGCTACCAGTTGAGGGAGATATGAGGGCAGCATTTCCCTTAGGGGTACACAGGGCAAAAAGCAAAGAGGTCAAATGGATGAGATTTTGCCAGTGATTGATTTGATTTTCAGAAGGCACAGTGGAAGACTTCCCACAATGGTGTGGAAGTTGGTGTGCAGGAGACGAAAAACAATCTAGGCTTTATTTTTGGGGCCAAAACAATCAGGGATAATAGCTGTGGTGTATTAGTCCTGAAGCCTCTGGGCAGGAAGTGATGAGAATATCGTGATGTGGTGGTCTTGAAAGGCGTGTGCAGCATTCTGGGCATCTATTTGGTCCCAGATAACAGAGGAAGTGTTGATGCTGGAAGTGTCTGGATCTTTACTACATGCATCTGTTTATTATCTAATCATGTGTTGACTTTCCAGAGATACTGTAAGGTACCCTGTCATTGTGTCTTTTCACTGTACTTCCTTTCCCTGCTTGACTATCAGAGCTGTTATGATTGAGTTGTGCCCCCCCCAACCCTGTCAGATTCCTACATTAAAATCCTTCTTCCGGTATCTCAGACCATTTTTGGAGATAGTTTTTACGGAGGTAATCAAGCTTAGAAAGGTCATTCAGGTGATCTAATCCATATGACAAGTTTACTAATAAAAAGGGAGATTTGGACCCAAAGGCACACACATAGGGACAGCGCCTTGTGACAAAGAAGGCAGCAGTTTTAAGTCAAGAACACAGGTCCAGAACAGATCACTCCCTCAAGCCTCAGAAAGAACCAACCCCACTTATAGGGGGGGAAGAAAAAAAAAAACTCAGTGACAACTGTTCAATATGGTAGGTTTTTCAGAATCATCATGATAGACACAGGGACCATGGCAATGGTCCTACCTAATGTTACAGAGGAGATGTAAGGCTCAACCACAAACACAGTGCGGGTGCTTCATAGCCAAGGAACATCAGAGACAGAAAATTACTAAGGGGAAACATCAGGGACAGGGAGAGTTCTGTCTACACAGCCTAACAGGACCAGACATTATGAGAGGACACGGAAACATGAGGAAGCTGATCATATGTCAAGTTTGTTGGGTGGGGGCTGGTTAAACTGATTTAGCAGGATTCTCGATAGAACTGGACTTTTCATGGGGAGCTTTAGGAGTCTGACTAAAGTTTGGTCAAACAAAAAAATCTTTGTCACATCTTAATTGCAGACCTCTCATCTCTAGATAGTGAGACAATAAATTTCTGTTCTGTTAGCCACCCAGCTTGTGACACTTTGTCACAGGAGCCCAAAAGAGTGAATGCAATCTATCTATGTGGTAAATTTCTGGTGAGCAGGGACTGAATGCCTCTGTCTCTTCAAAGCCTAGCAGCCTAACACACACCTTACTCGGATTTAGCCGCCATTTAGGCAAGGTATGGGTATATTTTCTTTTTATGCAAGTATTTTTTATATTTTTAATGTATTTTATACTGTATTATAATTAGATAAGGAAGTTGCAATTAATTAATAGGACTCAATTAATAGGAACATAGAAATCTGGAATTAGATTATGACTGTGCTATTTGCCATAAACAATTTGGACCCAGCACCACTGGGTCAAGTTCAGTCGACTGAACTTATGCCAAAAATCAAACATTGTTATAGTGAGTTTCCTTTTGATTGCTCTGACTTTAGGTGATTCCAGAGTTCTGTCTTCTGGGTCCAATTCACAGCACTTGTATTCTCCCTAGATATGTCTTCACCTATGTCTTTATATTATATGAGTCATTTTTTTAAATCTGCTTTTATTGAGAGGAGGTGGGAAGCTGGGTCAAGTACACCTTTGATGTATTACTAATTATATTCCTTATAATTTATTGAAAGGAGAGAATAATTTGGGGAGCTTTGGCAACCTACATGAATAGAATTGATGATGGAGGAAAAACCATATTATGAATAGCCTTGGAAGTGGAATACATTTGAATGGGATTAAAGATATTCATCAGCAGTAAGGGTGACAGTTCACAGTGTGATCTGCTTGGCTATTCAGCTACCTGAATATGATGAGATGCCTCTAACTCAACTTCCACTGTTAATCTCAGAATTCATAGTTTAAATGCCCATGAGCAGTAAGATTATCATTAAAAACCAACTTCAACAAAAAAAAAAAAAAAAGAAAAAACAAGAATGTCAGCAGAAATGTTAAGTTCTAAATTAAATTTGAGAAATTATTATGCAGGATTGGAAACTGTCTAAAATATACTTTCAGATGCTTTTCCTATCTTTCTCTTTATATATATATATATATATATATATATGGGACCTCTTCTCATATATAATATATGTATAATACTTATAACAAAAGCTTGAAAGATGTTAAATCTATAAAAGTAAACACAGTGCAGGAAATGAATGAACCAGCTGTTTATTGCTGTATAACTCATCATCTCAAAACTAAGTGACTAAAACAATATGAGCCCTGAGGTGCTGAGGTAGATTGGATTCAGCTAGCGGTTCTCACCTGGGGTCTGCCATACAGTTGCAGGCAGTGACTAGAGCTGGAGACACCTCAATGGACTCCTCCCATCCATGCTTGGCTCCTGATACTGAATGTGTGCTGGCTTGTGGCTGGGACTTTGAGCCAGAACAAATCTAGCTGGCCCCTGCTTCCTCCTAGTATAGCAGCTGGAGTATCTCAAGAGAAAGCAGGCAGAATGCCCATCTTCTTTGATGACCCTCCCTTGGGTCTCCAGATTCAGTGGGCATCTTTATGGGAGGCACACTGATATCAAATCATAAAAAGAATAAGACTGAAGACCTTGCTGTGGCTGCTTAGATGATAAGGTGCTCTAGTCTTCTCTCTGACTCCAGTAATTCTCATCTGTCCTACAAGCAAAACACACTGGTACCTTCCCTCAAAAACCCAAAATGCAATCCACTGTGGCACATTCTAAGTCATGTCTGAATGACATGACTAGGTCTAGAAGTCACCATCTAAGTCATGTCTGCATGAGGAAAGCCCATGGGTATAGATTCCTGAGATGCCCTTTCCCTCCCTGTTTGAATGCCTATGAACTAGCACAAGTTCTCTCCCCTTCCTCTCCATAAACCCATCGCATAATGCTGAGACAGATTAAGATCACTATTCCACAGGCTCTTATGCAAAAGGAAGGAAAACTGTTTTATAGCTGAGCACAGCATTCCAGGGTCTGGATGATGAAGGCTCAGTCCTGCGCCTTGTTCTTCACTGTAGTTTTTAGCTCCTCGCTCTGAGCTCTTTGTCCTGCTCTGGAATTGTGTTTTCTCCCAAATTTATAACAGAGCATCCTTCTTACCCTGCTTCCTACCCATCAAATATTGAGTGTTCAAAAGTTCATTTTTAAAGTCTCTTCCCCTTTTAATGTCAGCTGGTGATGTTCTGCTGGAACATCGCCCTTAAAAACATTGGGGGAGTTTCATTCATTCCCTGATAACCCACTTCACAAGAAAAAGCTGTAAAGTAATCTTCAAGCCCTTCTTCATCTTGCTGGGTCTCCTGAGGGACAAGGTCTTTAACATGCTCAGGAGCTTTTTATCTGTCTGCTTAGATCTTGTTAAGGTCTTCATGGAACATGTTACAGTCACTCCTTGACTTCATCCTGGAAACACTTGTCCCTCACACTTTTCACTACTGGATTTGATCTCTTGGAAGGCATTCCTTCATTTTGGAAACATTTGTTATCGAGAGAAGTGAATGAAAAAGAATGTTATTTCAAATTCAGGAAAAGCCTAATTCCCATAACTGTAACATTTCTTTCTCTAGCTTTTCTTTCCTTCCCCACTTGATTATAAATCACAAGAAGTCAGGTGGAAATGTCAGTATTGTACTTGGTAATATTCTTACTTGGTAACACCTTACTTGCAGTTGATGCTGGCTGTCTGCTGGGCCTCAGCTGAGTCTGCTGACTAGACATCTCCCCAGAGCCTCTCCGTGAAGCCCGGGCTTCCTCACAACATGGCTGCTGTATGCCCAAAGCAAGTGTTACAAAAGAGACCAGGTGGCAGCCTCATCCCTTTGGGGTCCTTGTCTTAGAACTTGCATTGCATTTCTTCCCCTGTAGTTAACAGTGCCACCCAGATTCAAGGAGTGACAAACCCCATCTGCCAGTGAGAAGAGTAAGAAAAGCATGTGGGATAGGAAGTCTTAATTCAAACATCTTGGAACAGCCAATCTGCCACGCTGGTGGTGTCCACAAAAAAAAATAAATAAATAAATAAACAACAAAAAAAAAATCTGTGGTATCTTGCGTTCAGGCTATGAAATCACTTTGAGGAATGGTGTTTACCTACAATCACTGAGCACTTCATCACTAGAATCCAAAACAAAATAATTCATGTCTTTGCTCTTTCTCAGCCTATGGAACCAAGCTCTAGATTAAATAGCTTATAACCAAATGTCAGCGGTAGCAGTAAGAAATAGATGAAACTGAAGGAATTTCTTTTGCTTTTCTTTCTATTTTTATATTAAGATTTGGAAGACATTGTAGTAGAATAATCTAGAAAAAACTTGTCATTTAACTTGTGTTGAGAGGCAGACTATAGAAACTTTCTTAGCACAACTATATTCTGTTTACCTTACTCAAATCATCTTGATAAAGCCACCATCTCCCCTTTCCTCAATGTTCAGAATCAGTGTAAAGACCATTTCAGCTCTAAATTAGTTCAGCCCCATGAGGCCAGAGTGTAACCAATCCCATGTTCCCTTCACACTTCATCATAGGAATTCTGAATGAGAATTTTGTCTTACTCAGGGATATGTCTCTAGAGCCTTGAATATTAGCTGGCATCCCATGGATGCTGATTTGCATCTGGTGCTAATGCAATAGGAATGTTAATAGAAATTAAAGGAAAGTCTTGACCTTTAATCTGCCCTGCTGAATTGTAACTTTCTCAGGTTCAAAATAGCCCATGACAGTCAAAAATAACTCATTGTCTTACAAAGTCCTTTATGAGGAGAATATTATTATCCTTATTTTACACAGGTGAGGAAATTCCACATTCAGGGAATGAAGTGCTTGCTGCAGAATCACACAACTTTTATCTACCGTATCTACATCTGTCTGCGTAAAAAGGCCAAAGGCCTACTTCAAAACCACTACACTAAGTGGCTTATTAGAAGAGATGACATCTTGGTTCTATCTGGCTCTGAATTCTAAAATATCATAACATACTTTCTCTTCTCACATTCGTGTTCTCAGCTTACTACAGGAAGGACATTCCAAACTACCCTATTCCATAACTGAGTATCATTCTAGCTCAGAACATTAACCCAGTAGAAATCCAGACCATTATTCCACCTCTTCGTATTCTCTCCAGACTGCAGTCGTTGGGCCTAACAAGAGTGTGCAGCAATGATTTACTGCACTTTAAACAGGTTTCAAGTGAATGAGAGGCAGACCATACAACCGATGGAGACCCATGCAAAAAATAGCAAATTCTAGATAATTCAAAGCTACATGTTTATCAAGATGTAGGCCCCTGTCACCTGTCACCCTGCTACTTCTTGTTGCCTGGGACTGCAAAGAAAAGACAAGGAGTGATTGAGTGCGTTTTTTTTTTTTTTCTGTGCTTTTTGTTTCTGTATTTCTCTTAAACTCTTGTCCCAATCTGTTAGGCATTCCAGCAACTTTATAAATGGACAATTTTAAGCAAATTCTAGATAATTAGGCTATGACAGAAACTAGACAAGTCTCTCTCAACTTTGGCACTAGTGACAATTTGCACCAGATAGTATGTCATTTGTGGTAGGTTGCCCTGGACCCTGCAGGATGCTTGATGCCATTCCCTGGTCTCTCCGGGTGGACATGAGACATAGCACTGCTCTTGGCCATGACAACCCAAAATGCCTCAGACCAAACTGCCTTGAAGGAAAAATCCCTCCCCTGTTGTATTTCTCAACATCCCTGTCCCCAGCTGCCAAGTTTTGACTGAGAGTAAATGTTCTAGGTGTCGTCTATTTTATTCTGCAGATGACAGAGTCTAGCTTGAATCAAAGACAATTTACCTAATGAAGTTAGAAAGTGTGGTATCAATGGAGAAAGGCTGTTCTGTCTGGGTGAGCGCTCTGTTCCTTGGGCTTCCCTCTCCCTGGTGTGAAACGCCCCTGGCTATGGCAGGGCTGTGATGTACAGTTGTTAAAAAAAGGACGGCAGCCAAAGCAATGTGATGGTTTTGTTACCCCCAAAGTGTCTCTGAAATTCAAAGCTACATGTTTATCAAGATGTAGTCCCGTCACCCAGCTACTTCAAGTTGCCTGGGACTGCAAAGAAAAGACAAGGAGTGATTGAGTGCGTTTTTTTTTCTGGTCGTGTATTGTACCTGAGTTCTGTCTTAGTCGGCTTCCTAAATAGAATAATCAATGCCATTATCTCTTCCTCCCTCATCTAAATCACATCAGGACTCTACAGTAGATCGATAGTTACAACAAAGAAGGCCGAAGCTTTCATTCCAGGGGGACTCATTACGCCACTACCCAGGATCTGGGTATGGATTCGTGGAAGGTTATCTACTCCTCGTAGGAGTTAACAACAGCTGTCAGTTACTAATACCGCGCCGCCACCCCGCCCCAAAAGCTGCGTGTGTGCAGGAAAACGGCCAGAAACAGATAAGCGTGCTTCCTTCTCTCCCCCTTTCTCTGACTTCCCCTCTCTCTCCATAATATTTGCAATTGTCTCCTTTAGCAGTGTAAAGTGTTTGAGCCTTCATTGAGATTCTCAGCCAGTACAGGTTGCATATAAACAGACTCACATCTGCTACACTATTACAAAGCCTAATTAAAATAAATTCAGATCTTAAATTAGTCCTTTCAGTAACATTTATTGCCTAAGCCACTGGGTGATAAAATAGATAATTTGGTTAAGCTGAATAGAAAGTGATTTTTTTCATTGTATTTCCTGACCAGTTCCAGAAAAGGAGGGGAAAATAAGGGAATGATTATGTCCTCATGTACCAGATTTTCCAGGAGGCCTGTGTTCCTGGGGGTTCCTCTTAGCCCAGGGGTCATCTTGGGCTAATCTGTCTGCAGTGGGAGCTAAAATGGCATCATGGACGAGATACAAGGCAAACCTCTCTCAGCGAAAGGGCTGCTTCCTGCTCTCTACAGGCTCTAACAGACCCTGATACTGCAGTGGTGGGTTAGAGCTGCGACCTGATCTAGGGACCGTTTGATAGGGAATCCCACAAGCCAGGAAAACCAGAATTATGTTTACTTTCTCCCCACAGCTTCAAATCCTTTGCATGGACTTTTTTTTTTTTTTATTACCTGCCAATGTGATATTTTAGTAATGCCACTCTATTGCTTGAATTCTCTACAGCTCTGTTAGTTATCCAGATCTCTTGGTGTTAAAATCAGTTTCCCATAAGTCTCAAAGATGTAGATGGTGCTTTTTCAATGAAGAGACTCATTTTCTTTTTTTTTTTAGTTAAAAACAAAAAGCCTTTTTTGAAAGTTGACTGCATGCATAGTACTGAAATTCTGACCTAAGTATAAACATATTTGTTGTTCCTGGCATAAAGAAAAATAAATGGCAGGAATAGACCTGCCATGATATTTTACACTAATTATACTTCTCTGGATTTCCTTTTTTTTTTTAAGATTTATTTATTGGTACATACAGAACTGGGGTACAGCCCAAAGGCACAGGGCTGGTGAGAAGATTCACCAGAGACAGAGTGGGAAGCAGAACAGGCCAACCGGCGAAGTACACTGCTGATGGGAGCAACGGGTGGGTCAGGAGAGGTCTGCCACGCCATGAGGATCACCTCTTGGGCGGAGATCAAACTCATGCTGAAGTGGCTTTAGCTTCTTAGTGCTGCATTTTAACCCGCTACGTCACCAGGGAAAGCCCTGGAGTTCCTTTTAATAAGGGCCAGTCACGTGCCTGCCATGCTCTGAAATGCCCTGTGACTGTAGCCCTGACCAGGTTACTTTCATCTATTGGAAGATTGTCGTGTTGCTTGTTGTTCCTGGGAGCACCTCAGGAAGTTGGAAAGCAGTGAGACTGGGGCAATTGCAGCTTCCAGATCCACTGAAGCCAGAGCTGTTTCCATTTGAATCAATGTCATGAAGCCATGCAAGAGCTAGAAAGTTCTAGATCTCTGGATCTGCAGATTCTTTGAAATCCTGGAACCTCCAGGATATCTGGGGGAGAACTAGCCTGGTGTCAAACATCGTTGATTAGAGTTCAGATCATTAAGAACTCTTTTAAGTTGTGGGATTTCCTCTTACAACTTTGCTTATTGCCGGCCCTCCCTGGTGGCGCAACGGGTTAAAACACTGCACTAAGAAGCTTAAGCCACTTCCTCATGAGTTCAATTCCCGCCTTCCCTGGAGGTGAACACATGGTGCGGCAGACTTCTCCTGACCCGCCCACTGCTCCCCTCAGCAGTGTACTTCGTCGATCTGCCTGTTCTGCTCCCCACTCTGTCTGTGGTGAATCCCCTCACCCTCCGCATCTCTGGCCTGTACCCCAGTTCTGTATGAATAAATAAATAAATCTTTAAAAAAAAAACTTTGCTTATTGCAAGTTATTTTTAAAAGAAACACACCTCCCTTGCAGTATTGAGCCTATATGTGTTCAACTTTTCCTGTGATAATATTTTCATTCAAAACTATTTATTGATGGAGGGAACAAAACACACTATTTATTTTGTTTATTATTTGGCTTTAATTACTCAACAGCTATTTTTGTTATGTGTTTTCCTAGTTTTGTCCTGTTCCACTGGTATTTATACTTTTCAGGATTCCCCTGCCACCCAAAAGTAGAATGTTGCTCATTTTTATGATTTGATAGGTGAATTGGAGGTCTGGTACACTCAAAACATTTCTATAAATTAATGGGAATAGCATTCCCAGGCCCAAAAAATAACCTGTCAAATCATAACAAATTGAAATGTTAAAATTTTGGGTAAGGGGCACTGGTTCTTGCTTGAATTTTGCAGGTACAACTTTATGCTCTGATGCTGCCTTTGTGACTCAGCCCAAGTCTCTTTCCCTTCCTCTTTACACATAAATGAACTAACAGTAGTGAATTTCCTGTGTGCTGTCTTTGCTCCTTCCAGGAGATCTCACCAGTGTTTTTAGCTGCTCTCCACTAGACCCAGATCGTGTCTTCAAGACACGAGTCATGTACAGTTTTATTTCTTTACAAATATGAAGTATTTTCCACAAATTTCTTTCAAGGCCTTTTCTGAGCAATCACCTGGCACCTGTCCTGGTATTTAAAAAATGCTGCATCCCTTTCTGTGGGGAGAAAGTCAATTCATGGAGAGAGTTTTAATTTTGATTCCTGTATCAGCATATTATTTCAAGAGTGATTTGTATGCATTTCTCATTTCTCCTCTAATTTTGTACAATCTTCCTAAGTTGCAATTAAAGGAAATAGTGTGTGTGTATAAATACATACTATATTCATATTATATTATGTAAGTATATACATATTGAGCAATGCATTTAGAAGCATTTGGAATAAGTTGTTTTGTTTCTATTGCTGCACTATAACAACATAGTATAACAATGTAGTAGGGGAACATTTGGGTACCCCATCCTGGCCCTTCTTAGAAGTTCTTAATTAATGAAAAGGTATGAACATTTCTTGACATGGGCTAATAACCATCTGTCACTGCCTATGTTTTACTGCTATATAGTCTGTGCTGCTGGAGACCAAGGCAGGTCCCTGAGCAAACAGTTTGTATCTTTAAATCAAAAAGGGGTCGTTAGGTAACATACCCCCAACATCCTTCCCATATAAAACTGCAAAGTTACATTAGGTGTAGCACTTTAACCTTTGCCATGTTGAGGAAGCAATGATAGCAGAATTTGGCCTCCATCCCTGAAGGGCCCATAAACACGCCGTGCAGATGCCAGGTGATAGATCACAAGCTTATAATATGTACTTCTGGCTCCTTCGTCTGTTACTTTAAAAATATGGTTGCTGGTAAACGGACCACACCCAGATGATCTGCTTCTCAACCACACTGACTTCATGTCCCTCTGATGGTTTTTGACATGATCCTTCACCTAAGGGTCAAGGATCAGAAGCACAAAAAGATGAATGAGTCATTACCAAGACACCAACAGGGAGGGTACCCCAGTCAATATTCCTGCACTTCACCTACTTGGGGAACACTGTAAGGCAGGACCCCCCAGTTGGGTCTGTAAATACTGTTGCAGGGCTCTGAGCGAGATAACTAGGAGATGTTACCATCAAGGTGGTGGCCATTGATGTTTGACCATCATGTACTAGTGAAGATGGGAGGAAGATGCAAAGGGACAAGAATTGAACGCTGGAGCCTTGTCCCACATGGGAGGGGCAGAAGAGGAAGGTAAAAGCATTCCAGGAAGGAACAATTAGAAAAGAAGGAGAGGGGAGAGAATGCCAGGGACCCCCAAGGGGAACAGTGGAAGCAAGTCACTTCCAGGCTAAAGAGGAAGGGCATGTATGCTGAGCCTGGAATGTTTAGTGTCCCAAGGTGACCTGTGGAAAGAGAGTTGTACTTCTAGATCCGATACTAATGGAGTAAAATCGAAAAGAACAAAAGAAAAAAGGAAGTGAAAAAAAAAATTTCACAGACCGTGGAACAGGTCTATGCACCCCTAGAAGAATCATACTTTCTATGAAGAACTGCTTAAAAAAAAATTCAGTCATCTCAGTAAAGCAAGATTGGGTGAGCAATTTAGAACATTCTAGTCCTGGACTGCCAGAACTCCTCCCTCTTGGTTCCTGGGCAGCAGAGATGCTGAGCAAGAACACAGAGCCACATCACGAGGGAATGGTTTGAAGGCAGTTGGTTTTCAAGGGAAGTAACTCTTAATGTTCATCCTTTTCACAGAGGTTTCTAATGCTTTCGTCATCTCTGAACACACTGAATACAAAGAGAAACATTCTGCAGTAGGGATTTCTGATCTCCTTCCTTTTTTTTGCGCTTCAAGATTTCCAACTCAGCCTTTATGGTTGAATGTCCTTCCAGCAAAATGCCACCCCATTATCCTCTTTGGTAGATTGTGAGGTGGGTCCCAGGAAGATGAAGAAAAGAAAGTTCTCCTGGAGATGGGGAGTATGGTGTCGCAAAACAGTGGGTTTTCTCCCTGTGGCCTCTCACCCCAAAACTAGCATCTCTTAGGGCTTTGACTTGGGAAAAGTCAAATCTTTGAGCCCCCATTACTATTATATTGGATGCTGCTTTTTGACGGTTCAGGATATTTCCTAATAAGACCTGTTTTCTTAATATGCTGTTTGGAAATATAGTATATTCATATAGGAAATCTAGGAACACTCTATGCTTAAAACCTCCCTCACTTTTTTTTTTATTTGTTTATTTGTGCATAGAGAACTGGGGTGCAGGCCAGAGATGCAGGGTAGGTGAGAGGATTCACCAAAGACAGAGTGGGGAGCAGAACAGGCAGATTGTTGAAGTACATTGCTGAGGGGAGCAGCAGTCGGGCCAGGAGAGGTCTGCCACGCCATGTGGATCATCTCCAGGGCAGGCAGGAATCGAACTCATGCTGAAGTGGCTTCAGCTTCTTGGTGCTGTGCTTTAACCTGCTGTGCCACCAGGGAGGGCCCAGACCTCCCTCACTTTTTACCTTTGATGAGATGTTCCCAAGAGTGATATACAGTATAGGTAATGGTGATAGCTATTGTTCTTTCATGCATTCATTCATTCATTTCATGGCTCATTCATGCACTCATTCACGTATTCATTTCTTTCCTTCATTCCCTAAGGCGGAACCTGGGTGACACCCTTCCAAAGAGCTCATTTTGTTGAATAGGTTTCTAACTAGGGATGTGGTAGACCATTCATTGCCACCCCCCATTAAGACTGTACAACATGAGACAACACTCTTCCAGCACTTCACACGTACTACTTGCAAACGATGTCATATCTAGTGCTGTGCATTTCATCCCATCATCTATCTTTCCCCTTGAAAACTGAGGATCAGCTTGATTGTACGGCTACTCAGCACCACATGCTTCTGAAATCTTATGCTGTGATGAATACAAAAATCTAGGCTTATCACTAAGCTATAGCTGTAACTAATTTAAGCCTCATCCATCAGTTAGGCAGCTTGAATCTTCTTATTAATATACAGGGAGTGGTTGCTGGTAATAGCCACATTAGCAAGCCCAAAGGCGTTCTGGCGAGGCATGCGGAAGAGTGGGGAATCATGAGAAACTTCCGAGGCATTCGCCTGATATTTTTGCATCCGTATGCATAAACATATTTTATTTAGTGTGTTTATCCTAGAAAGACCCTTAAAAGCAGACATAGGCATGCTCTGGGTGCATACATCTGGGAAATATTCTCCAGAAGCCGCTGCCCTGATATCTTTCATCTGCATTTTATCTCAGCCCAACAACTCCTGTGATTATCTTCAGGTCTCTTAAAATTCAGTTTTTTAAGGCTCCAGGATGATTTACAAAAGGGGTGAGGGCGATTATACATCATGAATATTAATATCTAATACTGATCCAGAGTTGCAAGGAGAACACTCTTGAGGACATAAGAGGGTTTGGGTTGAAATGCTTTTGCCTTTGGCGGGGGGGGGGGGTAAACCCTACCTGGCATTATGATGCCAACCTGAATGAGCACTGTAAAAAGCTGCCTTCGGGCGAGCTGCACCTGCTGATGCTGAGGGAGTGGGCAGAGGCAGGGTGGTGAGGCGTGGCCCGACTGGCAAGGGGCTGTGGTGTCCTGATTCCCTGGTACTTGACATTTCAGTACAGATCCTCTTGCCCATCAAAGGCGTTGTTGGAGGGAAGCGGCACATGTCCCTTCACAGATGTTATTTCAGATTAAGCCACAGGCAGCAGGGAGTGGACGCGGCACGCATTTTCCTGCTCACTTGGTTGCGGCCCATGTCTCAGCCGTCATTTGCAGAACGACATTGCATGCATAACAATTGAGCTGATGGGATATTTTCGGTTATGATGTCAAGATACATTTTACTGCAGCCCCCTGACTTAAAAACAGCCAAAGAAAAGGGATGGTTAGAGCCAAGTTAGATGGAAAAGGACCTAAGGGAATGTCATCTGTTATGAGAATCTTAAAAGCTTCTAATAACCTGCTGTTCCCAAGAGGCCATAGCCACTGACTATTGAATGCATCTTTGCTAAACAAGCTTTGCATTTAATGTTATCTTTCTTTATCGTCTAGCAGCTACCAGAAATTACTGTTTTTTTGAATGAAATACTTACTCAACAAGTTATTATGCAACTATTATTTATGCTCCCATCACTATATTTATTATATTAAATGTATTTATGAATTCCCCTTTAAGATTCCTATCTGTTTAACAATATATGACAGGCTGTACTTAGAGGCCAAGTGTCATCTTTGCTTTTCTATATATATTTTATATTTTTAAATGGAAGATACTGTCCCTGAACAGTTTTCCTGGCTCAGCATGCACTGAGAAAAGCATTGAATTAAAGTAAAACTTTCACAAATCACAGCAGTGATTGTCATCAAGTCAATGTTTTTAGGATAATACGGTCTGTGAACAATCCTATTTCCCTCCTACATGGTGAGTTCTATGACGGCAACCCCCTTTCCTGTTTATCCATGGCCGTATGTCCAGGTACATAATAGATTTTCAGTATATATCTGAGGAGAGACAGAGGAAGGGGAGAGACAGAGGGACCAGAGGGAGGGTGGGAGACAGACTGACCATTTGATGGGCAGATAGAATTCTGTGCTTTGGGTTGGGAACTGTGCCTTTTTCTCTGAACCCAGACTTAACTCAGGCTGTTTGGAATTATCAAGCTTCACAAAATGTTCTGGAAGTCAGTGTCCTGTAGTGCATGCAAAGCAGCAGAGGTGCACAGGGCTTGTGAATTCTTAGGAGAGTGACACTGCCTGCATTAAGTGAAACTACTTTATTTGAGCATAGAACATATATTAAAAATTGAAATTACCTTCCCCCAAGTGATTATAGTCTTTTCAATTAAAGGACTGTCCCGGAAATGGGAGGGTTTTTTTAAAAAATGTAGAAAATTTCCTAAGTTTGATTCCCTAGTCAAAAGCAATCCTTTCTTGGTGGACATGCTCGAGCGTAAGGATGGCAGTAGACACAAAGGCAAAAGTGGCCGCCGCTCTGAAATGTCTCTGGGTGTGAGTTTCGGAGAGGACAAATTATTTCCACACTGACTTACAAAGAACTTGGGGAACTCCACCCCCACGAAAGCCAAGAATAGGGCCTGGGATACAGAAATAGTGTGTTATTCCGCTGAGTTTATTAATATTGAAGCACAAAAGGATGAATTCTTTTTATAGTTAAGCATCATTTTAACAGGCACTCTATATAGGTGGTGGCTCCTTTTCCTTTTTTCCAACAAAAATACATGTAGCTGTCCCCTAACGGGAGCAATTTCCCTTCATATTTCTTGCAGCTCTTGTCCCATGAGGCGACAGATGAGTATGTGATAGCAATACTGATTCCAGTGCAGAGATGCCTTCTGATGCACCAGGAAAGCTGGTGGATTCAAATCAATGTCAGCTTGTGCCTTCTGGGCTGCTCTCTTTCAGTGCAGGATTTGCTCTGTGGATCAGAAAAACAGCTGGCGACTAGCACTATGTTATACAAAAGACCTCTTAAATGTTTTGTTGTTTCCAGCTATGATGTAGTGTGAGTCGTTTCAAATATTTTGTTATTCGTGTGCTTGTTTGATGGTGCAAAATCCTGTTAAGCAACTAGTAAAAATATAATACCAAATCAAACTGGTGTCTGCAGAATTCAGAGGCTTACAAGTGGCTAGAATAAGCCTCTGTCTTAATGTAACTTTTTTAAAATACAAGTTTTATCCAAGGGAAGTATTTATTGGAATCCAGCACTGAAATTACCTGTAAATCATAAGCAGGTGCTAAACCAAACAATCCTATGGGTTATTCAGAATTCTGGGGAAACAAGACCCTCCACCCATATATTTCATTATGTTGCAGTGCAGAGCTATTATATTTGCAGAGTATGTTGTTTGCATATGACCAAATTTTGGAATCTCTTTGCTGTTTTGGATCAAGTTTATTGTTTTCCCATAAAGGATGCCTAAGAATCCCTAGGAATGTAAAAATCACATTAACTCCAGAAGCTCAAGTTCTTTCCCTGGCAGTAATTTTAGAGTCTCATCTTTATTTTTCCATATTTTTTCTTTCTTTCTTTTTTTTTTTTTTTTTTTTTTTTGCATGAGGTTTATTTCTCACTTAAAAAAAAAGTATTTCATTTCCTGTTTCTGTGATCCATGTTTCTGGCAACAATTTAGGTCAGCGGTACAGAATGTTACAGATGTCTAGATAAAGAGGCAAAGAGGTATCTAGCAAAATTTTTGGATGATTCAGAGTTACTAAAACAAATCATTGGAAATTTTATGAGTCTTTGATAGATTTTTTTTCCAGTTAATAAATATTTAGTATCAAATCCATATCTCCGTCTGACGTGATTGCTCAAATTTCCACACCAAATATTCAGAACTGCAAATACCAAAACAGTGCTGAGAAGGGCATCCATTCAGTGACTATTTCTAGCTTTCAAATTGTACTCCCTGGTGCCAGGTAAGTGCTTTGGTGAAATAACGAAACAAAAGTCATCCATCCCGCTTGTGCCTGAAAATGAGCAATGTGAAATGCTGTAGTATTCAATATTATCGGGTGTGCGTTGTGGGCTCACCTGTCCCCCTTGTTCTTGGGATATTGTCTTGGTGCGGCGTTCCTGCTGGTCAAGCTAAAACATGGAGTCAGGCATGGGAACTCTCACCAGGACAAAAGTTCTAGTCTGAGGAGCATGCTGAGGAACCAGTATCTGCTGAAATTGCAGGCGGACTTTATGGCCAGACTAGCATGAACAGCTAGACCACCCTGACAGGAAGTTACGTGTAAACAGGGACGTACTAGAGACAGGATCTTCCGATCAGAGGGAACAAGGCAGCCCCTCCAGAAACAGCCCCTACAGCCCCTGTTCACTCCCCGCTAGCTTGAGCTACACAGTTAGAAGGCCCCAATACATAGCCCCCGCCAGTACATCCATCCGTGTACTTGCCCACCTTCTCTGACCCTGAACCCCAATAAATATGAGACTGCTGTTGGGAAGGTGCAGCGCGCCCTGATGTCTGGGCAGCTCCAGGTCTCTCTACTAGGACTCTGTCTGTCCTCCATCTTGCGCCTGCGCAGCGCCCCGCCCCGCCCCGCGCAGCTCCCAGCTCCGCTGCCCCACGAGGCCACAAGGCGCGTTCAGTGCGCTTCTACAGTCTCCCTGCTGACCCGCGGAATTAGCAGCTGGTATTGTGTGAACAGTTTTGACTAATTGGTTGGTTGACTGGTCTGTTTTTGAGACCTACAGACATAGGCAAAAATATCATTGCGTTCATCAGTCTTGTACAGTATAACTATTTTATTTCTACTTAATATTTCAGCAACGCTAATATCCTCAGTACATAATTATCTCAGAATAAGTAAGGAAGCAATTCCTTGATGAAGATGAGATTTAAAGGAGGGCAAAGAATTTCAACCCAAAAGAGAATTTCCGGAGACATGCCCAGGAATATAAATTCTTAGAGAAATTAATAAGATTTGGGGCAAAAAGTGAATAATCCAGTGAAATAAGTTTGAGAAGTGCTGACATAAGCCTCTAGCAGATTTTTTTATTTATTATTTCTAGGCCCATCAGAACATTTAATAGGCTGTCGACATCGTAAATCACAATGAGGGAGTGAAATGCCTCGAGCTCCCCATTTTGCTTAATGGAACTCTTCCCTTGCTCCCAAGCCCCTAAAAAAACCAACTTTTAGTAGTGCTTCCTTAGTGGATGCTGATTGAAACAGAATGCTCTAATAATAAACATATTCTATATTTATAAATAAAAGCAAATGCCCATTGGGAACAACTGGAATCCATATGCAAAAAAAAATTAATCTACATCCTAAAAATTAACTCAAAGTGATTACGAACATAAATGTAAAATACCAAGCTCCTAGGAGACAACATCTGAGAAAATACAGATGACCTTGGGTTTGGCAGTTATTTTCCTGTACAGCATCAAAGGTACAATCCATGAAACAACTCATTGAGAAGATGGACTTCATTAAATTAAAATTTTCTGCTCTGCAAAAGATACTAAGTGAAAAGGCAAGCTACATAGGAGGAGAAAACATCTGTAGAGGTCAAAGTATTAAAAATGAACTTTTAAAATTCAGTAAGAAGTAAGCAATAGCTTCATCTTATCATGCGATAAGATGTTCCATGCAACATGTAATAAGGAAATGCAAGTTAGAATAACAAAGAAAAGTCACTGCATCCAAGCCCAGGACACTGGCAATGTGAGTGCTGTAAGGCTGTGGGACAGCTGTGTGCCTTGGTATCTACCAAAGGAGCTGAAAACTTACACCCACATAGAAGCCCGCAGGCAAATGTTTATGGAAATCCTATCATAATTGTCAAAACTTGAAGCAACTGATCTCTCCTTCAGTGAGTGGATAAAAAGTAAGCTTTCCTTCACACAAAAGAAGATTATTCAGCATTAAAAGTAAATGAACTATCAAGCCATGACAAAAAAAAAAAAAAAAGGAAATGTAGATGCTTATTACTAAGTGAAAGAAACCACTGTTTATTGTATAAGTTCAACCATATGGTATTCTGGAAAAGGCAAATAATATTACGATGGAATAAAGATCAACGCTTGCTAGGTGTTGGGGAAAGGAGGTATGAATAAGCAAAGCACAGAAAATTTTTAGTAAAGCTGCTCTTGTGATACCATATATATATTATATATATATATACATATATATAATATATGATAATGATGTGCACATGTATGTTCATCAACTGTGCCAGAGTACCACTCTGATGGAGGGGATTCATGATGGAAAAAGCTAAGCATGTGTGATGGCAAAGATCAGAGGACAAATTTTTCTATTCTTTGTTCATTTTTTCCAGGAAATTAAAACTACTCTAAAGATAAAATTACTTAAAACAAAAACAAATATATACCACAATTACTGCAAATAATTGAATCCAGTTTTATGGCTTCATGAATTGTTTTTATTAAAATATTTTTTTTAAGATTTATTTATTTATACTTACAGAACTGGGGTACAGGCCAGAGGCTCAGGGGCGGCGAGAGGCTT
>NW_004567102.1:78895375-78903369 GCF_000260355.1 Condylura cristata
GAACAGGCAGATCAACGAAGTACACTGCTGAGGGGAGCAGCGGGCGGGTCAGGAGAGGTCTGCCGCGCCTTGTGGTCACCTCCGGGGCAGACGGGGATCGAACTCATGCGGAAGCGGCTTTAGATTCTCAGTGCTGTTCTTTAACCCGCTGCGCCACCAGGGAGGGCCCTAAAATATTTTTTTAATATTTATTTTTTTCATATAGAACTGGGGTACAAGCCAGAGGTGCAGGGGCAGTGAGAGGCTTCACCAGAGACAGAGTGGGGACCAGAACATGAAGTTCAGTAAAGTGTAATTTGTTTTATTACTGTATTCATTTTGTCTTTTTTTGTTTGTTTTAAAGATTGATTTTTTCATATAGAACTGGGGGACAAGCCAGAGGTGCAGGGGCAGTGAGAGGCTTCACCAGAGACAGAGTGGGGACCAGAACAGGCAGATCAACGAGCTACACTTCTGAGGGGAGCAGCGGGCAGGCCAGAAGAGGTCTGCCGCACCATGTGAATCACCTCTGGGGCCCGGGATCGAACTTTCAACGAAGTGGCTGCGGGCAGCTTGCAGTGCTGCGTCCCAACCCGTTACGCAACCAGGGAGGGCCATGAGTTTTTGTTTAACTCATCAGTCATTTAGGGCTTACCATGTAGTAGACATTGAGATAAGTACACACACGTGCACACGCACACACATGTTAAAATGAATAATTTTATGAAGTAGACGTTATTTCCCCCATTTAATGGATTAAAAAAATGAAGCTTATAGAGACTTAGAAACTTTCCCAAGGCTACAGAAATTGTTTAATACTTGGACCAGAACTGTCTATTAAACACGATGTTACAACAAATAGAAGAAATAACGTATACAAAACACTGTGTGTATTTGTATATCTGATAGACATGGACCACCTTTCATCTGATTCTTGAAAAGATCTATGTCCTAAAAAATTTCAAGAATCACTGAGCTCTGCTCTCTGCGTGTAGACCCAGAGCCATGATGTCATTTTTCTCCATGACATACCACTAATTGGTAAAAGAACAGAAACCACAGTCGTGCTTTCTTGACTGCCCTTCACAGAAAAATGCTATCTCATCATTCATGGTGTTTAATTTAGTCGATTTCAGAAAACTAAGGGAGAAAATCCTGCTGTTCAAAATTTGGAGTCATTCAGCAGACCGTGGGTATTTGCTATGAAAATCAAGGCTTCGTGAAGCAACACTAAGAATGTTTCATATCCAAAAGTTAGACTATAAAGACAAAGAACATTTAAAACATTTTTAAATTTTCTGACTGTCAATGTAAGAGAATACAATATACAGGGAAAATAATGTTTAAATGATATTTGAGAAATAAATGACTCAACTGAATAAAAGTTAGGCTGATTTTTTGAATATCAAAGCATCAGCCCAGCTTTTGTATGTATAGGGATAACAGTCACTTCTGTAGTGTGATTTAAAATAGAGCAATCTGTGTGGTTCCACTGTCTAAATTTCTACGCTTCCACATACAGTATATTAGATAGAGTAAGACAATGCATCTCAGTAGTCATTTATTTAAATGAAAATAACTCTAGAGTGAAAATACACAGAGCAGTTTCTCAAATATTAAACCCAGTGGGAGCTTGGACTTGGCATATCTCTTTTTATTGGTGTCAGGAAATAAAAAAGATGAATTTTGATGGGAGGAGGCTCATAGAAATGGTCCGAAAATGAAAGAACATTTAAGGCAGGCAGTCTGAGAAAGGCAGCAGTAATGAACAGTGTGTCAGGGGTGTGGAGGGTGTAGGACGTGGGACCAAGCCAGAGGAAAATGACCTAGAAGGAGCTGTTGGACAGCACTAAAGCATCAGCCAATATTTTATCTTTCCATGATATAATCCAATCTTAGAAATTACCTCTTTCCCATAGAGCAACATATATTTACAAGCCTCTCAGCTTTTATAAATTGTTTCACACACCAAAAAATAAATAAATAAATAAGGCTGGTAGAAGAAAAGTATGCAAGAATATAACTCTAGCACTGTCCTTGACCAGTTCTCATCAGGTATAGCAGCTGTGTCTGTAAAAGAAGTGGGGATGACTAGGAAATAAAATAAGTTGTTCCAGTGTGATCTCTTGAAATAGATAGAAGACTTGCAATTTCACACCAAGAGCCACAGCCTGGCCTTGTTTTCTGGTTGCAAATCTGAAATAGCTGTAATCCATCTGTCAGTCTGACATCTTTTTATGCTCCCTTTCAATCACTACCAGGAAGAAAGAAAGAAAGGAAAAAAAACACTTTTTTAAGATTGATTCAGATTTGGCAGTTTTTATATTGCCTATCACTTTAAAGATATTAAGAGTTAGCAGCCAATTTCATTTTCTCTTTCAGGCTTCAAAGTTAAGATTTTACCCACTCTACTTGGGTCCCAAGAACAGTAATACTATTTACGGATAACTGTCTAGCAAATGAGCCACACAATGCTTCCATTTGTCTTCACATAAATTCTAAAAGATGTCAGGATAAATTTATTTATTCATTAAACAAACATAAACTGAGCACATATCAGACAATTGAAAAGACACATTCCTAAGAAGGAAATGTCACTCTCAGTTGAACAAGACTGTGCAAGAAGCAACATAATCCGAATCTGCCTGAAAATGAAGACAATGACCAAGAAATTGAAGACAATGATAGGGCCTTGTGTGCGTGCAACTCACCAGTAGGACAGGCCACTGGTGCCACACAGATTCTGGAAGCTAGTGGTGGGTGACTTGGGAAAATTAGCCAAGTGCAGATGGCTGGGAGAAAGATTGATTGATTGGCCTGAGACTCTGTAGAAGAAGCTCTTTACATCACACTTTGTTGGATTAAGGTGACCCTGTTTATGGTGCCTTATGCACAAAAGTTCAAAAATTGACTCAGGATTCACTGGGAGGGGAGAGATCTATTTATATAATGCTAATGTACTCATCAGAAGTAGGCTGTGATGTCACATACTAGTCAAACTTCCTCTATGCATGACCCCATAGAATAAGCTTGTGTCTTAGAGAGTAACTCCATCAGCATCAATGTGATTGTAAAGGGATCCTAGAGAGAAGTGAGAGGACCAAGCTAGAGGAGGTATTACCCTTATCACTCTCTTATTCTGAAGTAAGGAGTACTATAAGGGGCTTTATGCTTACTTTTTGTTGGGTTTCACTTTCTCATTAGTTTTCATTTCAGTTTCATGTTTACTTTGTGAATTCAGAAATATTCACTCTAAAAAAAATTGGTTTCATTGTTAAGTGCCTTCACATGTTTTTGATCTCTTTAATTACAATATTATGATCTAATTCTATTAATATCTATAGATTTCAGAGGGATATATAATTAGCTAGTTGGCTTCTTTAAGGAAAGGGACCAATTCTGACATGATATATTTTAACTATTACCTTTGGAATTTGGTTTATAATGCTTTGAGATATTTTGAAGTCAACTTTAAGGTCAACTGACAATATGGCAACTTTATAAAGATTGATTTGAATTTAAAGGCCTTCCCATTTCTTCTGATTAAAGTTAATGATAGCCCCACCCTTCACCTGTTTTGATGTTTACATGATCATGTAGCTATTTGCATGCATGCACACAGATCTCTTACTTGAGTTGGGTTGAAAACTCTTCAAGACAAATAGGGCATTTTGTCTTTGGATCCTCACTCGTAGCTATAGAGACCATCATAGAATCAATGCTCAATGTATGTAATGAATCGAGGAAAGACAAGAAGACACCATCACAGTAACCAGCCAAAGTAAGTCTTTGTGAAGATGATGTCTTGCAAGGGAAAGGAAAGAGAAACAGGAGGAGAAAGGATAAAAGGAGGAGGGAGAACAGGACGAGGATAAGTTGCTGTGGAGGAATAAGGTAAGAAGATAAAGAGGATAAACAGGAAAAAAACATAACACACTTCTTCTTGTTCAATATAGCCCTACTATCTCATTCTTTTTTGTACTGAAATGAAGCTGTTTTTCTTAATTTCAAATCCTAGTTGTTTATTGCTGGGACAAACAAATGCAATTTATTTTTGTATATTGATTATGTGTCCACCCATCCCATTCAACTCATTATTAGTTCAAATAGATTTTTAGGGACTTCCTGAGATTTTATATACAAAGTAAAATTAGAGGATGCTAGAAAATCTACAAAATGTAGAAAGTATAAAGATTTGAAGTACTGTTTCATGAGTAAGTGAAATATGAAGGCCAGTAAACAACTAAATGTTATGACATTCTCCTCAGTAATACCTACAAGCAGTCTGTGAAAGTGATTGTCAGTGAAACAAAGACCCCCGATGAATGGGATGGTCCAAGATACATAAAGAACACATAAAACTCAGAAAAACAAACAAACAAACAAACAAACACTAAACAATCCCATCAAAAAATGACAGACCTAAATAGACACTTCTCCAAAGAAGACACACAGTGGTCAATAAGCACATGGAGAGAAAAATGTTTATCATCAGGGAAATGCAAATCAAAACCACAAAGAGATGATGTCACATTATACTTATGAGAATGGGCCACATTACAAAGAACAGAAGAATTAAGTGTTGGCAAGGATGTGGAGAAAAATGATCCTTTATATACTGGTGGTATAGACTGGTCCAGTGGAAAACAGTAATGAGATTTCTCAAACGATTCAAAATGGATCTGCCATTGTGACCCAGCAATTCCACTCCTAGGCATCTATCCAAAGAATACAAAATCGCTAAATCAAGCTGTCAGTGAATGATACGCCCTCCTGTGCTTGCTACAGCACTATTTACAGTAGTCAAGTTTTAGAAGCAGCCTAAGTGCACTAGGAAAGAGGAACAGATTAGAAAAATGCAGTCTATATGTACAGTGGATACTACTGAGCTACAGGAAAGCAAGAGGGGGAGGGAGGGAAGGGAAGGAAGGAAAGGAAGAGCTCTTCCCATTTGCATTAATTCAAATGGAGCATTTGCTAATATTTCATTGAAGATTTTTGCATCTATGTTCATTATGGATATTGGTCTGTGATTTTTTTTCTTGTGGTGTATATTCCTGGATTTGGTATCAGGATGATGCTGGTCTCAATTAATTTGGAAGTGTTCCCATTTCTATTTTTGAGAAGCGTTTATGGAGGGTTGCTATTAATTCTTTGAATGTTTGTAGAATTCACCCATGGAGATGTCTGATCCTGGGCTCTTCTTTTCGGGGAGGTTTCTTATTACTGGTTCAATCTCCTTATGTAATTAATCTATTCATTCTTATTTCAGTATTGGCTCTTTGTATGTTCTAGGAACTTACCCACTTCTGATTTATAGAGCTTGTTGACTTAAAGTGATTCGTAAAAGTCTCTTATGGTCCTTTCTCCCTCAGGAATCCATTTTAATTTTTCCTCTTTTCATTTCTGGTTTTATTTATTTGAGAGAGTCTCCCTTCTTACCCTTTTTCTAACAAAGGGTTTTTCAGTTTTTATCTTTTAAAAACCAACTTTTAAATTTACTTTTTCTATTGTCTTTTTCCTTCTGCTCTAATCTTTATTTCCTTTAGTTTACTAACCTTATACTTAATACTGTCTTAATACTGTCTTCTTTTTCTAGTTCTTTGGGATATAAAGTCAGGTTGTTTACTTTTTTTTTTTTTTTTAATGTAGGCATTTATAGCCATATACTTGTCCCTTAAAGACACATTCTAGGGACCTCCCTGGTGGCACAACAGATTAAAGTGCAGCACTGTGAGGCTGTTCGCAGCCACTGCAGCACAGGTTCAATTCCAGGCCGGGGAGGGTGACCCATATGGTAAGGCAGACTTTACCCACCTGCTCCCCTCAGTAGTGTATTGCACTCGATCTGCTTGTTCTGCTCCCCACTCTGTCTCTGGTGAATCCTCTCACTGCCCCCACACTTCTGGCCTGTACCCCAGTTCTTGTATGCATAATTAAATAAATCTTTCAAAAAAAGACACATTCTAACATGTACATTTTTCCCTCTAAAACACATGCCTTGAAACTTTCTACATTTATCTGTGAAAACTGGAAGGCTAAACAAAAAACGTGTTCTGTTGAAAATTTAGCCAACATATTCATTTTTTTTAAAGAGAGAAATGAAATGTCAAAAATTCATTCTTTTATTTCCCACATGGAAGTGGTTAACACATTAATTACTCCCTCAATTACTTTGGAATCAATTAAGATATATATACATGTGTGTATATATGTACATACATATGTGTGTATGCACATACATATGTATAAGTACATACAAACATAGTAACCTTCAATAGGTAATTACTAAATACCTTTTTTGTTAAATTAGTATACCCAGTCCAGTCTCCTCTGCTTAGAGAAAAGGTAACATGATCATCCATGATTTCCAAGTCAGGAAATTATACTTTGAAATATTCATGCCACATTGAGAAAGGAAAGCAATTTGTGGAGGATGAGCTCTCAAAAAGTTAAGTCCCGATGTAATTTATCAACTTTATGAACATATTTATATTTAACTATTCTCTGTATACAAAACAGAACTAGAATGATAAATTATAAATAGTTTTTGAAATAGCTCAAGCCTTTACATGCTTACAATATTCCAGAAAGAAGGCAATTGCTTAGCACAGCATTAAAAGGTCGGTCCTATGTTACTGCCTCCTATTTCTACTTGCTCTTCTAGCTCACGATACTTCACTGACCACACCCAGGCTTTCCTGCTGAACACACACCAGCCTTTCCTCATGCTGATGAGGCCCATTTAGCCCGTATTGGTGCTGCTTGGAGATGTTCATGGAAATGGGTAGCTAGTGAGGGGTTTTGAAAAGAAACAGATGAGTCAAGTGATGGACATGTCAAGTATGAAATGCTAATGGAAAATGCAAGTAAAGCTATGGAGTGACAGGTTGTTAATAATATTTACTAATTGGTAACCATGTAGGGGCTAAGGGAGGGAAAAGTTTTGTCTAAGTTTAGGTTGCTGGAAGAAAGATGTCACAAAGTAGGGAATCAGTGAGAGCTGATGTTGAGGGAGGGATGGTGAGATCAGTGTTATGCATTGCAGATCAATGTTATGCATTGCAGAGGATGATGAAACATTAAAATTGACACTGGCTATGTAATCTTCAGCATGAAGGTAAAGGAAACTAGAGAGCTGTAGGTGTCAGAAGCAAGGCTTTTGGCAAGGGACAGCTGGTTATATTTGATTCAAGTCTTTGGCCAAAAGGTAGACAGAAGGTATTTGTACTCTTCTTGTAATTCTTCTATAAATTTAAACTTGTTTTAAAATAAAAAGCATAAAAAATAAACATATAATTTTATCTTTGTCAGAAATCAAAAACTGTATCATCAATATACCTCTAGATAGACATATAATCATATATATATGTAACCTATGTAAGATATATATCTTCAGAAACATTCACAGCTTCACAAACTTTAACCCAGAGATTCCATCTAAGACACTCTTACTGAAGAAATAGTGTGATTCATTGATGTATTCAAGATAGCATTATTCATAATTGCAATATTGGACGCTATTGAACATCCAACTACCAAAGAAAGATGAACATATTTATATTTAACAGGAAACCAGTATGATTAAGTAAATACTGATTAAGTAAATATCTGTTTTAATTGAATGTTCCTCAGCTTTATAATAATTTGATATTAACATGCAAATATCTTTGGTTTCCTGTTAAATGAAAACTTTGAACAAATGTGGATATTAAAAGCACCAAAATAACATGGACGTTTCAAAATGGTGGAGATTTAGGTGTTTTTTTCCTCTCTTTTTGATTGTTCTGTTTCTCACAAAGTGTATTTATATTGCCTTCATGCTTTAATATCCAGTGGCCAAGAAGTTAGACATACGCAAACTCAGGATTAATAATTTGTGTTAAGAGTTATTTACCAAAGTTGTAACTTGTAGACAAAAAGGAGCCATAGATTGTTCTCACATTGGGAAGTGAGGACTGTGGTACACAGAGCTAATGCGGGCCTGGCTGGAGAAGAAAGCACATGAAGTGTGT
>NW_004567102.1:78903469-78982254 GCF_000260355.1 Condylura cristata
GGGTATGTGTGTCCTAGCACGAAAGGGGATGTGAGAGAGAGAGAGACGGACAGAGTGCAATCTGTCCAGAAGGTCGGTGGGGGGGGTGTGGAGGGAGGGGGACAAGTGCTGGAAGGGGGTGGAGTCCCGGAATACCACACCCTGAAAGAGGGGAAAAGAGAGTAAATATTTTCTGTTAAGCGGTTCGCACCAAGGGTTCTCTAGTAACTACATACTGGCTTTTATAATTCAACTCAAAGACAGATGAGTTTTTAAAGTAAATCCCTATGGCTTGCATTGAAGTATTTTAGCATGGAGTTAAAACTATCAACTTTCAAGAAATGAACTTTAGAAGTCACAACAAAAGCAGTAGAATTGTGATAAAATATTTGCAAGCTTCTCCCAATGACCTTGGTACTGACAGAGACACTGCACTCCTGTGTCAGAGAAGGTTCTGGGCGGCCTTTCCAGCAGCATTTTATCATCAGAAAATGGTTCACTTCATAAGGTTTATAACCTTCCATAAAACTGCAGAACATTTTATTCTTTTTTCATTAAGCCACCTTTGCAATCATTTTGGTCCCTTTATAGTCTCTTATTTAATCTGTTTTTTCATAGACTAGAGAGAGAAAAAATTCTATCAGTGGTCAAAATAGTAATTAGATAGTATAAGTCACAGCCTAATGGCTTGAAGGCACATGTACTTACTAGTTCTCTCCCATCTGCCTTCACTGGTGAATTCTTTTAACTCCCAAGCATATCCTTATCTTATTCTTCAATGGTAAAAAGAAATCATCAAATAGATACATTTCATTCAATGATGGGAGTCACTAATATTCATATTTTTTTTCTATGATGTATTTTTATTTCATAATGTCCATCGTGTGAAAACTCTTTTACCAAACTCTAAGGAAAGCATAAATTAATAAAACATCAAGTTATGTTATTTCCTATATTGAAACATCTTACATTTTCATAAATCAACAACTGACTCTTTTAGAAATAAATTTAATCACAAGGAGAGGACAATGAAAAAAGATACCCACTACAAAATAAATCCTTACACCACGTTTGGGTTGAAAAAGAGGAAAATATCAGCTCTACTTATTCCTGAAGGATTTTTTTTAAAAAATCTTTTAATTAATGACAGCCCTCAGGGCACTGAGCAATTGTTAATTAAAACAAGGAGGAAAGGGAGAGGAAGTCGGAAAGAATGCTGAGATGAACATGTTTCCTTTTCTCTGCAGGGGAATAACACTACTAAGGCAACATTAATAAATATGAATATTTTTGAGGAAAAGTATATACAAATGTAAAAAAAAAAAAAACTAATCCTAACTCAGCTTGGCTCACACTAGCAGATGCATAAATTAAATGGGCCTCCTTAAGAATGATAAACCCCAGGGAGTCACCTTTTGTCTAATTGAGAGGTGGTAGTGATCTCCCACCCATGACAGGATGGAGAGCTTGTGTCTGGGCGCAAGCTGACTTCTGTCAGGGTAGAGTGCCTGATCAAAAGTCTTCTAGGGTTTCAATCACTTTCATTCTGGCGACATGGGCTCTCGGCAGCCACGGTTTTGCTTAAATGCTTGGAGTTGGGCGCTAGACTCACTATTCAATTCACTGCCCTTTCTCTTTTCAACCATTCAATTTCTGTTTTAAAAAATAATTATCAGATCTTTTGGATCACCCCCCTGTGCTTACCTAATTTAGGCAGGTTATTAGCGATAACATTTTCCCAGCCCTTCCCCACCACTTTCCCCCTCACCCCACGTGAAAAGGCTTTTATCTTTCTCTGTGCTTAGAAACCTACTTAACAAGCTGCGCTCTAGAAGTCAAGAACAAAAAATAGAAGTAAGAAAACCTGTTTCTCACTTTTTTGGGAAGATGTCAGAAGCCCAAACCCAAGGCTGTGTATTAAGCATGAATAAAGTCATTTATTCACTGAAATTAGGACAATCAGGGATCATTTTTCCCAATTTTTTGGTGACTCTAGCTTCACATAATCTCACAGCCTTTCTAACAAAGCTATTTTTCAAAAATAGAGCTCAGCCCCTGAGGCTTGGCGTTGGATTTTTTTTCCTTGAATTTTCCCCTTTGGTCCATGCCTGGGCCTCATGATGGTTTGTGTGCCACATGTGGAGGTCAGATCCAGGGCCAGTGCCATTTACAAAATTTCTCAGATGCCATCCAAGAGCAATAGCTAGGAGACAACTTTGAACTTCATTTTGCTGTTTGTAGTCAGAATACACTCTTCACCATAGATAAGACCTTGTCTCCCTGGCATTCTACCCCTAAACGAACAAGCTCTGGGTGATCAGAAAACTATAATCCTTAGAAAGAAAAAAAATAATAATAACTTGCTTATTTTTATATCAGTTAAGCACAGACTCCAGAACAGAAAAAAAAGTAGTTTCGTTTTTTAGATTGTGCAATCAAGAATGAGAGCCACTGATAAAACTTTTTTTTATAGCACAGTTCTTAATGGCAAATAGACCATATAGTATAGGATATATGTAATAAGATATTTTATTGATATTTAATTATATATATACTTACAGTATATGATTGCAAGTATAGATGTAGCACTAACCAGTCTTCTTTCAGTAGTAATGGGTGCATCAGACTCAGAAATGTAATGCAGAGTCCAGGTTCCCAGAGTTTGGGCTCTGACTAGGGAGAAGATGACAGGGTCAGGTTGCAATGCCAGTGCACAGAGGAAAAGATGAGGAGAGGGAAGAAAAAGAAGTGGAGGACCAGAGGAGGAGGAGAACAGGAAAAGCAATTTATCAGGTCTGAAAAAAGACAACAGGCAGGTAAAACTCAAGATACCTCCTTCCAGCCAGTTCCAAAGCACCCCTAGCCACATGTCATTTTCCAGGTTTTTACTCACCTTCCTTTAATGAACTTTTAAACTATGGACTGTGGGGCATTTAAGAAAACTTCTTTACAGTCATTTTCAAATTGGGGTCCAAGCACACGGAAGCAAAGCCAACTGCTCACGGAAACAAAGACCTCGAACCATGCTAATTCAGACTCTTCCAGAGTTCTGAAATTCAGGAATCCTCTGCCACCTCCTTATGACTTGCAAAGAGATGTCACAATCTGGGTCCACCCACATTCATCTCGGAATTCATTAAATGAACTTCACAGTAAATTTTAAATGGATATCCATGAGAGAATTAGGGTTGATATTATTTTTATCTCTCGTTCTGTTTCAAATAAAAGAGATGGTACCTAATTTTTCCAGAAAACTTTAAGGAAGCTTTCATCTCCCAAAGGCCTCTTTCGGCCTTTGAAGACTCATCGGCTTCCTCACCAACAGCCTCTGGCATCATGCATTTGATACCAAAGAGTAAGAACACAAACTTCCAGACACTTCATGCAGGCGGTACACTAGCTCGCTTCAGACGTTTGCTAATGAGTACTTGCTCCAGAGGAAATTTGTGAGCTGATACCGCTTGCCTGCTTCCTAAGACTTATATAACCATGACAAACTTATAAACATACTTGAAAAAAAAAAAAAGCTTTAACCCATTTTTTCAAGTTCATTTATAGATAGAGCTGCATATACTATTTAGAAAAGTGTTTCCAAACTTGACTTAAACTAACAATAACAATGCACTTAGCAGCAGCGTCCTCTCCTCCACACCTTTATGACTTTAAAGTTGAGTAAGATTCATTGATAGAACTATCAGCATCTCATGTTATCAGGGATTTTGGATTTTGCTTCCTTGCTTCAGGTTGATGTGCAATACATTTTCAACAGTTGAAACAGTTGTTCATGAAGGAGGGGCTCTTGCACCTCTTGCTTTCATTACCGCCTGGGCTCTGCCAGAGTTATTTTCCTGCTTTCTCTCCTTTCCTTTCCTCTGCATTTCTGGTTTCCCCCTTCATGTCCAAAGGGTTCTTGATTCTGTTTTCCTTTCCTGGCCTTCCAGCTTCATCTCAAGCTCAGGATCACGAACACCGCCCCTGCTGCCTTCCTCCACGCCAGCGCTGGCTCTTCTCTCTCTTCAACTTATCTCCACTTGTTGTCCCATCCAGGAAAGATGCCCTGAGTTTACCTTTGTTTTCACACTCACTACATTTCACACACCGACCAGTTGGAAGACACCTCCCGTTCCCTTCTAGCAAGAACTAGAATTAGTGCAGTCCCAGCAGGTTAAGGGCCCAGTCCCACCAAACAGAGCCAGCTTCTGATGTTTTTAAAGATGGTGTTCCACTTTTTTTAAGTTTTAATCCATATGGGATATATTTTAACAAATGTTGCAAATGTACAGCCTACGTTTAACAAATGTTGCAAATTTAAAGCCTACGTAGTTTTGTTTTTTAACAAATAATGTTCCCACCACCTTTAATACAGACTCTTCCTTGGTTTCCCTGTGCTACTATTTTCTGCTAATTTGGTTCATCTTTTTCCTTTCTGTCCTATATGTGGACTCTCTATACGCCTCAATTATTTCCTTTTTCTTGTCAGCCCTCACTCCCTCAACATCAGCCACACACTTTCACCTTGAGATATCTCCCATATGCAGGAACTAAAGATGCTCAAAAGGCTGGAGGTTGTGGTTTTACCTGTTTTATGTTTCTACTTTTTCTCTAGAAGTTTGCTCTTGCCCTCTAGCTTAATATATCCTACCCCGATATCCTCAAACCCCAACCTGCTCCTACATTTCCCCTGTTATCTGCAAAGGGATTGCTCTGCACACTTCCCAGGTGATCTGGATGTTTCAGTGAACCTCTGGTCAGTTTTCAAGAACCGAAGATCCTCACTGGCACTGAATTCTTGGACCCCCTTTTCCCTTGAAGTTCTATATATTCTTTGTAGCCTGTTTGAAAGATAGCTTTCTGGAACCTTCACTTTATACTCCTTTCAACTCACAGCAGGCTTGCTTTATGTAATGCCTCTAGCACTGTGTATTGTTCTGATAGCACTTGCAACACTGATCTTGTATTCTACATATTTGCATGTCAATGTCTTCTGTATCTGAGTCTTTTTTTTTTTTTACTTTCTAAGCAAAGCTGATGTTTAAAAGTAGGAAGTCTGCATAATGAATATAAGACAAGTTAATCTTACAGAATTAATAAAACAACAAATTAGTTAGGTAAAAGTTAGGAATGGCCTTTGATACTGGCATGCATTTTCTCCATTGCACCCTCCCCATCCTTTTTCCCCTTTTCATGAACAAAATGAATCACAGAAAGCACATCCTAAGCTTTTGTTGAATCTGCATTGTCAAGATAGTGCTTTAAATGTTACAGATCCTCAAGGCACAGTGTTAAAAGGATCAACGGATGGGTGGATGGATGGATGAGTGGGTAGATGGATGGGTGGGTGGGTGGATGGATGGATGGATGAAAGCGATGCCTATAAATAATTTGAGATCCAGAACCATTAAATACATTTTACAAATATTCTCTAGTCTCACAAGAGTGTGCCCTACTCTTTTCAAGGCATTCTGGTGTGCTTGCTGTCATCCCACAGTCCCTTCTTCCCCAGTCCAACTACATGCATGCATGTAACCAAATACTAATGGTGATTTGCAGTTGGCTCATGTGGGAGTTCAAACTGTTGCTCATAAAAAATGATTCCAAGTCATACAATAACAG
Organism: Condylura cristata; assembly: GCF_000260355.1. NCBI lineage: Eukaryota > Metazoa > Chordata > Mammalia > Eulipotyphla > Talpidae > Condylura > Condylura cristata. The sequence goes on from NW_004567102.1 coordinate 78,909,062, forward strand.
ATGAGGTGTGGAAATAAATAACTGAAGGTGTGGAGAGCAAAACATAAAAAAGCTTCCACCTATAAAGGATCAAATAATCCCATAGAATCAAAATGGCGTATGAACCAAACCTGCTCTGCACAATTGACGGTGACCAGGTCGGCTGTGCTGCATCATGACCATGATGATGTTTACATTTCCAGTCGACCCTGCAGTGAGTGAGGTGCCACCCAGAGAGACGGAAGTCCGTTCTAGGATGTGTTGGTGTACAGGCAGACACCCCTCTTTAGTTAAGGGAATCAGCCCTCCAAAAGCAATCCTTCCCAACTGGAGCTGTAAATGGGTTACTAATCAGAAAGGCCTCGGGACAAAGGTAAGTGGGATACATTCCTATTTACTGAATTAATATCACTGGCTCCCTGCGTGCCCGTCTTCTCTATGGAAGCACTTCTGGCGGGCTGATCTGGGATTTTTATCTGGCACTGTTCTGAGACTGGGGCTTTGGGGCCTATATTAATTTTAGATCCTAGTCTGTGGAGATTAGGCAATTCTATGAGCTCTAATGTACTGCTGAAATAGTTTTCAGGAGCAAAAGTGCTTGCTTATCTGATCCCTACTCTTCGGGTTGAATTCCACCTTAACATTCTATGTTAAGGATGAGTATGATTAATTCATTACCCAGGATTACAGCGGTATGCTAAAAGCTACCTGGAGGCATTTCTTTTGGTTTGAAATATTAAAGATTCAACATTTATATCAGTGTGCCTAATTCATATTCCTGAGCCTGTGGGCTGAGAAAGGAACATGGAAATAGTCAGTCATTTTCTACATTGGTTTGTTCAACTGTTTGAGGATGATAGCTTCAACTACCTCTTTGAAAAGAACAAGAAAAACTATACAGGAAAGCTAAACTACAAAAACCAAAAGGCATCATGCTCTTATTTCTTTATGATAGATTAGATTTTGACAACAGTTCTACTTTGGAGTACCTGATAAATAATAACTAGATCTTTGGTGGCAAAGAGAATGGCTGATGTGTGTAACCACTAAAACATAGGAAATAAAGTATAGATAGACCTCCCTGGCTCGAGAGTAATTAGGAAAGACATCCTCATTGTCTAGAGCAGGGAGCAGAAGTTTGGGTGAAGTAACGACTTCTCAAATCCATCGGTGGCAACCTCAGAAATGTATTTTAATGCTCAGATTTAGTCCAAATGTAACGTGAATGCTCCACACTTCAAGGAAAACAACTATATCATACTGTAAATAATTAAATTAGAAGCTCAGAAGTAGCCTGGCTCCATATCTGTCCCCCTGGCTCCATTGTGTGGAAGAGAAGGCCAAGGTCTTTGAGCTGATAATGATGGCCTTTGAGTTACTGAATGTCTCACTTTCACTTTTGGTGCCTTAGGCAGACAGGTGTCCTTCTCTTTTATAAAAGATGTATTTGGAAAACGAATAAATATATATCTGTTCACATATTACTGATTTTAAAGCAAATACCCGTCACCGTCCATTCAAGAAATAGAACCATGACAGTTTCTTCCCCCATACTTATTCGGTCAAAAAGAAGTGTTTTCTAGATACGCTTCTCTTTTAAATCCTGCTCTCACTGAAAGCTCTGGCTCAGCTTTAGAACTTGTGTAAAAGAGTCGGCATTGAGTAAATATAAAACAACGTATGTTCCCTAAATGGCAGAAATTTAAAGATCCATTAGAAATTGACTCCATTAGAAGTAGTCCATTGGGGAGACATCATCCTAAGGCCTCAAAAAAAAAAAAAAAACCCATAGAAGGTCCACATATAGAAGTATGTTAAAGGAATTCACAGTCCAGGTGTACAATTAAAATTCGCAGGCTGTTGTTGAGTAAGCTGAAAGTGAGGCAGCATGCTAGATACTACAGAAAATGAATAGTTGCTATGAAAACAACTACTATACATAAAACGTCTCTGTAGTCAAATCCATTTTTTAAAATGTAAGAAATTTTCATTTCTTAAAGTGACATTAATATATAATATAAAATGATCCCCACACTTTTTGACTGAAGATGGCTTTGTTTTGGAGCAATCAGCAACATGATTGATGTTTTACACTCAAGGAAATTCTGTTCAAGGACATCAATATCATCCATCAGCTTTTCAAATTGCCACATCCAATTTGAAATAGGCTAAGACAGTGCATATCAGAGGAAGATTTTTCTAATGTATAAAGATCTTCTGAGCCATCCAAAGGAATCTGCAACAAGTCTGGGTCTTGGCTTCCCCGTTAGGAGCATCTCGTATAATCTGGGGCCATTGGCAGTGCACAGATAGAAAAAGCCTGGCCTGCTGGCCTGAGCGAAGGTGAGCTTGAAAGAGATAACCAATCTTTTGGTCCCCACTTTTCTCATAAATATTATTCTAAGTTACCTAACTGAACATTTTAATCTTTTTTAAAGAGCTGTACTATTTAGATAAACTGATCTTTTTTCTCAACATAAATGAACTAAACTAAAAGGGAACTTCAGGGGAGTCAGCCCACGGTAAAATTCTTTTATAATCCACTGTGTCATTTTGCTGTTTCTGCAAGGCATGAGATGAAATTGGAGCCAAATGTGAATGTGGTTGAGCAGGACTGGTTACTTGTTTACCAGGTTGCTCTTCACTGTGTATAAATAATTAGTTAAGCCTTATCAGACCTTGAGGGTAATTTGTCAAAATAATGTGTGTTTTTCTGTTTCAGTGTTAACTCCCATTAGATGTTATTAATAGATTATTAACGTAGCATAAATAGCTCAGGGAAAGCGATTCAGTCAGATTTGTTTGTTTTCTAACATTTTAATGGGGCAAAAAAGAAAAAAAACTTAAACTACTGAACAGTCATACGCAGTATACCAAATTTAGACATATAAATATCTAGCTCTTCTCATAAACTGACCAAAAAGGGTGTCAATCAATTACACATTATGAATCCCGAGAAAAAGTGTTTTATATCTAAGACATTAGATGTATCCCAGGAGAATAGTATTTAAATGATAGGAAAATGGAAATAGAAAATATATATTTATCTGCCTCCTTTTGAAGGAAGGAAATGAAAACAGCATGTTTTATCCTCTCTGAGTTATTGGAAGACTTCTTGATAGTCTAGCCTTTCGGCAATTCTGATCCTACCTTAGTTGGGAGAAGAGTGGAGAGTACAATTTTGTATTTAATTGTAGTAATTACTTTTATTCAATTTCACCTTTTTTTTTTTTTGAGGATTGTGGTCTGGGTATTGTGTGCCATGGATACAAAAAAAATGCCAGATCAATTAGTAATAAAGGTCTGCTATTATGGTAGAGTCATAGACTTTGGGGAATAAGGAGGAGATCAAGATGCATTTTCATAGTTGAGCCTAGACAAGCAAGACAGATTGCTCTGAGATGGTTGATGGTTCTGCAAACATTGATGTTTAAAAGAAAAAGAAGAACCAGCAGTGATTTTCAAGGAGAGGATATTTACAAATGTAAATGCAATCTGTGCTGCCTGTGATCTGAGAGCACCTGGCACTAATACTATTTGCTTCTTTGGATAAAGATCACGAAAGTATATTGTTTAGAGAAAAATATTAGAGAAACGACATGAGTTAGTGATCAGAAATGAATTGAGAAAATATGCTGTGTTTACAGAGTTGTCAGCAAAAGACCTTTCAATACTTCAGCAAGACTGCAAGACTGTCCTTAGGTTGTGAAAGGAGAAAAGAACACTACATTAGTCAGGCTGCCCCAAAGAAACAGAACCAATAGGATGCATGTGATTTCTTAGGAACAGTCACTTGATTGTCAGACCTCTGAGGCACAGGTGTAATCCAGTCCAAGTTAAAGCCTGAAAACCAGGGAGCTGATGGTGTAAGTCCCTTTCCAAGAGCAGGGCATGAGGGGAAAGCGAGAGAGGAAAGGTCTCAGCCCACGCACTGAAGCAGAAAACAAAGACAGCACCATGCTGCCCCCTCTCCAGCTTGTGAGACTTCTCAGCTGTCAGTGGGTGGATGATGCTGTGGGCACAGTACATCACTGAACCCACTGATTCAAATGTTCACCCCATCAGGAACACCCAGAGACAATGCTTCATCTGGGCACAGTGGTCAACATAAAATGAGCCATCACAAATTCCAAGAGTTGAAATCCACCCAGTGACAGTAGAAACCAAAAAAAGTGAATCATGGAATTTGAATCTTCTAATCTGTTTCCATGGGTTTTCCATCCATAATGGCAACTCTAGAGACATCTGTAGCTTCTATTCTAAATTTCTAACCACATTTCTTTTATCCACAATTTTTCTCTAAAGAAATGCCCACTTATGGACCGAAGGGCCGTATCACATTGGAAATTCATAACATCATTTGGGGTCATGCGTCTAAGGTTTTGGGGTTTACTGGTAAGGTGGTGAGTAAGGCTAAAGAGAATACAGATTTAGTTCAAAATGCTTGGTAATTTTACTAAACTATGATGTAACTGCTGTCACCATTTCCTCAAAGTATAATAAGGCACATTTACCTTCTGACTGTTAGACAGAAGGGACCCATATCCAAGATCCTCCAGAAAGCCAGAGTTCAAATCTGGGAGCTTTTTAAAGAAATGGATCATTGATTTCCTGGGGTAGTTTTTTGACATTAAAACCTGGAGCTTCTGTGCCTTTCCCTGGTGGTGCAACGGGTAAGGACGCAGCACTGCAAGCTGGCTGCAGCTGCTTCAGTGAGAGTTTGATCCTCGGCTCCAGAGGTGACCCACATGGTGAGGCAGACCTCTCTGTCTCCAGTGAATCTTTTCACCACCCCTGCACCTCTGGCCTGTACCCTAGTTGTGTATGCATAAATAAATAAATCTTAAAAAAAAAAAAAAAAACCTGGAACTTCTAGGGAGGGTGAGGGATGCTGAGAACTTGTGTCCTTCTCCAGGCAAGTGATGATGAGAGATTGACCGTGGAGAATAAGGTCGTCCTAGGCTGGAGCCCCTGTAGTGTGTCAAAAGGAGACTTCTGAAATCATGTGTCATTTCTATTGTTGACTCTAAAAGGAGAGATATCTTATTATATGGTGGCAGATTTGTTCTGTTATATTGAAAATAGAAAATAGATGTAAGAAAATATTCTTAAGATTTGAGTTTTCTTTCAGGGTGGGTAAAAATTTGATTGCCATCTTTCATGGAAATGAGAAAAAGTAGTGCCAGCAAATCTTATGCATAACTTTCTACTAATTGCAGACAGTGAAGGTTTTACATCCCATTTGAAGACAGAGAAAAATTATTATTGGAAGTTAACCTAAAATGGGTACTTTGTTTATAATGAATGCTATTTGCCATAACTTAAAATGAAGCACTTCATTGTCTTCAGTTCATGTGATTATCAAGAGATCAAAGATTTCCTGGAAATTTGAATGTAATTTTTAAAGTGTATACCCTTCTCTCTATTTTCTTCCAATTTGCCTTCATTATAAAATGTGACATGAGTAACTCAAGTGTAAAATAAATTGGCCCCCAGATAATAAAATCACACTTGAGAACGAAGTCAGATTATTGAAAACATATACATTTTTCAACAGTATAAATGGTAGAACTATATTAAATATTTTTGAAAGGAGGAAAGAAAAAAAATTAGCTATAATTACATCTCCCTGAAATAATCACTGTTCACATTTAAATTTTTTGTTCTTTCAGTTTGGATAGCTATCACTAGATATCTACGACTGTCTCCATATTTTTCACTAACATTATAACAAGTATTTTTATTTTGCAGCACTATATTTTTTTTTAAAGATTTATGTTACTTATTTATGCATTCAAGGACTAGGGTGTAGGCCAGAGGTGTGGGCGAGGAGGGTGTGAGAGGATTCACCAGGGACAGCGTGAGGAACAGAACAAGCCGATGTACTGAAATACACTGCTGAGGGGAGCAGCGTGGAGGCAGGAGAGGTCTGCTGGGCCATGTGGCTCAGCTTCCTGGCTGGGGATCAACTCAGGCTGCAGTGGCTGTGGAGAGCTTCATAGCGCTGAGATTCTAACCCCTGAGCCACCAGGGAGGGCCCCTGCAAGCATCGCATTTCTAATCATAATTTTAGGGGCTGCAGGGAATTAATCACTTTGTTGTTGAAGTGTTGCTGGAAGACATGACTGATCCCCCTTAAAACGTACATTTAAAGGAGCATCCGCCATCACTGGGAAGTGTGTTGTATTTACTAAGTAGTGAAATGAATATCCTGTCACTGAGACAGCGTCCCCTCTGTCCCCGCCAGTGCTTTAGCTCCAGCCCGCGTCCTCCCCTGCATTCCCACACCACCTATTGCGCCTCTTGGATTGATTTGAATTGCAGTCTTTTCTGTCAAGTGCTGTTGACAGAATTTATCAGCTGAGGAATAAAGAGGAAGCTTTTCTTATCTCTACACACTTTCATAGTTTCCTTTTGTGTCTCCTCCCTTTTTGAATGTCTAGGACATACCTTATCCACTTAGCCCTCTCCTAACATAACCTTTTCTACTCTGAAGAAGTTTAATAAGTGCCTATTGTTCATAATTATTTGTTATGGTAAACAGAAATTGAAGGCAAGGGCCTCCCTGTTGATGCAAAGGGTTAAGTCTCAGCAGTCTGAAGCTATGGGCAGCCCACTGCAATACTAGTTTGATCTCCGACTAGGGAGCTGAACCACTTGGCACAGCAGACCTCTCCTGTCTCATCTGTTGCTCCCCTCAGCAGTGCATTTTGGTGGATCTGCCTATTCTGCTCCCCTCTCTGTCTCTGGTAAATCCTCAAACCACCACCCACCACACCTCTGGTCTGCACTGCAGCCCTTGTATGCATAAATAAATAAATTGAACCTTCCCTGGTGGCACAAGGGGTCGAGGTACTGGACTTTGAGGCTCTCCACAGCCACTACAGCACCAATTTGATGCCCGGCCAAGGAGGTGACCCACATGGTGCAGCAGACCTCTCCTATCTCACCCACTGCTCCTGTTCAGTATATTTCAGTCAATCTGCCTGTTCTCTTCCCCACTCTGTCTCTGGTGAGTCCTCTTACTCCTCCACCTCTGGCCTGTACCCCATTTCTTGTGTGCTTAAATAACATATATCTTAAAAAATACATATTAAAAAAATTTTGAAGGTAAGCTCGGTGACCATGTTTCTGTGACATACACTGTTTCTCTATCATAAAAGGTGGCATGAACCACCAACAGGGAACTGGATTTTCTTTCCTGAGGTAGTTTGTGGTCACACTCAAGGTGTGAGAGGATCTAAAAGCTCCTTGCTGGTCAACTTACGGCAGTGTTAGACTGTCACTTCCTCCTGAGAATTAGCAGCTTTTCAGTGCAACCTTTTCCATATACCTTATGGAAGAAACCAGTTCTTGATATCTTTAGGGGTTTCTGAAAATGGGCATCTCCTGAGGATTCCAGTTGTGAGCAACCCACATACCAGGCCCTTCACCTCTGGTTTAACCCAGCACCTACTGGATTTATTCCAATCCCAAATCCTGCATGGCGGCACTAATGTATTTTAACACCTACAGTAGAAAATGTAGTGCAAAACCATAGTTCCAGCGGACATATATTTCAAATGATTTTGTCCTAATTCCTTCCTTTGTCTTCTTTAGCACTAAGCACCTATTATTTATAAGCTCAGAGTTTCACTTGACTCCTTCCTCTGCAGTCAGGGAAGCACTAAGAGTGAGAAAAATGGTAACAACCCTACAGACAATTTGACCTTTGATTTCTTATTGAGAAAGAGGAGAGAATTGCCTAAAAATGAAGATTCCCGTATTGGTAGGGTCCTCCCCACTCACCTTCAGGGACTTGTCTGGCAATGCCCCAAATTTACCTCTCTCTGAGAGAGTTTTAGATTATTAATGATGAAGCGAAAGCTTTTTCTCTCCTTTCATCCATCCCCAAGAGGTACACCAGCTGGTAGGTAGCAGACCTGACATTCCTTTCAACACAGGGGATTAAAGAACATGTGGCAAGAGGATTCATTTCAAAGAGCTGGTAGAAGATGATCAATGATCTAGGAAATAAGAGTTGAAGAAGGAACATCATGCTTTGAAATGTTCCCCCAGAGCGTTGACCCCATGAGGGTTTTAACTAAATGGCTACTTAGTTTATTGGATTTACCCACAGCACATATTTAAATGAAATGGATAGAGGAAAGAACCTCTACGTTACATGACAGAAAAATGACGAAAAGCTTTTGAAGGTCAGGGAACATAGCACAATCACTTTAGACTAGTGAGAAAATGAAATTCTTCTCGGGACCTTGTAGATCTGATGGTGCCATCAATTTTAAAATGGATAGAGTGCTTGAGAGTGCATATGTTTCATACTAAGTGACTATGTACTGAATTATAATAGCTTTGGGCATCTCCTTGAGAACTTAATGAATGAATTACATGAAATGTTAATATCATTAATAACTGAGGAATTATTTATTTATTACTATCATCAGCTATTACAAAGCATAACTTCCAAAATCCTTGGCAAAAAAATAATAATCTTATATCAGTGACACTTCAACATAAGCTGTATCCCACAATATGGATGTGAATGGGAAAGATCTCTACTCATAGAATTAATTTTAGATCACCACATTCTGTTCAATTGCCAGCAAATCTCACCATCTTTTTATAACACAAGTAAGAAATAGACTTTGAACTTTCTTTAAAAAATTGGATAGGTAGAAAGGGGTTTGTATCTCTTGGTGTAATTTAAAAAAAACAAATAGGCTATTTTCCAAATTTGTTCTTTTACTATGTGCTGAAACATCTATTCATTAGTCATACATGACCACAATACACAATACACAAGAAAGCTCCAAAATACTTTGCTGAGGTGTTGTTTTCTGTGTTTGGGAATGATCTATTAAGAAATCTTAAACTAAAAAAGGTAATTATCTCTAAGGTTTGTGTGTTTGTGTATATGTGAGACCTCTTTTTCTCTCTGTATGTATATATATTATATGTTAACATAGGATATTAGTTTATGAGAGCTGTATTAACACAACATCACAGACTACAGAATTTAAACAATGGAATTTTTTTTCCCCAATTCTGAAGGCTGAAAGTCCAGGATGAAGCTATCGACAGGCTCAGTTTCCCTCATGAGCAAGCAGACAGAGACTTCTCTGTTCTCAAAGGAGGTTTCATTTGTGTGCTCAAGTCCTGGTTCTTTCTGTGTTCAAGTTTTCTCTTCTTAAAAAGATGTCAGATTGGATTGCAGCCTTGCCTAACAAACTCTTTCTAACTTAACCACATCTTACAGACTATCTCCAAAGACACTCCATTCTAAGGTAGCAGTGTTAGAACTGCAGTATAAGAAGTTGGGGGAAGGAATCAGTCCACTGTATACTGCATATATATAAATACATAATAGGGGAGAAAATTGCATTTGCTGTCACCAGTGTTTACACTTGTCCTGACCTCTGTCTCTGTGTGTATTCCATCAATCATGGCACTCAGGTGATATGCCAGGGAAACAGTAAATCAATTTTCTTCCTAAAATTAAATGGCTAACACTAGTCCACAAGAAACCTTTATGATCCACAGTGTATTAAAATATTTCAGTGGACTCTTTATACTCTTCTACACTAAATCTATTATAAAATAATTTACTACCCAAACATGGCTAATTAGTAGTGAAGGGAAAAAATATTAATAAAGTTTCAAAAAAAAATTTACCTTAAGATGGGGCTGATGAGAATAAATTCTAACAAGACTATTAGTTGAGCTTTGAAATAAACACTACAGCATTTCCTTTTCTTATGGATCCTTTCTAAGACATGGAAGTATTAATTTTTGTGCACCAAACAAACATCACATTGACATGTCTTAATAGTTTCATGAACAGGTTTAACCTCAGGATCCCTTTAGCTGGGATGTAGTTACCGGGCTCTAGAACTAAAGTCTTAAGAAGCTCTAGGCTAGGGATCAAAAACCCTGTTATTCCATACAAAGACCATGAAAGGGAATGGAGGGAGGCTGAGTGCTAGGTACTCCGAGCTCCTCTTACCTTTGTTCCAGCAAAATCCATCCCACTGTCATTGAGCTTATATGCTGAAGATCCACGCAAGAATCTCATGAAATTCATTTTGGCTACTTTGAAACATTAAAAAAAAAAAAGCCTTGACTGCATAGCCTGTTCCCATCAACCCGCCTGAGAATTGTTCTTTCGTAGTTCGCCAGAGCACCAGTTTTGATCAGCACTTTTTGAGGCTTCTATTGCTTTATTCTCTGACTCCAGAATTGGTGATCTTGATAGTCAGGCGAGGTACAATTAAACTAACATAATGCACCAGATATGCTTGAGGAAATAATCTCCAAAAAATGGTTTTATGACCTTGGGCAGTGGGTACATATTAAAATAGTGTCTTCGTGAAATGTTTTCTAACCGTCAAGAAAAAACTTTGTCTTTAGTTCTGCTGCCATCTGTGGTTTGTTGCCTCTTTTCCTGGTCCCTGATCTCCTTTTCCTGGGCTGCGAACAAGAAGAAAGGCAGGAAAAACTGAATGAGGGCCAGAGACCCTAAAAGAGGCATCATGCAAAGAATTACCTTCCAACACTGAAATCAGAGTGTCTTTTTCTTTCTCTCCTAGTCTCCTCTCTATCATACAACCTGAGAGCTTTCACTCATTTAGCAAATATTTTTGAGATCTACTCTTACAAAGCATTAGCCCCATGACTGAAAAGCCTGTGTTATTTATCAGTAACAATGAGAAAGTGAAACAAATCAAACAATGAAATAAAATTGACTTTGTGAGAAAGGGTTAGGTATAAGAAACAAGAGTGGTGAATGCTGACGATGGCTGCGTTCATTGATGTAGATGCTTTGTAAATCAATCATTCCTGGAACCACAATTCAACTTTCTGCATGTTGAAAACTTCCTTTAAAAAAAATATTCAAAGCATGTATTATTAGTGAAGTCTCAGTAAGTCGAAGGCCAGAAAATAAAATCAGCAATGAGCCTGACAAAATCAGTTCAACAAGAGAATAGGGTGATGGTTCACAGGTGATATGGAAGCAAGAGAACTAGGGGGATTTCAATGATGTAAGGAAAACAAAAATCAAAAAAATTAAAATTTTAGGGCTCTCCCTGGTGTCACAACAGGTTAAAGCACTGCATTATGAAGCTCTCCAAAGCCACTGTAACATGAATTCGAGCCCCGGCCAGGGAGGTGACCCAAATGGCGTGGCAGACCTCTGCTGACCGCCCGCTGCTCCCCTCAGCAGTGTACTTCATCAGTCGGCCTATCTGCCCCCCACGCTGAATCCTCTCACTGCCCTTCACCTCTGGCCTGTACCCCAGTTCTATATGAATAAATAAATTAATCTTTTTAAAAATTAAATTTTAAAAGTAGCTCTGAATAAGAAAAAGGGAATAAGCAAATAAATATTAACATCCAAGCAGAAGTTTAAAGGACCCTCCTCGAAGTACCCCCGCTTCCACATGAGGTGAGGTGGGTCAACCAGGTGGGGCTGTGACAGTCTGTCCCTTCTAGTGTCATAACTGCTCTGTGATTTGTATTTAGTCCTGCTCGAGGTATGTGGCACTTCTTCCCATGGCTTTTTAATCACCTGGAGATCAGGGGATCTATTTTGCTCACCATTTGAGCTCCTAAATAAAATAAGTAAGGGGCACCTATGAGGTTCTTAAAAATAATTGTACAAATGGGCTTAATATCCTTATTTAAAGGTCTAAGCTTTTCTGCAGAGGAACCTGAGCCAATGATCCCATCAATGTCTCTATATCTGATTCTAGAAACCCATGTGGGGCACAGGTTTAGGGATAGCCAGAGCGAGCCTGCCGCCGTGACTATCTGTACCGTTCCTTGCACCGAACCAAGGACTCATCTTTGCCTCATCATCTCTCTTTCCTTTCTGATTTGTGGACTCACGATGTCCGTACATTTGAACTTGACCACAAGCCAGAGGTTTCCTCTATGCAAGTGTAGTGACCCGTCTACCCACGGCTTGCGAGCCTGTCCAGTTGTTGACATCATGTTGGATGAGTTTACCTGTCCTGGGAAGGGAGCCTTACAGAATGCTCTAACGTGGAATTTGAAATAAATGACAATTTCATGATTTTTTTAGAGACTCTTACAAGTCAGTATGGACGATTTATGGAACATCAACTCTGCAAAGCCTGTTTCAGGACTGAGTGCAACAAACCAAGCAGAGAAGTCAGCTTGTATCTGTAGCACTCACCCCCCCCAGTTTGAATTTTTAAGCCTGTCTAGTCTTTGTCAAAATTATGCCTTCTCCTGGAATGTTGTCGTCTTGTGTTAATTTTCATTGTGATTAAAATAAGTAGGTAACTGGCTCATAGCCTCCTTTATAGAATTTTCATTGTAGCTCAAAGCCTGGAAATAGCAAGTTAGAGACTTAGAGTTATGCATTTCATAGTGATAAATGTCTTGTGAATAGTTAGGCTATCAGAGAAGGGGAGGTCTTTTTGGCTTTCCTTTAACTTATGTAATATTCCCGTTGACTAGAATCTTCACAAGTGGATTTCAAAGCCTTATTCCAGATGAAAACAGTGTCAATGGTGCCGTGTTTTGGCTCATACTAGGAAGCCCCCACCAAAAAAAAAAAAAAGGTTATCAAAGTTAACTTTTAAATTTCTTCCCTAAAAATTATTAAAAATATGGCCTTCCCTGGTGGCGCAGCGGGTTAAAGCACTGCACTGAGAAGCTTAAGCCACTTCCGCATGAGTTCGATTCCCGCCTGCCCCGGAGGAAATCCACATGGCGCGGCAGACCTCTCCTGGCCCGCCCGCTGCTCCCCTCAGCAGTGTACTTCATCGATCTGCCTGTTCTGCTCCCTGCTCTGTCCCTGGTGAATCCTCTCTGCCTCCACATCTCTGACTTGTACCCCAATTCTGTATGAATAAATAAAAAAATCTTTATAAAAAAATAGAATAGTTTAAAGGTAAGCAGTCTTTTTGCTCCTAAGAGATAAATTGATATAAATCTGGTTATGTACAGTACATAGATGTACATACATGCTTATGACTTTTATTTGAGAAAGACACTCTAAAAATACCCACCGGTCATGTGATTATTTGGATTGAATTTATGTCTTTTACATTAATTAATACTGGTTGAGAGAGTAGTGTTAGCATGTGGTTAGTCAACTTTTTAAAGAATTTCTGATGAGTGAGTTATTTTAGCAAGAGCAATGCCAGTTACAACCACAGCCTTCCAGCAAGAGAGTGACAATTGAGTCACAAAGTTCATAATAAGGCCTGTACCTCTGCTTTAGCACCCCCAGAAACCATAGCAACCCCAGATCTGCTTAGTTGACACCCACATACTGTGTGTGCAATGTTGAGAGTCTCCATGTGAGACACACATGTGCTTACACATAGACTTCTCTGCAACCAATCAGTCCTTCCTGCCACCTGCTGCCAGCCTCCTCCTCCCTTGATCTGTGTCTGAGATGTTCTCAGGCCCGGGAAACTTTCTCAGCCTCTTCTGGAAGCCTGGGAGCTGCCTCCTGGACCAGGGTCCTGGCTCCTGCCAGCAGAAGGGCCTGTCCCCTCCTTGGTCTATCCAGCCCCCATACCTGCAAGTTATGTCTACCCAGTCCTCAAACCAAGCCCAGTTCCCTACTCCTCACCCAGGAAACAGAAACCTGCACAGGAATCCATGCTTTCATGGAGTCTTAAGCTCCCCCAGTTTTTTTTTGGGGGGGGGGAACTTAATTACATCCTGCTGTTGTGATGTCCATCACCTCGAGCTCATGCGGGAGACCTGGGATTCGAGACCTACAGTTTCTCAGGGTCCAGCTTGAACTGAGTAGCCCCATTTACTCATAGGTGTACAGCCCACATAGGGTTAATCTTTGCCCTGCTGCCACCTTTCCCAAATCGCCCAGCAATCATTCAGAACTGCTTGGTCAGAACACTGTCATAAATAAGGAAATTCTTATTGCAAATGTCCTTGAGGAAAACTGTCATTAAATTTTTCAGAATAAAAATTGTATTTACTTTATAAGAGAAATATTTACCCAGTCATGCAGACAATGTACTTGCCTTTGAAACACTGAATATAAACATTGTGGAAATTCAACATGATGTCCCCTTAAAGTTCTGCATTTAATGGGTTGTGAGAATTTTTTTTTTTTTTGTCTTTTGCTGAATCTGGATGTTTTCATCATGGAAAACACAGCTTCCTCCAAATCCTGTTTATGAGAAAGTCACTGGTCTGGACATGTCTCAGTCCCTTGAGAGGACATTTCTTCAGAAATGGAAAGCCGTTTTTCAAGAAAAAATATCTGCTGATCTAAATTTGTTATATTTGTTTTTATATTGTTTCTACTTCAGTGTGAAATGCCTGGGTGGGAAACATTTTTGTTTCATGGGTCACTTCTGGTTTTATGGCTAAAATGAGTCTCTAAGAAATAAATTTCTTCAAAATGCTTTTTAAAGCATGACCCTAGTTTTAAAAAGCAAAACCAAATTGAGACATAATATAGGAATTTTTCATAAAGCCCTACCATAAGACTGTCACATTGAAAGGGAAGGAGACAGTGTTACCCAGGTTGCCATTGATCAATTCATGTAAGTACAGAGATGTATTAATAGTTACAACTACTGTGTCTTGCAACCGCCCCAGGCCAGGCAGGTTCTCTATTGATTCGGACGAAACAGAAAAAGAATCTTGGATCCTTAGGTATTAGGACATGCCTTCTTCTTTTTTTTTTTTTTTTTAAAGATTTATTCATTTGTACATACAGAACTGGGGTACAGGACAGAGGCTCAGGGGTGGTGAGAGGCTTCACCAGAAACAGATCGGGGAGCAGAACAGGTAGACTGACGAGGTACACTGCTGAGGGGAGCAGCGGGCGGGTCAGGAGAGGTCTGCCGCACCATGTGGTCACCTCTGGGGCAGGCGGGAATTGAACTCATCTGGGGCAGGCTTTAGCTTCTCAGTGCAGTGCTTTAACCCACTGTTCCACCAGGGAAGGCCACCTTTTTTTTTTTTTTTAAAGATGTATTTGTTTATGCATACAGAACTCTGGTACATGGTAGAGATACAGGGGCAGTGAGAGGATTCACCAGAGTCAGAGTGGGGAGCAGAACAGGCCGATGGATGAGTACACTGCTGAGAGGAGCAGTGGGCAAGGCAGGAGAGGTCTGCTGTGCCATGTGGGTCACCTCTGGGGAGGGGGATCATACTCACACTGAAGTGACTGCCGCTAGCTTGCATTGCTGCATCCTTACCCGTTGCATCACCAGGAAGGGCCCAGGACATGCCTTTAATGCTGAAGTAGGGGACCGGATACACAGGCAGACGTGCAGGTGGCAGAGAGGAGCTAAACCTCCTATCCCCCTTACATTGTAAGGTGCTCACCTCGTTGATGCATCGTTGCACATTTCCAGGTTTCTGGCCACCTATTTTCTGAGTATCCACTCTCAGTCTCACACATGAAAATCTACCACACAGGAAGTCCAGCCATGTGTATCTTCTGGCCTGAACACAATTCTTATTCAAATGGAGACTCTGCCACCAGGGTATTCAGATCACCCTGCACCCCTAGCCAGTGCAAGATTTGTCAGGTGGGAAAGTGTGGGAGGTCGAAGCTATCAAAGAGGACTAGTAAGAATTCATTTCTGGCTTTGCTATTTCTCCGCAACCTGCACAGACTTCTTTTCGATTACCTGTGTCCAGGAAGAAGGTGATCTTGAGCCTCTTAAGAAGAATGGGTTTGTCACATCCACCATTTCTGCTCATACTAAGGCGCCTGGTATCCTGTCCCCAATCTTAAACACCAAGGTTTTAAGGCCCTTCCTTGACACACGATTCATTATTTATTTTGTGTGACTAGAAGAGCTATACTTCATTTCCTATTTTCTTAAGTTTAGTTGTTGTGTGTGTGTGTTTGTTAATTATTGCAGTCAACCTGTTTGGATGATAACCTTATCCTTTTTGACAATATATGTGAGGTTTCGTCATTTTAAAATGACCCCTTCCAGCAGGTGGCATCTCTGTCTTTGAGAACTTATCTTGGTCATCCTTGCCCAAGAACAGAAGGCTGCATGCCTTCTAGGGTCACATGGCTGTGGTGTCTTTAGTTATTTCTTGGTGGAAACTGAATAATAGCCCATGGTGAAGACCTGATTTGTCATTCTCAACTTAACTCATAACCTCCAAGGGAAGTGAACAGGAGGGTTGACCTACAGCTTCAGTGGCGTCAGCTTTGGGTTTCTTCTCATCTTCCACATGCTTTAGACAAGACTCAGCACTGCTCTTTTCCCATCTACATGGAAACATGGATTCTGAGTTGGAATTTGTACAGAGAGATGGGCTGTCTAGATTGAAAGCTTAGCTTCTATTTTCCCAATAGCTGTAATAACAAACTAATGGTGAAATGGTTTGTGTGAGCTATTTCCCAGCATATTATCACAACCCCTGGAAAGAAAAATGCCTCAATTCCAACCTGGGGAGCTGCTTACCAGCCCAGTTACTCCTGAAAGTGGTTGAGTTGCATTAAGAGGTACAGCTGACTCACCTCCTCGCCTCTGGTCATGGTATCACCTGCTGCCTTAGTTCATTACTTGGCTGAGAATGCTTTTGAGAATGGTTTGCCTGCAAGATAAAGAGTACAGCTACATAAAAACATTTTCTTTCCCAGTGTCAAACCTGATAGGAGCTATGAGACTCAATGAGACTTTTCTGCTCATGCTCCAGTCATTTATGTGCAAAAAAATTTTAAAACTTGGTTGACCTTCAGGATCAAGCAGGACAGAGGGTAAGCACTGCTGAGTTTAATTTAATGTTCTGTAACAAACAAGGGGAAAAGATAGAGAGATACCGATTTTGAGGGAAATGTTAATTATCTAAAGCTTAATTACAGATAACATCATGAGGAGAATACATAAAAGGCTTGAAATGCAGCCAAAGCATTTCCCTAAGAACATTAAAAAATGATTGTTGTTTACAATTCACAAATCACACAGACATAAAGCTGAGATGGGGAAAACAGAGTCAGGCTTGAAAGTAAGAACACAACCTGTTCTTTAAAAGCCAGTTTGGAAGAGAAGTGATAGCATTGCAGTTAGCTCACGTTCTGAAAGCAAGAGATTCTGCACATTTCTCCTTTAAAATAAAAATTAGCAGATCACAGGTGAACACACTGAAGCAAAATCCTAGGAGACAACACAACTCAAATAGAAACAAATAATTTATGAGGTCTTAGAATGGGAACTACAAATAGAACACACAGACATATCTCCAGGAAAGTGCAGTTTCTAGAAATAAAGGAAACAAGATTGTTTCATACTTGCACTTCATTGCTGAGTCCCATGATATGAAAATCCACCTTTTCACTCAAGTGTAACTCTCAGCCCAGACAGCATAGTGGCAAGCACTTATCTAGTCCTCTTTAGAGATGCTTATTTGACTTTTTTTTTTTCTTTTTACAATCTATTAGTGTCCAATTACCTTTAACTGGTGAGTTCCAGGATAATGGAATGTGGCATGCTAGAAGAAGTTAGCTTTTAAGGACGTTTGGAGGAATTGAGTACCTGGCAGTCTCTATCTGCCTAAAACAAATCAGACACGATTGCATGGAAAGGACACAGTCTAGGGTTTCAGTCTTGGGTGTGCAAACGAGAGGGCCTGACTCTGGCAGGCTGGGCCTTGATGGTGCTGCATTAGTTGTTTCAAGAAAGGTTTTGGGATCCTTCCAGAAAGAGTAGAGTGGTAAGCAAAACTGGCAACACTTAATACTGTTTCAAAACAATGGGGATATAGTGAGATTTTTATGTGGCCAAGGTGTGTGTGCATGTGTGTGTGTGTGTGTGTGTGTGTGTGTGTGTGTGTGTGTAGGAATGTCAGAGCACAGCAAGGTTAACAAAGCAGAGTAAGTGACAACAATGGGTCATATATTTACTGAGCAAACAATTAGAAATTCAGAGGTAATAGCAGAGTTTGTGAAAATAAACAAAATAAATGAATGTCTAAGTATTTAGCAAAGGAATGAATGATGAAAGAGATCAGAGTCCTCTATATACTGACAGCTTCTGAGGAGCTGCTCTTTGTCCTACTTCCTCATGGAGTTTTTTTCTCTCCCTTTCATTCCCTGTTTTTCAAGTTTATTTAATGTTTAACTGAGATAACATTTGGATATCCTATCAGGTATTGCCACGATAGTGCACCCACCACCAACTCACCCGTGGTCCACTGTGCTCCCTTCCTCCCTTGCCTCTCTTCGGACCCCTCCTATGCACTCTCCCCCCTCTGAGTGCTTCGGTTCTATAGTCAGTTTTCAAGCGTTAGTCTTCAAGCTTGTTTTCATCTTATCTTTAGGTTAGCTACTCTATATTCGACATACTAGTGACACTCTCTGTTATTTATCCTTCTCACTTATTTCATTTAACTTTAACCCTTCCAATTCATTTTGCTGCAAATGGCATGGACTTATGTTTTCTGATCACTGAGTACTATTCCATTGTGCACAGATATACCACATCTTGATCCACTCATCTGTCTTTGAACATGTAGGTTGTTTCCATAATTAGGTCATAGCGAACAGGCTACATAAGCAAGTGTGGGCAAGTTTCGTTTTGAGTTAGCACTTTTAAACTTTTCAGGCTGGGGCCCTCCCAGGTGGCACAGCGGGTTAAAGCACAGCATCAAGAAGCTAAAGCCACTTCAGCATGAGTTCTAGCCCTGCCCTGGAGGTGACCCACATGGCGCCAGACCTCTCCTGACTCGCCTGCTGCTCCCTGCAGCTGTGTACTTCATTGATCTGCCTGTTCTGCTCCCCACTCTGTCTCTGGTGAACCCTCGCTCCACCCCTGAGCCTCTGGCCTGTACCCCAGTTCTGTATGCATAAATAAATAAATCTTTAAAAATAAAAGACTTTTCAGGCTGACACCCAAGAGTGGGATTGCTGGGTTGGCCTGGCAGGTCTATTTTTAATGTTTTGAGACACCTGCATGTAGCTCTCTAAAAGAACTGGACCAGTCTGCTTTCCCACCAGCGGTAGAGGAGGGTCCCCTTTTGTCCACATCCTCGGGAGAATGCTTGTTGTTTCTGGCCTTTTCAAAATGGGCCACTGTCACAGGGGTGAGATTGTTAGTGGAACAGGACTTGGATTTTGCTGCCTGTCACTACAGAAGAACAATGAACAGAAACAGGAATCTATAAGAAGAATGTTTCTTCAGATAGCTAGCCAACCATCTGAAAATGGGGGGCATAGTGCCCTGGAGAGACTGTGCTGGCGTCTCATCTCAAGCTGGCCCTTCCATAAGGGGTGACACAGAGACAGACATAAGCCAACAGTCCATCACAGCTGGTGTTTATGGTGTTTGTATGTTCAGCCCTCAGAACTTGTTATCAGCTTCTCGATTATCTTGACCTGATGGTGTCAATGACTGGCACTCCTTCGACATCAGTGGGGCATGAGTTTTAGACAAAAGAAACTAGGTCGTTAGCCATATAGTGTGTACGTGCAGCCAATACTGCCTGTGTACGTGCAGATTCCTGGACAGGTCTGCCGCCCTGCCCTTCCTCCCTAGCTCCCTATCAAGATTATCCCCTGTCTTTTTATTGAGGAAGAATTCCCATAACATCAAGTTAACCACTTAAAAAAAATTTTATTTATTTCTGCATACAGAGCTGGGGTACAGGCCAGAGGTGCAGGGGCAGTGAGAGGCTTCACCAGAGACAGAGCAGGGAGCAGAACAGGCAGATGGACAAAGTGCACTGCTGAGGGGAGCAGCAGGCGGGCCAGGAGAGATCTGCCACCATGTGGGTCATCTCTGGGGCTGGGATCGAACTCATGTGGAAGTGGCTTTAGCTTCTCAGTGCTGTGCTTCAACCTGCTGCGCCACCAGCGAGGGCCCAAGTTAACCACTTTTAAGTGAACAATTCACTGACTGCATGCTCACAGTCTACAGACACTACTTCAGATCCCCATGCCCAAGGGTAACAGTGACCCACTGTTCCCCTGAGCAGACTTCAAAGCAGCCACGGAACTGCCAATCACTGGACCCACTGCACCACAGCCTCCTTATGCAGCATGGTGCCCACGTTATTCTTGCCTCTACTTGTCTTTGTAGCCTCCTCTCCTGAAGAATGAAGGGGTCCCCAAGTGGAGTCACAGAACCTTCGAATCCCATTATTCCTGTTCCCCTCACACTAGTCAGGGCTGCAGGAGGGAGTCAGGAATCCATATCAGTCTCTCTGAAATTTCTGTTTTCTCCATTGCTTGCAGTGTAGCCATTGCTTCCTTTGTTTTAACAAGGAGTTAGTCGGGTCTCTTCACCCCAGGCCCCACACAGCCATCTCGCAGTCAGGATTCTGGACAGTCTGCCTTGGTGCTGACTCCCCAAAGGAGTGTATGTGGAACACGGTACCAACTACTCCCGAGATCAAAACAACTCTACTGTCACTGACTCATGGTCTTTTCATAATTTTAAGCCAATGATGTATGAATAGAACAACCTCATTACATAGATATAGAATCCTTTGGAAAAGAAAATTTATTGAAAAAGAGCTAAGTGACCTAGGAAGATCAACATCTCATTCATGTTAAAACCAAACAATTTTTAATTAAAAAATTTAATTGACAATAATTTATTTAAATTTAATAAAAAAGAATTTTAAATGAAATTAGACGTGTAAAATATTTTAAAAGGTGTCAAAGAGAGTGTTCACAACTGGGTGAAAGGAGCTGTTAACAAGTTTTGACTACCCTGGTCTCTTCTTGGTCTGACTGGGACTGCCCCTTGCTACTTAGGGATTTTCGCATCAGGTTTTCCGATTTCCTCACTGAAAACTTTCCTCCTTAAACAAAGAGGCTAGCAGCAAGAAATGTGTGAAGGGTACACTGGATGGGCACAAATGCCCACGGCAGATATCCTTAAGTTCTAGAATGTTCCCCATCTTCAGCCATGCTTATCCTGCTTGCACTTTAAAATCAAGTCCTATGTTTCTCATAAACCCTTTTTAATTTCTCCCCTTATCTGTTCCTCATTTTTCTAGTGTTCCCTGTTTTACTCACTATAGATACAAGGGATAGCACTGGTGATCATGACAGGTTAGCAGGACAGGAGATGCTGCTTGCGGGTGAGAGCTCAGTTTTCACTCACAGTCTGGCCATCGTCTGTCATTCATCATCAGACTGAGTTCAGAGAAGCTCTCCTGCCTTCCAGAATATCGCCTTCATCCAGGTTCATGTCAGATCAGACTTTTAGGCGTCTGAAAGCGGGTTCTAATGACCACTCCCCTCAAAGGGAACCGCCATTGGAGTGGGTGTGATGAGAAATCCGGGGGCATCACACCTGGCCTCACCGCTCTGCCAGACACAGCATGCATATACTGTGCCCATTGATAACTTAGATATCAGTACTCAGTGCTTTCTTCACAGGATTATAACAAACATAATCGTAAAAATACTGTGTCATGACTCTGTGATAAATATCGAAATGTATTGGCTCATTTATTCTTAACAATAAAACTGTAAGGTAGACATTTCCAGTTTACAGGCAGTGAAACTGGGGCTGGAAGGGGGTGAATAATCTGTCCAGGATGACAGAGCTTGGGGTGGTAGCGTCACCGATCCTCCTTGTGTTACATTCCACTAGAGGAGTGAGAGTGGGTGTACAGGCCTGTGTGGGTTGTTAAGTACTCGAGAGGGGGAGGCTCATCAAACTTTTCCTTTTTTTAAGATTTACTTTATTTATGTACACAGAACTGGGGTACAGGCCAGAGGCGTGGGGGGGGGCAGGATTCACTAGAGACAGAGTGGGGCACAGAACAAGCAGATAACTGCTGAGGGGAGCAGTGGGCGACACAGGAGAGGTCTGCTGCACCATATGGGTCAGCTCCCTGGCCAGGGATCAAACTCATGCAGCAGTGGCTGGCGGTGGTTTCATAGAGCTGAGACGATCCCCTGCACCAGCAGGGAGGCCCTCTCATCAAACCATTCTTGAATAAGTAAAGGAAGACATGGCTCCCTTCTGAAATCTCCTAGAAGAGCCTGTGACAATGATTTCTGATCACTCAGGGCTCTGAAAGCTTCCTGTGGGGCCAGCCATCTGAGGATACAAATAGGTATAAGAAACAATTCTTGCCATCAGAGCTTTTATTGTTTAGCGGGGGCGCCCACATTGACACACAGAAGCTATCCTTGAAAAATTAGTGCAACCCTTTGTATACAGTATGGAACACAGGAACTAGAAAAATGAGAAATACATAAAGGCAGAAAGTGGAAAGGATTTAATGAGAAAGGAATGGCTGAACTTTAAAAGGCAAGCAGAATAGACAGGCACTGCTGGGGATGAAGAACATTCCAGAAAGGCCTGCATGAGTATAACATGTGCAGGATCAGCAGCTGCCCTGAGTAACTAGAGGATTGAAGAGCGATGGGGAAGAAATGAGGTAGGTGTCAGACTGGCTGAGAATTATTGCCTTGAAGATCTTGAAAGTCAAACACAGCAAACTGAAGTTTATACATAATATGAAAGAGTGAACAAATACGGGTTCTTTCTATAAAGGATAATATGATTCAATACCATGAATGATATGCCAGTTATATGGGAATAGGATTAGTGAAATGAAACATAAGATTCAAAGGAAGATGCTAGAACAATCCAGACAGGAATACATGTGATTTGACATGGGGCCAAAAAAAAAAAAGGAAAATAAAAAAAAAGGTAAAGAGATGGCTACGTGCAGAAAATAGAAATATGTATTCAAAACTATATTTGAAGAAACAGAAAATAGGCCTGGTGACAGATTAGATAGAAAAAAGGCATGATTTGAAACTGTCTTCCAGGATGACTGTATTAAACATGTAAGAAACAAGAGGGGAAAGGAGAAGAAAACCCAATGTACACTGTTGGTGGGAATGTAAATTGGTGTAACCATTGTGGAGCAGGAGCAATATAGCAATTCCTCAGAAGAAAATTAAAAATAGGAGTTCCATGAAATTGTGTTAGCCCATTCCTGAGTATTTATTGGAAAAAATACAAAAACATCAGTTTAAAAAGATACGTTCATTGCAACATTATTCACAATAGCCAAGAGCTGAACACAACCTAAGTGCCCACGGGTAGTTGAATGAATGAAGGAAATGTGGTAGAATGGAATATTACTCACAACCGAATACTACTCAGCTATAACAAAAGATGAAACCCTGCCATTTGTGACAACACTGTTAGAGCATTAAGCTTTGTGAAAAAAATCAGAGGAAGACAGATACTATATGACTTCACTCATCTGTGGTATATAGAGAAACAAAACAAATGACCTAAATAAAACATACATTGGCTTTTAGACTCTAACATCACGTCAGTAGATACCAGACAAAAAAGAAGGCAGGAGGATGGGTAACAGATCAAAGGGGATTGTGTATGGAAGATAGAATCAAACTTTCCTTAGTGAACGTAATGTACTATATACAGAATTTGCTACAAGACAGTGCCCACCTGAAACTTATATAACATGATAATGCAATGTTGGTGCAATTAAAAATTATGAAGGCCCTCCCTGGTGGTGCAGTGGGTTAAAGCACTGCACTGAGAAGCTAAAGCCGCTTCCGCATGAGTTCGATTCCCGCCTGCCCCGGAGGTGACCACGTGGCGTGGCCGACCTCTCCTGACCCGCCCACTGCTCCCCTCAGCAGTGTACTTCATAGATCCGCCTGTTCTGCTCCCCACTCTGTCTCTGGTGAAGCCTCTCACTGCCCCTGAGCCTCTGGCCTGTACCCAGTTCTGTATGTACAAATAAAATAAATCTTTAAAAAAAAAAAAAAAACTATGAAAAATAAAATGCCTTCCAGGGAGATGAGAGGAGGTAGGGATCAGCCACTGTGATCCACCTTCAGGAATGAGGGGCTCACTGCTGGCAGGCAGCCTTCTGTTGTCCAGTTGCTTTGGGCATTGTTTCAACAGAGGAGAGCCGCCAGGCAAGGGGTGCCCCCTTCCTGGGCAGCCACACCCAGTGGTGACCAAGGTGCTGTAAGGACTGCCTGCTCTACTGCATTTTCAGAGCCTCCTCCAGGGGTGAGGTTTCCTCTGGTCACATCCCATTCTGTCCGCTGCTCTCTCTGTCCTGTCCTGCGTCTTTCCCTCCTTTCTGTGGGTGCTGATTACAGAGGCACCTTAAGAAACCTCCAGCCTGCTAATTTCCATTTCAAAGCCTGTTTTCTGTGAAGCCCAACCTGTCACACTGGAAGAATGGACCTGTCAATAGAAACCCATTGACAAATCCTTTCTTTCTAGAGGAAACTGATAAAGATTAAGACACACAGCTGCCGGACTACCACTGCACATCATGGATGGTATCTAATTTTTCATGAGCTAAAAATAAAAGTTGCTCAGATTTTTTTTTTGCATTTTTTTTATAAAATAAACAATGTATACACACCCTGGAGATTCCATCATACTTGGTTTTTACTTATACAAATGGTGGTTTCTGGAGAAATGAGCTCTGTTCACACTGAAGCAATACAATATGCACAATTGCTTGACATTTGAAATATTTTTAAAGCCAATTAGAAACAAATGATAGACTTTTCAGTGTGACCCGTAGTCTCTAGCAAACCCAGAGAAGAACAGAGAAAATTTAAATCATATTTTAGAAAATTATTTAGTAATGTGGAGATGGATTGTGACATATTAAATTTAAAAAAATGAAGGGTAAAAATGTATAGCTCCAACTTAGAAACAAATCTATCTTTTCATCTATATAGGAATAAAGACTGATCTGATCTATATCTCATTGTCAACATTGATTGTTCCTAAATGGTTGTGGCTGACTTTCTATATATTTTGTATTTCTCAAACATTCAAGAATCAACATACATACTTCTATTATCAGAGATAATTCTAGTGTGAGTGCAGTCTTTAGAGTTAGCATAGGATTCAGAGCAAAATATAGAATTTAGGGGATTTCCCTTTGTCTAATGTTTTTGTCTCCTATATGAAAACTTTCTTAAACCAGAGAAGTAGCTTTCATTGTAATTATTTGAAAATTATGGTCTTTGAAGTATCTCTAGAAACTTCATGGCTTGTTTATTGAGTCCTATCTTCTTTCTGATCCAAAATAAAACATCTCTGCTGTCCTGAAAATTGTAATTTCAGAATGGAAAAAAAATTCTATTTCATTTTTGAAAAATTGGGCCCTTTGTCCAATCTAAGTGACTAAACCTAAGTTTTTGTCTGACATAGCAGTTCATCTTTATTTGAGCCACAGAAGCTACATGTATGTCGTTCGCCTCGCGTTTTAAGTTTAGAAATGCCCTGCCTTCATCTAGCAAAGCACACTGTTTTACCTATTGGGTAAAACATACTGGGGGACACCTTCGGCATCAGCTTTTCTATGCTTCTTTTCTCCAGTCTTTAAAATGGAAAAATCTTCACTGGATCAGCCAGAAGTGCTGAATTGAGCAACTGCTGTTTGAAGATAAAAATCAAAAAGAACAGAGGCGCCAAAACATTTGAAAATAAAAACAACAAAGACATTTCTGTTTATTTTAATTACTTTGTTCGACGATCAAATCAAATCAATACATGTGTAATGGGAAGCTTTTGGAAGTTTATTTACTTTAATCAAAGTTGACAATAAAACAAAGATTATATATTCTTTTAATTCATAACATTGGATTTTCAAATTATGAATTATTAAGTAAAATACAAACATCATGTGATTCTCTTGTCAACATTTGATAATCAAAGTCTGATGTGCTAAAGCTTCTTCAAAGGTTCTTGTTAACTTGCAGTTGTTTCAAAGTGACAGTTTCTTGCTGATGGCACCAGATTGCCCGTTTCAAATTTGACTATAGTAAAAACTAACAGCTATGTTTATGTTTAAGTGTTCCTTTTACATGGTATTCATAGAATTGACATGTTTTTGCTGCCATACACTTATTCTGCATTGCCAATATAGTCTCTTTTTAAATTTAATTCTTATATTGAGCAGAGTAATGCACCTACTTATTTCAGTAGATCTTGAGTGCTCTAAGCCCAATAAAGGAAAATAAACCTTGTTCTTCCCCTCATCTCATTTCTCACCATTCAGAGACAACCTTTTTTTTTTTTAGGATATTCATTTTAAAACCATGTTACTTCCCCCTCCCCCACTTCACCACAACCCCCAAATCCTCCCCCATCTCCCTCTGCTTGCTCTCTTCCTCTCCCTCCCATGTAGGAGACACCTGGTTTATAATTGTCTGTTTGCTTTTGTTTTGTTTTATATTGTAATAACAAATACAATTTTTCTCCTATGTCTTATTTGGTTCTCCTGTATTCCTCCCATAAGTGAAACATCTGATATTTTTCTTTTTCCTTCTGATTTATTTCACTGAGCGTGGTCCCTCCTAGTTCCATCCATGTTGCTGCGAATGGCATGAGTTTGTCTTTTTTGATTGCTGAGTAGTATTCCATTGTGTATATAGCCCATATCTTCTTGATCCAATCATCTATTTTTGAGCATTTGGTTTATTTCCAAGTTTTTTTCAATCTTGTAAATAGTGCTGCAGTAAACATAGGGGTGTATGTATCCTTTTGAATTAATGTTTTTTGTGTCCTTTGGGTAGATCCCAAGGAGTGGGATGCTGGGTCATATGGTAAGCTCCATTTTTAGCAGTCTAAGGAATTTCTGTATAGCTTTCCATAATGTTTATACCAGTTTGCACTCCCACCAGCAATGTAGGAGGGTTACTTCTTCACCACATCCTTGTTAAAATGTGTTGTGTTAATTTTTTGATAGGTACCATTCCACTGGTGTGAGGTGGTATCTCATTGTGGTTTTGATTTGTATCTCCCCAATTACAAGGGATGTTGAACATTTTTTCATATACCTGTTGGCCATTTGCATTTCCTCTTTGGAGAAGTGTCTTCTCAGATCATTTGCCCATTTCTTGACTGGATTGTTTGTTCTGTTTCTGTTGATTCATGTGAGCTCTTTGTATATCTTTGTGATCAGTCCCTTATCCGTTGTATGGAGTGCAAAGATTTTTTTTTTTCCCAGTCACAGTAGGGTGTCTCTTCTTTGTTTTGGTTAATATAGAGACAACCATATTCAATTCCTTTAAGTATTTCTCCTCACATGGATACATAACACGATCAGCTGAAAATATCATACCCGATCTTACCCTTTTTGCCTCACCCTCATATATACACCATTTTTCTCTTCTAATGAAGAATCTTGGACTACTGGGAGTTCTCGCATAGAATAGGGCAGCAACAGAGGCAGTGGTTAAGGGGACGGTCAGAAATGCCCCCCTTCCTCTCCCCATCCCATGTATATGCCTGTCCCCAAAGATCATCTGCCTTGATCTACCACTCGGACCCCTCCCGAGCCCCCATCTGAAGCTGAGGATGACTCCTGTTCACAGGAGAGGAGCTATGTCTCTGGTCATCCTAAGGCTGACTTCAGAATTCATTTTCTCAGAGAAGTAATGTCATCAGTGGTGACTAAGTACTGTAAAATGGTACTGTGAGTAAAATATTTCCAGTTCAGTAAGGGTTACACAAATTTTAGGAGTTACCCTTGAGAAAACAGTTTTTTGTTTTTTGTTTTTGTTTTTTAATTCTTTCTGTGGCAAGATGCAATTTGAGTTTCAGAGCCATATGTAAAAGTTTGGAGTACTGCTCCCTTATCTGTCTGTATTTGTAGTCCATCGGGTGCTGTAAGACCAAAAGGAAAATCAAATTATCAGCTGGATAATTCCACTTGTGGGAACAACAAATACACAGTTACAAAACAGTCTCTAATGTAGAAAATCACAAACAGAATAAATATGAACATACTTTATACCATTTGTGGATTGACTTGGTATCTATAAGAAAGTCATAAAATCATACTGCATATCCTAATGAAATGATGTTTGATTCTGTCGTAGACCCTGAGATAGTATAGCTAATATAGTGTAACAAAAATTTTGAATGAGTACTGTGCCGTATATCACTGGTGTATGGTCTGAATTTGATGGTCTGAAAAATTACTCACTAATTACAAAAAAAAAAAAATTACTCTGGAGCCTTATAAGTAGACTGGGATCAGCTAATCGTGGAAGGATTTCAGACAGAGGTTAAAGTACTCTGAATTCGGTATTGTTGGGTTTTATTCATATTGTATTAATATGATCAACATATTAATAATCAACTCAATATTTAAAACAAAGACAACCTTTAGGTCTTTCAGAATTTTCTGATGATACAGATACCACGCCAGGGGGCGCAATAAAGCCATTGCCTAAGGCAGCAACAAGAACCTTACTGGCTTCCTAAAACATTGCCCTGCTGAAGCAGTGAACAGTAAGTAGGAACAGGAAAAAAACAAAATAAAGGATTGCTCCACAGAATAAAGTCTGAAGAGAGATTCATTTCTCCTGAAATTAAAATCTTGCTGGAAAGACTGTGTCCAGCTGTTTATGCCGAAGCTGAGCACTTTCCCTTTGTAGTCCATAGGTCCAAGAACTCTGAATTCGGTATTGTTCGATATGTACTGAATGAGGATTATTTATTTTGATAAATCCTTCCAATACATTTCAGGGTTTTTCTCTGTGTGTGTGTATGTGTGTGTGTGAAATAATTGATGTCAGTGGCTAGATTCATTAAAAAACAACCCAAGTAGTTAATCACTCAAGAAATATACCTTGTTTGAGTCCATTACTGGGATCACACCCTGCTAAGATGCTTTAAATATGGGGCCCTGGGGTCTTATAACACCATTTCATAATTTGTGACTGAGGGAAAGAAAAAAATTGAGTGATTTTTTTTTTTTCAAATTAAGTATCTCTCCATGGCCTGATGTTTTAATGAATATACTGTTGGCTAAGTGACACTAATAAGAGTTCTTTTACTTTTACATTGTATCTACACTTTTAGTTGAAAGAAATTTTATGGCCTGTCACTTTTTATACTAAAGCCAAAGTACAAATATGTGCAGAACTTAATTGTATCAAATGCTTCACGTCAAGTAACTTTGGATAATCTCATGTAAGAAATGAGGAGGAAAAGAGTAAAACAGTTAAGTTACTAACCAGATGCTTCCTGAAAAGCTAGTGATCAATTTAAAAAAAATATCCAGGTCGGTCAGTATTCTGTGGAAGTACAAGCATCCACAGTTGTATGTAGATGGCTTCATCATCATGAGGCATTCTTTCTGGCCTTCTATGATGCATCTGACTATAAGTGGTTGTGTAGTGTGTGTGGGAAAATTATCCAAAAAGAGTCAATTTCTTTAGGAGCTAATAATATCATAGATGATGTATGAATAGTTGAGCTGGTAGTTCCCTTTTCCTTATCTTGCAAGAAGAGAGGCAGGTCCTCACTCCGACCTTCACATGACCTTGAACATGAACTTATTTCTCTGAACTTACTTACTTGTTCTTAAACTGAGGCCTATAACCTGCCATGCCCAGAGGCTTAGGTGAGATCCCATGCATGTAAGCGTTTTGTAAAGTGGAAGTCCTCGTCTTCAGGATGGCCACTTTAACTCATTTCCTGTTGTGCCCTGGAAGGTTGGCGCTGGGGAAGGACTTTCTGGAACAGTCCGGGGTGTCACTGAGTTCCTGGCACTCCTGCTGGGTGCTTTGTTCAGGTCCTGTGTGGAAGCACATGTGTGGGTCAGACAGGGAACCAGGCTCCAAGCAGGACCGGTTACCCCTTGTTCCTTTTCTGTCCCCTCCTTGATCCTGCCTGTTCTTAGAGCCAAGTCATGTCCGAACACTCTTACAAACACAAGAAGATGCACGTGACCAACCTGTGTCCCCCCTCAGTGCCTTGACACAGGCGGACCCTGCTTTCCCCTAGTGGCCCAGAATCGAGGGAGCCAGATAGAGGAGAGGAGAGGCTAGGGAGGCTAGGGAGAGGTTAGGAGAGGAGTGGGAGGTCCCAGGGGGCTCTGACAGCTGCGTGTTTTCATCAAGGCTGACCAGCCCCTTCACGCTGATGAGCTCTGGAGAAGGTAGTTGCTCTGAAGCGTGTCAGTTAAACGTAGTCATTATTTTCCTTCGAAGGAAAAAGGCAGTCAGTAGCACATGCTAACTCACTCAGCGGTACAGGTTTCGCTCCCTGATCACAACAGCAGATTTGGGCTGATTTCCTATTCTCTGGCAATCAGAGACGGGAGGCGAGAGCGCTATTAGCGGGATGCCCCAGCTGACCTTCAGCTAAATTATTGTTCCTTTCCTCTCCTGCCTTTCTTTCAGTATAAGAGGGAGTGACATGGAGTAGCTCTCCGTTTAAAGAATAAATAAATACAGGAAAAGGAAAGAAAACAGGTGTGTGGTCAGTTCTGTCTGGCAGAGGGCTCCGTGGTGGTGTGACAGCTGCATTGAATCTGGAAGCTGATTTGGTAGCCCCGCCCCTTTGCATCAGCAAGTAGGAAAATAGCGTCTTAGACTAGTCATGAGAGAGATGCAGTAACATGTATTTGGGCTCCAAGTGTTGAATCTTACTTGAGCAATGAGTTTTTGTTTTTTTGTTTTTTTTTTTAAATGGCAAATCCTAAAATATTAAAGGCAAAAATGCGGTCTCGTCAGCATTGGCAGGGACTTCGCCCTGTGCAGGTAGCTTCTGCTTCTGCAAGCCAACCATGATTAGCAGGTTTCCAATACTTTTTTTTTTTTTCTTGCCGTATTGGACATGTCCTATTCTGAGGAAGGGAAGTAAATCAGAAATCTTGAAAGCTCAATTCAGTGTCATCCCAAATAAATATCTCTCAGGCTGTGCAAATGAGGACCAGCAAGTACAGTTGGAAACTTGGGTAAAAGTACATTACTTTCCAACAATTGGTACTGAAAATAAAACTACTGACAACTAGGGCCATTTGGGGAGATTGGATGTTCTCTTGTTATAACTTTTTGGATCATTTCCTATCACTTGGGAAAACCTTAGAGGTGTTTTTGCACAGTGCTGTGTAAGATGAATTTCTCCTAACAGTCTATCTTATTGTTATTACAGATGAGTTCAGCATGAGTAGGCAGGGAGGTAATGTAATTGCTAATGATACTGGGTGCTAATGGATAGTAGAGTAGCTTAGGTTAACATAAACTAAGCTACACAAAGGTGCAGGACTGACCATAATTAATCTCAAGTAGAACCCAAATGAAGACCAAAATTATAAGTTAAATACTGTCATTCAGTTCAAAGGGGGACAAGTGGACAACTTTTGTGTTAAATCCTTTTAACCTTAGTGTGGAAAATCCCAGTGGAGTGAAGTTCTTGATGTCAGTTGACTGATGGTAGGTCTACCTCGTGAAGCTCTGTTTAATGGTCATCTCGGCAAAATAGCTAAGCATACTTCTGAAGCCTGAAATCAAGCTATAGACAAAAAGGAAATCAATGTTTCTGTATCAGTGCTCTCAGCAATCTCATTATCTTTTGCTTTTATGCCGTGTTTGAAGCATAAAAACTAAGATAGCTATTTCTATGTAACTTCTATATACTCTAGATAGAAAGCAGACTCTTAAAAAAGAAGCCTGTTACTAAAGTTGAGAAATGGAACTTTACTTACTACTGTTGAGGTGGTCAGAATCCCTTCTCTGTTCCCAACCCTCTATCCCAGCAGATTGCTGTCTACCCTGAAGGTTTGGGTCAGTTGGTTTGAAAATTTCTGTCTATTTCACTATTCATTTGATCATTTCTCTTATGAATTTCTACACTTGTATATCCCTAAACTATGTCCAATGGACCCAGAGTTTCAATTAAGATATATATATATATATATGTTTTACTTGAAGATGTGCAATAGCAGTAGGCATCCAGTAAAATTATATTTTAAGTTTTGCATTTTCAGCTTTCTCCCAGGCTAGCAGTAGGATACACAGTGTTCTCTCTGGCACTGGCCAGTGGCAGCCTGATACAACTCCCTGTCTGCTTGCAACCACCATAGTAAAGAGCCAGGCTCTAATAGCTATGCTTCACTCCCAGTACAGCATCCAACATAGTAAGTGAGCTTCCCAACACTTCATATTACAGAATAAGCCTTTGTGTTACATGATTTTATACCCAGAACATTCTGAGTCCAACGTTAATCTGTAAACAAAATCTGACAAAAATCACAAAGAAGAAAATACTCTAGAGCATTGACCCTGATGAACACAGATGCAGAAATCCTCAGCAAAATCTTAACAAAGCAAATTCAACAATGGGATAAAAAGGTCATTCAGCATGACCAAGTGGGATTTATTCCTGGGATACAAGTGTGATTCAGCATACACAAAACAATTAATATACTACACCATATTAATAAAAGAAAAGATAAAATCCTCTGATCATATCAATATATGTAGAGAAGGCATTTGGCAGGAATCAGCACCCATTTATGATAAAACTTTTAGTAAAGTAGGTTAGAATGATGAAACCCGCTAGCATCCCATTCAGTGGTAAAAAACTGAGATTTTCACTCTAACATCAGGTACACAATAGGAATGTCTGCTCTTACCAGTGCCATTTAACATAGTATTGGAATTCCTAGCTAGAGCAACTTAGCAAGGAAAAGATATAAAACCCTCACGGTTTGCAAATTACTTGATTAAATATATGTAGAAAGCCCTGAAGGCTACTAGCAAACTATTAGAAATGATAAATCAATACAGTAAAGTGGTAGGTTACAAAATCAATATACAAAAATGCATTGCATTTCTATATGCAAATAACAAACAGGAAGAGAAAATAAATCAAGAAAACAGTCCCATTTACATTAGCATCAAAAGGATTAAATAAGTTGGAATAAATTTAGCAAAGGAAGTGAAGACCTATTTAATGAAGACTACAAATAGAAAGCACAAGGAAATAACACGCTCACAATGTCGGCTCTAAAAGAGAATTCTCCATCAACTATTATATTAGTAAGCTTCTGATCAATTGCTCTGATCTGTTTTTAACAGAATAATTTTTATTCAAATGTTGTATTTCATAGTCTGATACTTGCATTTCCTTGGGGATTTTGCACTCCTATTTTCCATCCCTTTGTCATATTTTTGTTTTTTAGGAAATTTCTTCAACATTACCTTTTTATCCTTCAATTGAGTTTTTCATTTTTGCCATCAAAATTTACTTTTCCCAAGAGCTCCTATGTTTTCTTGAAATATTTCTTTTATGTAGCATCCTGTTATTTATAGATGCAGATTCTTGCATAACTGAGAATTTTAGTTTTACTTCTCTGAATTATGCTCTGCATGTTCAACGTTGTCTTATTTTGTTGTTGTTGTTACATGATCTTTGTCATTCACATTTAATGATTTTCCCAAAAGCCTGGAGAGTCTTCTCTGCCTGTTCATGTTTGAGAGTGGTATACTAAATAGTCTATGGGAATCTTGGTTGTGTTTGTTAAAAGGTATCTCCCCAAATGTCACTTTCTTCATGCTATCATTCCATGAAAAGATTCTCTTAATTTTGATATGACATATTTCCACTTCCCACTAGATTCTTCTTCTTTTTATTTCTTAATTAATCCCTCTTGATCTTGAAGTCACAAAGACACATTCCTGTATTTTCTTTTCAATGCCTCAGATGCATTTAAATCTTTAATTCACCTGGAGTCAAATAATATATGTGGTGAGACATAGGTATCCAATTTCATTGTTCCCTGTATGAGTAACCAATTGCCCCAACATCATTTATGGAAAATTCCATTATTTCATCACTAATCACAATAGCAGAACTGTCATAACTCATGTTTGCAGTTTAACTTTAGATTCACTACTCTGGTTCATTGTTCTAATATGACATAGTTTTATAACAAGACTTAATAAAGACTTACTCCTTATCTAGAATTGTAATCTGAAAATAAAAGGAGAAAAAAAACAGTTAATATGAAGGAAATGGTGGACTGACTTCATTCAGTCATCAGAATGTATTAAGTACCTACCATGTTTAAGAAAATTCTGGAAATTGAACAGTAAATGGGACACTTCCCTTTTCTAAAGGATAAATGACCTGGGAGGAGAAAGTGGTAATTAATTACACTTTAACTCTGTTACCAGTGAGAATAAAGTTGTGTAAGGAACTATGTTCATGGAGAAGAAGAAAGGAATTTTGCCAGGGATAGTTAAGAATGTCTTGACAGTTTTGACAAATAGGGGTAGAAACAAATTGTTCCGAAAAGACAAATTGGGATGTTATTGAAGTGAAAAGGAAAGGAACCAAGGCAGAGGAGCTCCATGGAGGTATCCAGGTGTATGGGAGTTTGTAATAAAGGTCCCAGAAAGGAAGGGGTCAGGGTTGGAGTGGAGGTGTGGTCAGGTGGGGAAACACCCTGTGGGCCCAGACACGATGGTTGAACTTTACCTTGTTGACACAGGTAGCCTTAGGAAATTATGAAATAAGAAGGTACTCGTGCATTTGGTGTCATAAAAACTAGGTCAGCATAGACTGTGGGGAGGGCACTGTATGGAAGAGGTGCTCAGTCTGAACTCAGCAGTAATAGGACTATAGAGAAAGTAATGACAGACCAAGTGTCAAGAGAAAGAACAGGGCGCAATGACAGCAGTTGTCAGATGTAAGGGGCAGAGCAGAGTAAGTGGCTGTAATGGTGCTAACCTAGTAACTAAGTGGCTGGGGACATCACTCACTGACCTTCAGAAAAAGAAATGCAATGCTGAAGGAATGTGGCTGGGTATCTGGCAGAAGAGAGGGACAACCCATGACAAGTGGTGGGAGACAGGGAGGGGTTGCAGATACAGATTTAGAGCTTGAATTACCTACCATGGAAACTCTAAGCAAGTTCAGTGTCCCTCTCATTCCTTACTAGGCCATTCTGAATAAACTGAATCCTCAGATATAATGAATCCTTTTTCGACAGCCCACAACTGTTAAAAGACAGATTTTCAAAATGAATATACTGAAGGCTTCGGAGTATTCATTTTCTGTGCATTTTCAGCCTTAAGATAGATAGGACAATGCCTGATTGTGTTTTTCATCATCAAGAGTGGGGAGATTGGGCCCTCTCTGGTGGCGCAGCAGGTTAAAGCACAACACTAAGAAGCTAAAAGCCACTTCAACATGAGTTCGACCCCCACCCCGGAGGTGACCCACATGGCACGGCAGACCTCTCCTAACCTGCCCGTTGCTCCCCTCAGCAGTGTACTTCAGCAGTCTGCCTGTTCTGCTCCCCATTCTGTCTCTGGTGAATCCTCTCACCCCCCACACCTCTGGCCTGCACCCCAGCTCTGTATGCATAAATAAATAGACCTTTAAAAAAAAAAGTGGGGATTTCTTCAGGGACCTAGTAGTCATGATCAAAAAAAAAAAGGTGTTGGCCCGGGAACGAGTCTCTGGTTGGGAACATCCAACTCCTTAACTCTTACTGACTCTCCACCATAATACCAGGAAAGGAGGTGTCATTTAAACAGGCATCTTGCACCTGTCCTCCTACAAAGATTCTGCCCACATGCCCTGATATTAACCATGGAAGGAGTAATATTGTGATGGAATGTGCACCCAGTGTCAGGAAGTTGGAAGGGTTTGTTTATTTAAATTACAGGCCAGTAATAAAGGTGTCTGTGAGTTTGATCCTGTGATTAGAGCGTGACGATTATGTTTCCAGAGTGAAATAGAATAATTAAAAGTAAAAGAGGTTGATTTCTAGGTACTTATAAAACACTTAAGTATACGATGTTCTCTTTCTTTCATGAAAGATCCATGGTAATTTTCTTATGATTGCCATTATGTATTAAATTTTAAAAGTGCATTGACATCCTGTAGGAATTAATTAAACAGTAATTGCTCTTGTCTTTGATACAAACTTCAGATACAGTGCATGAAAATCATCCCCTATTGCAGGTTTGAAGCTAATCAATACTACACCATGAACAAAACAAATTGTAAACTGTCAATCGTGGGTGGTTACCACAAATCCAGCTCAGATCTGTTTGTGGGAAACACAGAGACATTCTATCATCTCATGAGGTAGGAAGGAAGACTACCCACATGGTTGGGACAAACAAACCATCAGCTGAGCGTATCAATCCTCTTCTGCCATTATTTACATCAGAAAGTATTGGTTCTAATGAGATTTGACTTCTACTACCAAGAGAGATGAAACCAGAAAACATGAAGGCAGATATTAGACTGAACACATTTCTATCCATCACTCTCAGCTTCAGATTTATTCCTAACAAAATCACCAAAAGGACAAGATGGTATGTTAAGAGACCAGGAAACTGCTCTTTAAAACTCATGATGGATGTTCTCTCTGAATACAAGCCTATTTCTCCTAGTTTCACTGTTAAGAAGTATAAAAGTGTTGTGATAACTAACAACATTGAATCCTACTTGAACTTTGAAACTTTGATTTTTGTGTTTGAGAAGTAGTTGGTCCCAAACAGTAGTTCTATTGGGAAATTCTTCATGGTATTCCAGGCTGACTTAATGCACAGCATCCTGTGATCCTACAGCAGAATGCCTAACACTTCCCTCAAATAGCACTGCCAACTGGCACAGCAAGATAAAAATTTACGCACATCTGCAGCCATCTGAGACTGGGAGCACCATTATGGGAGACTTGGAGTTCTTGAGTCAGTGCATCTGTGACATCAGACTTGGTCCCCCTTTCACATTAAGAATCTCAGAGACCATGATAGATGCTGAGGCTGCTATACAACTGGTTGCCTTGGTTGCCACATGATTGGGGTCCTTATTAAGCAGAAAAAATTTGGAGACACATGCAGGGAGAATGTCACTAAGGCAGAGATCAGAATGATGTGTTTTCAAGACAAGAACACCCCCGATTGCCAGACAACCACAAAGCTTGGAGAGAGTTTCTCCTTCACACTCCTCAGAAGCAGCCTACCCTGGTGGCCTTGTTCTCAGATGTCTAGTGTCCAGCATTATGAGACAATGTATTCCTGTCATTTAAGCTATCCAGTTTGTGGTGCTTTATTATGGCAGCCCTAGCAAAGTAATACATAGCCCGTATCCTCAAAAAGAAGTAAGCGAGTGACAAGGTTACTATTATCAGCTCATAAGAATAGAAATGACAGCTTTCTAACAGAGTCAAATTAATCATTTTTAGATTATTCACTTTATAGCCTTCTGATTCTTAAAGTTGTAATTGCCATATGTGGTAATAGAAAATGGAGTGAGAAAAGGTCTCATGGAAATGTGTTCTTAAGTGAGTGATGTATATTACACTGATGGATGGTTGATGGATATATTTGAGAGAATGAAGCCCTGTTATAGTAAAACAGGCTCAGAGCTATACATAATCTAAACATATTGGTACCAAGGGCCCAATCATAAAGCTTCTGCTTTGACATTAAACTGATGCATGTGTTAAAAAAGATAGTAAAGACAAATGAGCACAAATAACCATAGACCCGTTTTCTATTAGGAGAGAGAAGACACATGAACTTGCACATTTTGCACGTGCATAATTACATCAGAATTGAATATGGAATATCAATAATACTGGAAGGGGAAATTGACAATGAAATACTTCTATTCTAAACACTCAGGGGTGCTGATGGAAAGAGTATAAGTTTTGGGATCCTACAGTGCTGGGCTCTATTCCTCGTTCTATTAGTTCCGCGACTTTAAGCAAATCACTGAGCCCTCTCACACTCTGTTTCATTACCTAGAAAGTGGGGGTAACCAGACCCCCCCCAAGAAGGGATCCAAGGGTCAAGTGAGGCCATATTGGTGCAGCAAGCAGATCAGTGACTGGCAACCTGCTCAGTGATGATGTCCAATAAATAGTATCTGCAATTGTTGAGTCCTGCCCTTGTTTTCTTCTACCGGCAGCAGCCCTGCAGGCAAGCACAAATCATTTTGGCAATTCTGGACATGGAGTGTCTGGAATTTATTGAAGTCTAAATGGTAATTACCCTGGTGAAGCCTAGTGAAATCACTGACATTGCTATTAACTTTTCCCTTTCTTTCCTCCTTCTCTTCGTAAATGCACAGAATACCCAGATTGTGAACTGAGGCCTGGAATGCACTGACCTCGCTCATACTTGCTTTGGCTGTTCCCTGGTTAAACTTAAACTATACTAGAGGTGACTCTTCTAGCGAAAGAACTCCCCATTCTACCAGACCAGTTAAAAATCAAAGGCTCCGTGTCAAAGAAAAAGTGATTAGGAAATAAAGTTTTAGAAAACAAAGGGTACACAAAGATGCTCCTTTCTCCATGGCCATCTGCCTTTACCTCACTGGAATGTAGGCTGTGCTTTGAGACTTGACTCCCATCAGTGCAGTTGCTGTATGCAGTCTCTGATGGAGGGGGCAGTGATAAGTGGACATACATACAAAGCAGGTGCAAAGTATGTTTCCTGATCACCTCCACTATGTCCTGGGCACACTTTCTATATCTGTATATAATTATATCACAAACAACCTTCTGATTTGCAGCCAGCAAGCTGGAAATTATGCCAGGTAGTTTGGGGTTAAAAATCATGATTTGACTGAGAAGCAACTAGGCGACCTGCCCATGGGGGGCCAAGGCACCTCTCCCCAGAGGGCTGTGTGGTGAAGCTTCTGTGACAAGTGTCCTCTTTCATCACAGAACCCCACTTCCAATCCCCTTGGTATTTGAACTTCGTAAGTTCACATTGTCATGTGTTTGCCTGAAAAGAGGTTAATATTTTCTGATTTGAATTTAGTGAATTACTCCAGGTAATGTTCACCTGCCCCTTCTGCTGACCCTCTCTATCCCCACGCTCCTGTTGTAATTGCCTGTTCATCAGACTTGATCTTGCCAATAGGAAAACTCATGCATGAGGCTATGAACTTGATGGAATTAGAACAAATTAGCCTGGTGACATGAGTGACAAGCTCAGGTTGTGTGACAGGCCTGGAATGCACAATTTTTTAGGTTGGAGAATACCAGTTAGCAGAAGAGCTATGGCAGTTCTCTCAATGGAGAATACCTATCAGTCTTGAACAGAGAGAAAATAGAACCGGGGCGTCTCCCTAACAAATAGCTAAAAACACAGTTTGGATAGCTTTTACAGTTAGCACCAAAACCAAAGAAACTTAAGCAATGTAAAAGCTAGATAGGACCTAATATATAATCGAAAGCCCTCATTTGTAGATGAATGAACTGAAATCCAGGAAAGTTACCATCAATAAAATCACATGGGACTAAACCCCAACTTCTCCGCCTTTGTAACAGGAAATTGATCTAAGGTGTCAGTGCAAGAAACAGATCATTGGAAGCTCAGTTGGTCTGGATTCCAGAGTGGCCTTACAAACACCATCCACTTGCCAATAAGAAAGGCCGCCCTTGGGCCGGCCCTCTCTGGTGGCACAACAGGTTAGGATTCAGCACTGCAAGCCAGCCACAGCCACCTCAGTGTGAGTTCAATTCCCAGCCCCAGAGGTGACCCACGTGGTGCAGCAGACCTCTCCTGTCTCGCCTGCTGCTCCCCTCAGCAGTGTACTTCGTCAGTCTGCCTGTTCTCTCCCTACTCTATCTCTGGTGAATCCTCTCACCGCCCCTGAACCCCAGTTCTGTATGCATAAATAAATAAATTAAAAAAAAAAAAAAGCAAAGAAAGGCCTCCCTTACCACAGCAGGCACAGACCTCATGGAGCAGGCCAGAGGTCTTCTTCCCTCCTTCCAGAATAGGACACATGCACCAACGAGCTTCGAAGTTCTTTCTTCCCTAGCCTGGAACTCCAGGCTATGTTTTTCCTGCAGTTATCTGAGCTGCCAATCATCCTAACATGTAAGCACACCTTAAAGGGGGGCATTGAAGATGCTGAAAAACGTGACTGGGCGTGGTTTCTCTGGTTTAATAACAAATGATAGTCCAGTAAAATGGACAAAGGAAAGAGCAGGTTCAAAGACAGTCAAGTGAGGCAAAGGAGTGGCTGTCTTATCTTGGCTTTTGTAACACACCACTGTAGACCAAGTAGCTGAGACAGACATTGATTTCTCAATAGACATTTCCCCCCTCCAAATCCAGGGTGCCACAGCATGGTCGAGGTGTGGTAAGGATCACCTCCCAACTCATGGGGCCTCCTTTTCCTCTCCCCACATAGTCCAGAGGAAAGTCATCTCCTGTTTCATCTTCTAGGGACACTAATCTGTCACAGGGGCTCCACCCTCCTTACCTGGCCAAGACCTAATCATTCTCCAAAAGCCTCGCCTCCAAGGCAATCCATTGGAAATTAAAGTTTCAACAATTGAAGCTTTTCACACTGACAGCCCGTAACAGCAACATACAGCAGCACGGTAGACCCCCTTCCCTGGAAGACTTCAAAAATAGTCTGTCTTGGCTACCAAAGTAAAATTCTACCCAGAATCAGAGGATGCAAAAGAGGAGAGGACTCTTAACTTTTTAGTAAATTTGACATTGAACCTCTCATGTCAAAAGTAAGATTGCGTGGAATAGTATATTTCAAGTGGGTAAACTTGATGGCTACATTATATATTTTTAAAAACTGTTAATAATATTGCTTCTTGGCCTTTTCTGGAACTTCTCGATGTCAGTTTCAGGCTTCTCAGAGGCGGGGGTAACTATTCTTGAGTAAATTTACTTGAAGTATAGAATCAATAACAGATTCTAACCTTAGAATCTGATCTTCTTTGGAAATAAGGTCACCCCAGATGTGACCAATTAAGTTAGAATGAAGTCATGCTGGAAGTCATGGGGTGGGGTGTCATCCAGTATGGCTGGTGTTCTTATAAAAGGGAAATAATTGGGCACAGATACGCAGGCAGGGAGCCCACCCCCCATCCTCCATGTCCCCACGGCAGTCAGTCAGTGGCCCTGTTCCTGGACCTCTGCTCATTTTATTCTACAATGTAGAATCACTTATTTACATGCCTGTCTCCTAGGAGACAGGAAAGCCTCAGAGGATGGAAATGATATGATAATAGTTCATGGATCACAACCTTCACTTATTACCGCCTGCCGTCCTTTGTGTGACTTCACTTCTCCTGGAATAAGAAATTCAGTTCTAATATTTTTCAGGATTTGTATGGAATTTTAAATTCTACCCCTGTACACTTAGGTTTTTACTATGTCTCAGACTGACACCCTGATCTAAGACCGCCCAAATTTTCAAGGAATTTTTTGGCACGTGGCTTTGTGACATTAATAGAAGTCAGGGCTGATTGTGACCACTTAACACTTCTGTGCCTGTCATCAT
This sequence comes from Condylura cristata, assembly GCF_000260355.1. Taxonomy (NCBI): domain Eukaryota; kingdom Metazoa; phylum Chordata; class Mammalia; order Eulipotyphla; family Talpidae; genus Condylura; species Condylura cristata. Next base: position 78,950,095 of record NW_004567102.1, read on the forward strand.
GAAAAGAACTAGAATCCTCTTCTGTGTCTGTCTTTCTCCTGTGTCTTTGAGTAAATGTTCTACCTGCCATGTTGCCCTTGACCCTGTTGCCCCTGACCCTGGTGGTACAGACTTGGCTTGCGCTGGCTCTTTAGGACATTACCCTGCCCTTGAGTGGCCTGGAATGACCATCTTTATTGGCGCACTAGGTGATGCCTCCAATACCCCTGAACTGTGACCTTCTGTTCCCATTGCATCAACAGCAGTGGTGCTCCACGTGGAGTGAGCACTGGACCAGCAGCACCGGCTAGAAATTCACTCTCTCAGACCTGCTGAATCAGAAACTCCTAGGGTTCAGGTCTGTGTTCCTCTCCAGGTGATTCTAATGGTAGTTTAAATTTGAGAACCATGAATCATGGCGGCGGGCGGTGGGTGGTGACTATTGGAACAGGTTGCCCAGCCGACCCTCTCTACTTCCATGTTCCTGTTGAAACTGCCTGTTCATCAACCGTGATCTTGCCAATAGGAAAACTTGATCTTGCCGCCACTTCTCAAGCGCTGCACAATTGTAGCTGAAAGAAAGCAGCTGGTGGTAGCCCCCCAACACTCTGTCCTGGTTCAGGTGTCTGCAATATAGAAACCCTATCGGCAGCATCAGATAGCAACTACTCCTTATTTGGGTAGGAGGTCCAGGTAGACACAGAGTGATAAGAAGAAACAAGGGGTGTATAACCCTAAGAAGAAGGTTAAGTGTAAACAAAGCACCCATTATGCTGTTCTTTGAAATGGTACCTCCCTGCAAGGACACTAGTTGGTGGCAAGTGGATTCCATCAGATTCCTGCCATCCAAGAGTGAGCAGTATCTTTATCATGCTGAATATTTATGTTTGCTTATCTGGCCTTCAATACGCAAACAACCACCATCCAAAGACTTGTACATTATCAAATTTCTTTATGATGGAGAAGTTACCAGAAAAAAGTGCCAATATGGTCTGAACATTCTCTGCATCCCTGAAACTGCTCCCCACCAGGTACCTCAGGGGAGCAGGTCTGTGACTTGGTAGCTTTCTCCTAGCTGTGACCCAGAGCTCCATCTTGGCATCGGACTTGAAGCTGTGTCCTTTTTCATCCAGACCAATTGCTGATGGACCCCTTCCTTTGCGTCTCAGTAAATTCACCCTTAAAGTGAGGTAGCTAGACCAAAACTTATGAGAGCCTTCTCTGATCTAATAGCCTGAGACTTATAGCTTTTCTTCTCTGTAATGATGACCTTTAAAAAAAAAAAGATTTATTTATTTATGTGTACAGGAACTGGGGTACAGGCCAGGGTGTAAGAGGATTCACCAGAGACAGAGTGGGGAGCAGAGCAGGTAGATTGACGCAGTACACTACTGAGGGGAGCAATGGGAGAGACAGGAGAGGTCTGCTGCACCACGTGGGTCACCTCCTGGGCAGAGGATTGAACTCACCCTGAAGCAGCTGCAGCCAGCTTGCAGTGCTGCATTCTAATCCGGTGCACCACCAGGGAGGGTCTAATGATGACATTTTCATAGCTTATTTTGAAAATGTACTGAACAATTGTGCGGAAAAGGCCAAACTCACTAAGAATTAAAAAAAAGAGTAGACTTGATACATGAGTCCAGTCACTTTAAGGACCATAATGTGGAGGCTTAGAATTTTTTTTTCTTATTTATAGGTTAGAAACAGAACCAATAAAAGGTACCCAGATTATGTCCTTATAATTATCATTATACGGAGGAACATCTTGATAATCACAGGTTTGCTCAGAGAATGAACTATCCGCGGGGGTGATGGCACCTCACCACAGCTCCTGTTCAGGCAGAAGCATAGGACTCTGGCCAAGGAGGAGATTGAGCACTTTGGGTTAAGGCACAGGTTGCTCTAGATCACTGTGAAGTTTCTTCTTACATCCCATAATCTTCGCACCTTATGGATAATAGATTTTTCAATACACAGAGCAGGGAGGCCTCAACCGATAAGTATTCATGTCATGATCATTACATCTTGCCTTCATGTGTGCTGACTAGGTAACTTCAAGTTCGCCTTCATACTGCGTGTTGTGTTGGCAAAGTTAAATGCACAAGTGCTCGCTTGTAAGTGAGGACCGGGAGGAGCAGAGGCGTGACTCACTGCTATAAGCAATGTGTGCCAACGTGCCTGCTCCAGGCCTGGCAGAGCGGGTGGTGGTAATGAAGGAAGGAGTGAAGCCCTCGTTTCTTCACCGAGGTGCTCAGGCTGCTTTGTGATGCAGCTGCATAGACAGATTCCTAAAAGGAGATGCCCCAAGTGACTGAGAAATGAGGGGAAAATTGGCTTAGGCAGGAGCGATGGTTAACTCACAGCTGAAAATTAAATGTACCAACTAAGCTCAATTGCTAATGTCTTTCACACTAGGGCAAACATTGCTTTAATGGGTAAGCTAATTTTTTTTAAAAGAAGGAAAAGTAGATTTTAAAAAGAAAGTTCTATGTTACTTTTGAAGGTAATCATTGTAGGAATGATTGGCATTAGCAAGTTGAGGAAGTTAACCAGAGGCCTCCAAGATCCTTCATTTGTCTACAAACTCCCTCTTCTGTGTCTTATCATTGAGCTACTATCAGGAGAAGTGTGTTAGAGTTTTAGAAACATTGGAAATCAAATGTAAATTCATACACAATTACATATGTAAATATGTGAGTAAGGATGGTCAGAGTTTGGTAATTTTTCTATCTGTAAAAGTGACCAGATTAGGAAGTTGTAGCTCTAGTTACTAAAGAGCCCACATTGTTTTCTTAATAAATATAGATACACATCCCATTCGATGGTGCATAAAGGCCAGGACTTGACGTGCTGATGAAACATTCTGGAAATGGGCAACTGCATCCTCCACGCTATGTGGAAATGCCAATTTCACATTCAGTGTGCCCCCCAGCGACATCAGAGTTTAACTCTGGGATTCAGAGGCACATCCCATCCTTTGAGCCAACCCACCCTCAGGGGTCAGATGTCTTTGGACACTCTCCTGGCCAGATGTCTTTGGACACTCTCCTGGCCGTGGAGATTGGCCTGCAACTGTCTGATCTCACCCTGTGACAGCCCTGGAAATTGCACTTCTTGACTCACTCCCTGATAACCGTTGTTGACTTCACATTTGTCCTTTTTGTGCAAAACTCTATTTGCACTGGTGACTGGATGGAATTGGGTGGAGAAAAACCACCCCACGGGGTTGCTTCTGCTGTGAGTTAATAATGGACTGAGGGCCAGCTCCTCAGAGGTGACTCAACCTGAGCGAACCCCCAACTTTCCCTCATATCCATGTCACTCTGTGAGCACCCCAGGAATGGCCAGGGGTGATCTGCTGCCGCACAGGTGGGGAGGCATCTTCCAGTCCAGTGCCCTCAAGGCAGGTCCCTGGCACCATCTCTGTATATGAAGAAAGGCCAGTTTTGTTTCCTTCGCCACATCACATGTACAAACCTTCCTGCTTTCTCTAATAGCACGATATCTACTGAACTCTGTTTATTAAGAACGAGAATATGGAGACAGCCTTAGTAGATAATTTATCCAAATATTCAGAGTAATATAAACAATCCTCTTGTCCATGATTTAAATGCTATAAATATTGCCTGTGTGTATCACCAGTATTTCAAAGCTGAAAATAGATTCTTTGCAACGCTGGTGGTGCTATTTCCTATTTACAACCCTATTGTCTTTGTCGGCCACCAGCTGTACAAAATGTCCTTCTCCCTTTCCTTGCCAGTACTCCATCCCGTGTCCCTCCATTCACTTTAACTCAGAGGCCAGGTGCTGCTGGGCCTGCCTTGCTAATCTTTCGGTGTCCATCCCCTGTCTCTACACCCCTGCTATTATCCTAGCCAGGCTGTGGTTTTTGGAGCTGAAAAGAACCACCTGGCCCAACCTATTGCTTTTTATAGAAGGAAAATGACCTAAAGAATGAAGTTAATGGTCCTGGCTTTAGAATAATAGCTTGGATATGACCATACCCCCCTTTTCTAGAACATGCACTATTACACAGCCAGTTCCTCTCCGTTTCCATCCTTCCATCCTCTCTGATTCCAGGTTGTTCTTTCTAAAGCACAGCTGCTATGCTACTCAGCTCAAAACTTTCTGGGTCCTTCACTGCTTCCTGAATAAAATCTAGACTTCTAAACCTAGCATCCAACAGATGGCTAACTTTATTCCCAGTCCTACCTTTTATATATATATTTTGCTCCTCACCTGCTTTAGGTGTGCTGGTATGCTTTTATGCCCATACCTATAGGCATACAGTTTGCAAATCTGAATTCCACCCATTCTTCCGCAAAAATGTCGGATCATCGCTTTGAAAAACACTTTCCCTGATTGCCCACAGTTAGAGGTAATGTATGTCAAGTCCACTTCCATGATACGGCTGTTGTAGAAACACTCTGTCACCCATTACCTTGTACACATATGATGTGAATACACCTTCCTATTCTCTGGTGATCTAAAGCTTCTTGAGAAGAAGACCCAAGTGCCTTGGACTTTGTCATCGCTTGAAACTGTTATGCCTATCACATTGACTCACCTGGGATTCAGAAGTAAACCAATCCGTTCATTTATTTTGAAGTTATTAGCTCATATATTTAGAATGCTGTCATTCCTCCAAGCCAAATGCTAATTATTTGTTCATCTTGTCGGTCATATACAGCTATGATAGAGACCAATTATATTTTTGTCTTGATTCACAGTTTAACTGTTATGATGAGCCAGGTAACTGATGTCACCCACTGAAAGCATTTTAGATGCATTTTATCCTATTGGATTTATTGGATATAAAAATATAAAACATCAAAAAATAAAATTTTTCTCTTTAGAACAAGTCTCACTCCCTCCCCCCATCCCACATTCTCACACAAAAGACTAAAATTATCACAGAAACTCATCAACCATTTACTGCCATCTTGTGGACAGGGAGACACTAGCGTGGGTCCGCGCATTCCTAAGCCGGCTCTTGGTAAATGTTCCATGATTAATCCAAAGGAAGCAGCGTTGTCATTAATTAAACCATTTTCCAGAAAGTGGTGAGGTAACAAAGCCAGAAAAGCCTTTGTTACTAGTCCTTCATCATGACAGAGCCCTAAAATGTTTGTCAAAAATATGCATACAAATTATCTTCATTTTTTCATTCCTAATATCCAACAGGATGAGATGGAGAAGCCATGTCAGAAAAAGGTGACTGGATAAGGTTTTATAGGCTTAACTTATTAGCAACCAGCATTTTGCACCCCCAGTTACACAATGTACTGTTGATAATTCAAAACTCCCCTTACTATTTGCTGTTGAAGCTGAAGAAAAGCAAGTTTCCCATCATTACTGTAAAATCAGTTTTTCACAGAAAGAACCACTAGAAGCCCATATTGTGACCACTAAATTATTGGAAATCAAATGCATTCGTAAGAAATGGGCATGAAACAGGGAGAACAAAATAAAACATGAAATAAGAGTGGCTTGGCTTTGCCTGGGAGGAAGGGACCCCATTCCTACAAATGTTTTGTTCTTTTGATTTGTGTTAGTAAGTTAATGATCTACTTCCAACAGTATAGATGTCTGCAATAGTTTCTTCTGCATTAAACATAGTCCTTATTCAAATACTGAGCCAAACCATATCTACAAATGCGTTCTTGCTATTATTATGTCTCCAGGGTGCTTTATTGCCTTCTGCTTGGCCTGTAATGAAACTCGTATGTGGCATTGAAGTTAAGAAATGGTTTCTCACGTGCATAAAATTAGACTTGAGGGCCCTCCCTGGTGGCGCAGCGGGTTAAAGCACAGCACTGAGAATCTAAAGCCTCTTCCTCATGAGTTCAATTCCCGCCAGCCCCGGAGGTGACCACCTGGTGCGGCAGACCTCTCCTGACCCACCCGCTGCTCCCATCAGCAGTGTACTTCGTTGATCTGCCTGTTCTGCTCCCCACTCTGTCTCTGGTGAAGCCTCTCGCCGCCCCTGAGCCTCTGGCCTGTACCCCAGTTCTGTATGCACAAATAAATAAATCTTTAAAAAAAAATTAGACTTGAGAGGGGAACAGATTTGTCAAGCAAAGCCGTTCGTGTGGGTGGGACTTGCCCCGCGTGCACAAATCTGTCTTCCCTTCCCTGCTCAAATTCCCGTCCTGCTCTGGGGTCAGGGCCATTTGTGCGTTGCATTTCTTTCTTTCTTTCTTGTCTGCCTTTCTTAATCCCTCTGGAAAAGCTGTCAAATAAGACCATGTCCAGCAGACAGAATTGCCTATTTACTTATTCACTGAACCAGAATTTATTAAGCAGGTACTATGTGCCAGAGTCCATGGTCAGCTTAGGGATATGAAGGTGCCCAGTGCTCCCCTCCATCAGCTGAATCTGAAAAAGTAAGATGGTGATGCAGAGACACCTGTTAGTGCACTGCCAGACATACATATATGAGGAGCTTGCAGCTGCTGGGTGTAAGGTGTATCAGGAAGAAATGAGGGGAGGGCATCGTGGGAAAGCATACAGTAGAGGAAATTGTTCCATTCAAAAGCAATGTCCAGGGTAGCTGTGAGGGGAACAAGACTGGAATCAGGAGGACTCATTACAAAAGCATTCTCAGCTACCATGCTAAGACCCCAAGCCGAGCAGTGGAAATGGACAAAAGGAGACAGAAACTGCAAAACATTCTGAAGGGACAGTGTTGACTATAATGCCCTGGTATTCGGCTCGCTGACTCTGTGAAGTTTGGTGCCTTTTTAAAAAGTGAGAAATACAACATTTGAGAAACATGTAGAAGACCAGGTGATGGGATTCCCAGGTCCACAAGTTGCTGGTAGGAAGTTCTCAAGAAGGCAGTAGAGTCACTGATGAGGAGTCCTGAAAAATACTTATGGAGTTTTGCCATTAGCCATGAATTAAAAGGGCAGGCAAAGCTTAGAGAAGGGAAATAGTCATAAACGGGAAGTGCAAGCATTTGGGAATGAATAGAAACCACGGTAATCCCGCTGTCTGACCCACTGCGTGTCAGGGACAGGGTCTCTAAGAGCTAGTGGCAGGCTCACTGCAGAGCTTGAAAGTCCCTGCCGGAATCCAGTGCTCAACTGAGGCGATCCCACTGGTATAGACTCTACTATCCAGAAGCTTTAATGGACAAGAAATGGAGGTTTATATTAAGCTGAGATTATTTGAAACTAAGGGGGAGGGAGAGAGAGAAACAGGAATGGGGATAATTGGTGGTGAAAGCAGCAAAAGGAAGTGAGAAGAGGGGGCGGGTCTCTAGGGTTAGCTCTGGCTGGAAGGAAGTGGGGTGAATAAGAAAAGATGGGTGTACATACAATTAAGTCTGTAGGTGGAAGGATGAGAAGACTCTTCATTATCAACATGACAGTAATTAAATGCGTCCTCAAACAGATCAGTTGGAAAATGTCTCCTGCTGTGAATAAACAAACTTGTTAAGAAAACATTTTGGGAGACTGGTTGCGGGAAGGCAGGGTGGCTCATTAGATGGATAGATTCCTTCCAGTTTATGCTTTGTCTGTATTTCCCGTAATTCTCACCCCACCCCCATTGTTAACTTATTCTTAGCTCAGAGCAGATCTTGCAGACACATAGGAAGTGTTCTTCCTCAATGTCCACCGCTATTCTGTCTCTCATCACCTCCACCCATACACACCTTCACGAGCTGGTGACTCTACCAGGCTGCAGGAGGGACCATTTAGGCTGAATCCTGCCCTCTGCATATTTGTGATGTGACAGAGAGACAGATGGGGGAGCTGAGCATCAGAATGTCACCATGCTTACAGACGATAAGTTCCATCTCTTGACTCTCTATATAGCCTGTGTGTGTGCACTATATTTGCAGAGCTCAGCACTATATTTGTCTCTGCCTTTTTGTCCCACAATATTTTTGCCCACACAAACCAATCATAGCTCCTTTTCAGGCCTTGGATTCTCATGTGATGCCTGCTATTGGTATCCTTCTCGAAATGCCTCGTTTTTCTTGCAGCAGCCTCTACTGTGAAAATCTTCTGCCTCACTCTGCCCTCAAGGGAGTGTGTCAGATAGGAGGCTGTCCTAGGCCACTTCACCTCTGGCAAGTAAAGCTGGGCTTGGTAACCACCACCCCCCCACCACCACCACCACCACAACCTTTCAGTGGACACCACAGGCAAAGGCCATTGGGTGAATGGCCAGGTGGGATCCCTCATGGCCTGTCTTAGGAGCCACACCATCCCCTGATTGGGTCTGTTCTGTTGAACCTGACCTTGAGTAAAGGTCTTCAAACCCGTTCAGTTCAAGAGTAAATGGACATTTTAGCGTTTCAATACACTGAAACTTAGGCTCTTCATTAGGTTGATTTTAAGCTTTAGTTTCATGAAAGAAACAATTGGCCATAAATGTTATCCCAAACATGATCTGTTAATAAGATTATCGTTTCCTTTTCCTCATAGAGTCCTCAGAAAAAATCTATACCTTGTGGGAAACACCTTTAGGAAATCTGGTCCTCTTAGAAACTACCCAGAGATGTTTTCTTAGCTACTTGTCTTTCTGTAAAAGTCACCTATTGTAGCAGATAAGGACAGAGTCTGCAGTGGGACCGGTGGTCCCTCTGTGCCATTCCTGCCCCAGGACTGTGTTCATCATTGGAAAGGCAGTAATACCTGCTGCTGTCACTTTTGTGTTGTCATGAGATGCTAAAATACCAAGGAGAACAGTGAACACATGGCCTGCCTCGCAGGAAGACTCGGCAAACATTGACTGAGCAGGGAGGAGAGTAGCATAGAGACCCTGCCAGAGGGGGAGGGAGGCTTTTGTCCTCTCCTGTCCCTAAGGGCTGCTCTAACCAGGGGGACATCCCACTCCCCTCCTGTCTCAGTGTCAGGAAACGGCCTCACCTGAACTGAACGGGTTTGTTTCTCTTTCTTCTTGAATTTACTGTAAAAAGGCCGAATCTTGTCACTGACCATGTTTTTCTCCTCATCTCTTATGCCCGAAGCCAATCGCAAGCAAATATTTAGGACTCTCTGGTGTGCTCTTTAATCCTCACCTCACACTTGGCACCATCTGGTGTTTTTGTGCCTCAAATTCTCATTCCCTAGTCTTTTTGCTTTTTGTTTTCAGGCTATTTACATAGCTCTATTATTTTGTGCCATTATGGCCACTGAATCATATTTTGGATTAAGGATATCCTTAATCAAAAATAATGTCACTATATAGATACGCATATACATATGTATAATTGCATAGCTCCTTCTATTACATGATCCATTATTTATCCCAGAACTAGGCATGTCAGAATCTCACTCCATGCCAGGCACCCATCCAGGTCGGGGCTCCAGAATTATTGCCAAGGTCACCTTTAGGCTTGAGTGGACTATGCATGTAAAATGACCCATGTATTCTGCCCTGGGCACAGATGCTGTGGTGGTTAATTACTTGGATGCTAATGTTTGTGTCTTTTTCAATGTGGATAACAGACTGAAAATCTGGATGGAAACCATAATCAACAGATGGCAGTCACTAGGGTCACTGTGTCCTGGGGCAGGTTTTCACCAGTGACTCTCAATCTGAGTCCCGAGCTGGCCTCAAAGTAAGTCTCCCAATGTCCACATACCCACCTAGAATCATCCTGCTGAGGTGATCTGGGTTTGTTCTTAAATGTGAGAAAGTTTCCTCTATGCACCTGCACAAGCATCCCAAGGTGGAGATCGTAGAAATATTTTCACATCAGTGAGCTTGAAATTTCCTTCCCTATTTCCGCTAAAGTTATTCTTGCTTAAAAGTATCTGTTTCATAGAATATCACTGGAGAACAGCGATAGAATCCTAGTTAATTACAAAAACAGACTTGACTCCTTTCGGTAATATATGCGGGATTTCATTTAATTTCATATTTCTTTTTTTTTTTAAGATTTATTTTACTTATTTATTGATCGATGCATTTAAGAGCTGGGGTATAGGCCAGAGGTGTGGGGGGTCATGAGAAGATTCACCAGACAGAGTGGGGAGCAGAACAGTTGGATTGACTGAAATATACTGCTGAGGGGAGCAGTGGGTGGGTCAGAAGAGGTCTCTGCCCCATGTGGGTCAGTCCCCAGCTGGGGATCGAACGCGTGCTATAGTGACCAGTACTAGCTTGATAATGTTGAAACATCAACCCCTGCACCACCACTTCTTGCCTGAACACATTCTTCTCCAGTCACCATGTATGTTCCAAGATGACTGTTCTGAACAAGTTCACCATCCACGTGAGCCCAATATTTTAGGACCATGACATAGAATTTTGCAGAAGGATGATGACATCCCCCTATTTCCTGTTTCTGTTTAGAGCCACATTCATGCAATGATAGGAATCAGCTGGTGGCTCTCTCCCCCAGCAGAGCTCAATCATGCCTAGAATTGACTCTTACTGTCGTGGATGGGACCTTGGGGATGAAAGTGATAGAATACCCAAGATAACCTAGATTCATCAAAAGGAACTTATCGGCAAATGTTAAGGGAAACTCAAGGCCTGGAAGCACCTTCACATGCTTTAATCTTGTGACTCAGTGTCACCAGGGCCACCTCTTACTTTCTCCAAATTTCCAGCGCTGCCCACATGTGCTGACTCACCCAGGTTATGTTTGATTGGTGCCTGGAAGTGCCTGTCAAATACATTACCAAATAAGTGTTACATATTATATCATTCAAATGAAATTATAGCAACCAATTTCTCCCCGGTTCCCATCTGTTAAGAGAAATCTGCAGTGTCCACCTAATAAGATGAAGTCATATTTGGCTATGGAGATGCCACTGCAGGGGTGAGTAATGGACCAAGCAGATAATATGGATGACCATCCTATCCATTTCCCAAGAACAAGGAGCATACCGATGTAAATCCCAGGAAAGGACATGCTATCCCTCAGGGATGGTGGCTGGCTACGGATGGAGGCAGGAAGGACTGGCTGGAGGTGGCCTGTCGGGGTGTCTTCCCTGCCTTTCATATCACAGGAAACGGAACGAACCCACCACGGGGTTTGTTCCACTGAGCCCAGGGAGGGCTCAGGATAGTCTATACAGAGTTTATCATCTTCCTGACCGGCCCACCCAGGGCCCAGTCAGCCAATCTCCAGCCACACTGAAGCCCTGCACAAAGTCTTCCTTGTGCCGGACCCTGTGTGCAACCAGAATTAGCTCAAGAAGCACGAGCCTCTTGTTTTCTGACCCTTTATGTCGGCCCTGGACCTTCTGAGATATCGACCCCGAAAGAGTCCCCTCAACTGATCTGTCGCATGGCCGCCCTTCCTGTCTATCAAATGGCTATTTTATAGACACACAAATGTGCACAAGCCATGTGGCCACCATTCAGTGTGATTAATGTTAGCATTATATACTCAGGTCCTTGACTCTTGTATAAATTAGAAACAATCTTTACAGCAGGGGATGTTACCTTATACTTGTAGCTTCTAGAACTCGGGAATCCAGTTTGCTGACAGTGGCTCAGCAACCAGGTTGGGCTTTCACCAGTTTTCTCACTGTTCTTTCTTTTCTTTAATAGCTTCGTGAGAGTCCTTTCAGAACCCAGGGACTTGAGCCTCCACCCTTTCTATAAAATAAAAAAATCCTTCCAGATGGTGCTGCCACGGCCTTTGATAAATACCTTGCTGGTTATTTGTAGGGTTTGATGTTTGATTTGATAGCGTGATCAGATTTGTCTGTGTTACAAGCAAACTTTTGTTGTAAACATCTTCCCACGGCTCTCCAATGCTGGGGTAAGCAATCAACTGAATCCTACCACAGCAAACTTGGGAGAAATGAGAACCAGGGCAGCTCAATCTAAAACAAAAGCAGACAGCGTGATCGTGAGAAACTCGGAAAGGAGCAAGAGTCGCTGGTAGATGTATTTGTTCCTCTGTCAGCACAGCCCTCGGCTATAAACTGCTCTAACCAGCAGGATCAATGAAGGGCAAGGCCTGCAGATAGTAATTATGCTAATTGGTCGTGACCAGCAGACAGGCAGGCTGCAGGATAAGCAGACAGCATCCTCGAGAAACAGACACGTTTATTCAGGCAGGTGAGACGGGGCGCTCATGGTGCAGTCTTACTAGAGCCGGTCTTCTAACACCACCGTCATTCGAATTCTCTCCTCTAGAGAAGGTTAGCCAGGTATGTCTGAACAATGTTAAAGAAATCAGAGGCTCTGCACTTGTGCTCAGGAAGCTTCTAGCTTCGCTTAGCCTACAGAAGTACACAGGCACACTCATGCATGTACACACACATACACACGCACACACACACACACGTCATTTCACCATAAATAACAATGTAAACACTGAGAACATAAATACAGAGTGCTGTCAACTAGAGGAGGTGCCAGGTCAATGGGGCAAGTCCCAGAAAGCCTCCTAGGAGACATATTTGGGGTAGGGAAGGGATGAAGGCAACTCAAGTCTTTGATATTGGGAAAGGAAGCTGAAGAGCTTCCTGGCCAGTTTTCATTACATGAGAGTTGTGAAGACATCAATTAGATGTGAAGTGAAAACACCTCCAATAACTTCTCTATGAGTACCATATGGATGTTCCCTTGGAACAAAAGGTGTGGGTAGGGACTAAAAGAATGTCAGGAAAAGTCTTGCAGAGCTGAGTGGTCAAGATGTATGGCCTCGTGAGGACCATACTGCTGAGTGTAAGGCGGCCTTCCAGAGGTTTGGTGGAACAGGGTGCATCAAGATGTTCACAGCCGGTATGGGGATGTCATGAAGGCCCTGGACCAGGCCCCCACAAGCCAAGCCCCAAGGTGTTCAGGTTCTGGGGAGTCCCAAGAGCGACGAGAAGAATGTGAAGGTGCTGAACTCTCAGCACTTCTTGACTGTACTGCAGACTGTGGCTAAGAACATGAACCAGGCACCTATGAGGAAGACGTGGAAAGCCTCCTCGTGTTCTTCAGGAAGGAGAGGACCTGCCATAGGTGCTGAAATTCGATATGTTCTCATCACACCGGGCAAGAAGATAGCAGAGGGAAAAGCAGAGATGCTCCTGGCGGGATACCAGGACAGGACAGCGGTGGCTGCATCAGCTATGAAGAGCTTGTCCCTGTGCTGCTGAATGGCTGAGAACATCTCCAGTGTTCCCAGAGCCCCGGGCTGACCCCTGGGAGACTACAGAGGTGGCCCCAAAGCTTCCTAGGTTCTCATCACAGCACCTTTCCCAGCATGTTTCTTGGATGATGTTTGCTGGCAGTAGTGACCAAATGAACTTGCCTTCTGTGCCCTACAAGAAGAAAGAATGTAGAAGTGAACCAAAAACTTAAGCTACTCATGATGCCAGGCAGTTGTGAGATTCTAAACTTTTTTTTTAAAGACTTATTTATTCATACAGAACTGGGGTACAGGCCAGAGTGCAGAGGGTGACAGAATTCACCAGGGACAGAGAGGGGAGCAGAACAGGCAGATCTACGTAGTACACTGCTGAGGGGAGCAGCGGGAGGGTCAGGAGAGGTCTGCCACGCCATGTGGTCACTTTCGGGGCAGGCGGGGATCGAACTCATGCAGAAGCGGCTTAAGCTTCTCAGTGCAGCACTTTAACCCGCTGCGCCACCAGGGAGGGCCAGAGATTCTAAACTTTTTAGTCAACTTTGACCAGTAAGATTTTGCACACAATCATCAGAGTTATAGTTAAGGCATAAGCATCTATAAAAGTCAAAACAAAACTTAAAAGCTTATATAAAATTGAGAGTACATACATAAAAAGAAAGATTTTGGAATTTCCTGACTGTAACTATCAAATTCATTTCTCTTAAATCCAGCTTCAGATTACTAGCTCAATTGTGAAAGAATTTGTCCCCAGAAACTACACATTGGAATAGTGACCCGACTTTTTCTATTATTTTTATCCCATGAATGAGTCATAGAGAAGTATAAATAGCATACATATCCCGCGAACCATACTTCAGTGTTTAAGGAAAATCCTGACAGGCCTAGTTAATAGGTCGGAACCAAGAAGATTCACCACAGAGCACTGAACTCCCATATATATCTTTGCAAAAAAAACCAAACAGCACAGTGATTTTAAGCACTGTCTGTATTGGAACTGTGGATTCTGTGTGTTGGGTGTTCCTGAAGTCTGAGTGGAGTAGAGTGAGAGCTGAACCGAAAGCTGTAACTCCCAGCCTTTGCCTGTCACTTCCCCTCTGTGGGTGTGAGAGGGTCTGTTCCTAGCCAATGGGGAAGGAGGCTGTAGGAAACCTCTGTTTGCAGGGTTGCATACCTGCTACCAGCAGGGGGCAGCACTGCTCAGATAATCTCTATGTTTGCCCTTCCTCATTTAGAAAATCAATGAAAAAAAGGTTTTTATTCCACTCAGCCCTTGGTAGCATGGGCCAGAGCCAAGAAGTGTCCCTATCCCAAAAGATTAACATTCTTAAGGAACCAACACCTATGTAGATCCCGGGGACACTTTCACTCCCTGATGATGATTTTTCTGGTTAACTTTCCTTTTTATCTTTATCTTCTCTTTTATGTCTGAATTGTTTCTTGTTGGGGAAAGAATAATTCCATATAGACATTTCAAATTTGAGAAGCATAGAAGTTCTTTATGAATCTTTCTCTTCCCAAAATGATGTCTCCTCTGTTAAGTGGAGTTTGAGATAAAGACACAAGACATAACTCTTCGTGGAGAAGACGCATCCCGCAATGAAAATCGTAGCTGAAGCATTTCATGGAAGGAAATGACTCTTCCTTTTGTTTGGAAAGAGGGAAGAAGCCGTTAATTGATCAGTGCTGCCCCCTGCAGCGCAAGGGAAATGAGGCAGAAACAATCAGCTGCCTTGTGCTCTGAATCCAGCTTTATTTTAAGGATGGAAACGTTTATTTAATAATGCAACTTGTTTATAGCATAATAGTGAATCACATCTTCTAATTGATTTTTAAAGCTCAGACTCGATCGCTGGGTTACTTTTAGGGTTACCTTCAAGATAATTTAAATATCCCGAAAAGCATTTGTTCCATTTAATAAATGTCACCTGACAAGATTTAATTCAAAATATGGATTGCACCCTCATTTGACTGAGTAGGTGCCCTTGAAATGCTTCATATAAATTAGAGTCCGTTTTCCATTTCCATGAATGTTGGGGGCATAAACACTGAGAACTTACCCAAGAAGCGAAGGAGTGTGAGCCTGCTGCTAAATGCCTCTATCCACATCCTTCTCCTGTTTCTCCTGAGCCTGCTGCTAAGTGGCTCTATCCACCTCCTTCTCCTTTCTTTTTCCTTTCTTGAGGCGACCTTCACATACTGTAATTACCTCAGACAGTGTCACATCATTTGGAAACTTGAGCTTTGAGTTAGATGTACCAAGATTTAAATCTGTAATCTGCCACTCCTAATGTTTGACCTTGAACAAGTCACATCACCAGTTTCTGCCTATTTTTTGTCATTTTGAACATAAGGAAAACCAGGTTGTTGTGAGAATTAATTGAGGAAAACATGCAAAGTTGTGAAAAGCATATAGTAATGGCAACCAGGGGACTTTCCACAAGAAAGCCTGTGATAGGAAGTCTCCAAGCTGTCAGCTGTCAGTTCCTTCCTTATGAGCGCAAGCCTCTCGAGAGATTCATTCTCTTCCTCTTAATCTGGGCTGGCCATACTGGCTAGTTTGATGGACAGACTATTTCTTATAGCAACTTTCTAGAATTTCCAAGGTTATACCTTAGGAAGTCATTGGAAGTTTCAAAGCTTCTGCAAGCTTGGATGCTGGTTCTCATGATGCTGAGATTCCAGCTCTCACCAGACTGTGGGGAGCTCAAGGCTTGTGGAGAGGCCATATGTAGACATTTCAGTTGATGGCCAGTGGAGCTCCCAGTCAACTGTGAGCCATCTTGGACATTTAGCCCCTGTGGAAGTGGGGTCCCCCCCACTCTGCCATATAACTGATCCTGGAGAAGAACTACCAAGCTGTGTCCCGTCAGTCCACTGAACTATGGAAGACAATTATAATCTGTTATTGCAAGCCACTACAGCTTGGGGTAGTTTGCTAAGCATGCAGTAATAGATAACTGGAACAAAACTACAGGGAAAGTGTCTAAGTTAAAGGGCTGATAGTCAAAGCCCAGAGAAAGTCGGGAGGGAGGGGAACATGACTGTAAATGTTTTATGGTGATTCACATTTTGCTCCTCGAGTCATTATTTCATAACTTCCAGAAATGCTCAGCTACGTTTTTAAGGCACATAAAGAGGTTCCATGAATAGTCACTGGATGGATAAGGTCATGAATGAATATGTGGCCATTTCTTATTATGTAAGTCACTCATAGAAAGCATCTAACCAACAAGTACGCAAAAACGTTTCATTAAAAATATATTATTTACGGCCCTCCCTGGTGGCGCAGCGGGTTAAAGCACTGCACTAAGAAACTAAAGCCACTTCTGCATGAGTTTGATCCCCGCCTGCCCCGGAGGCGACCACATGGCGAGGCAGACCTCTCCTGACCCGCCCGCTGCTCCCCTCAGCAGTGTACTTCGTCGATCTGCCTGTTCTGCTCCCCGCTCTGTCTCTGGTGAATCCTCTCACCCTCCGCATCTCTGGCCTGTACCCCAGTTCTGTACGAATAAATCAATAAATCTTTAAAAAAAATATATATATATATATATATTATTTACAAGTCATTTTGGAATATAAACCCTATTTTAAGAAACTCATGTTTTATAAGTATCAAATAAAGTAAGTAAGGATGATATGCCAGTCTGGGGGTGGCAGTGATAGAACATGGGTTAAAGATGAGGAAATATACCCAAGTGGTAGATCTGGGGGAACTGTGGCCCCATGAGGGGCCCACATGGCCCTCAGGTTGGCTGTGTGACCAAATGCATGTGCTGTGCACTAAGGAAGGCCCATGTGCAGAAGTAAGTGTAGTGGGTAAGAAATTGGGATTAATATCTTGAAGATGAGTGGGTGACATCTGCAGTGATCATGGAGTGGAAAGGGTGCAAGCCTAGTACAATCAGAGCCCCATCAGGACCCCAAGAAACCTTGAGGTGTCTTTGTTGGGATTCAGTGTGGACCAGAGTGAGAAGGAGGGGAAGGCGGAAGCTGGGAGGAGCCTCAGTGTATAGTTTGCCGTGGACCCAATGTGTGGGGTGACCCATATCTTGAAACCTCGACTGAACACTCCAAAGGAGAGAAGTGGAAGCAAGGGGCTCACTCATTCATGCTAAGGAGGCATCACCAGGTCTGGTGGTGGGAGCCGCTCTGTGGACACACTCTACAGGCCTTGTCAGAGGGTCTTCGTTGTCAAGGTCGTCTCGCTTAGCCCTGCGGAGCAGGGAACCTCAAAGGCTGGGGATAGGGTGTGGCCTGTCCAGGTCACCTTCCTGATGGTGGACAGCCTAGCCCAGGTTTTTTACCTGCTGGTCAGTTTCACGCCAAACCACTCACCCTCTCCAGTTTCTATTTAAACCAGGGCCCACGAAGGTCTTCAAATGACCTTGTTTACAGCACAAAATAATGCTCTAAGACTGTTCTTTAGAGCTGTTTTGAGAAATAGCATATTACTCCTTGTTAGAAATAATGATACTGATTGCTCCACCAAAATGGAGTATGCCTATCCTGGAAATAATTCAAAAAGCTATTTTTGTGGGTCACATTCTGTGTGATAAAAACTGTCATTTTAGTTGTCTTTAAAGGACACATCCCTGTGTAAATCCAGCAAGTGTGCTATAGTCTCAGCTGGATGACACCTTCCACAAAGAGTTGTATAAATGACTCTTTTCCGAAAGGAGGTAGAACAGATAAATAAAGTTGGCAGTTCACAGAAGAGGTCTTCATTACTAAATTATTTGGGGGAGGTTGTTTAAGTCAGGAAAACTCATCTGCAACAAATGCCCCATGGGTGCCACTTATCCTGAATCCATCTTCCCACACTGACTATGGAGGAGCAAGAACATGGAGTTTTACCTCCCCACCATCAATTACAAATATGTCCTGTTTTCCCCCCTCTGTGTGAAATTGCATTTCTTATAAATTGCTCTGTGCCGGTGCCTTGTGAAGTAAATATCCCAATTCCTGAGGCATCTGTCCGCCTTAGACAATGAGGGCTGCCCACGCCTATGGCTCGGGTTCCAACAGGGCCGGCCCAGGAGTGGACCCGCCGAGTGGGAGCTATGGAGGCGGGTGGGAGGGCTGGCGGGCAGGCGCGTGCCAGGCCAGCTGCCAGTTCACATTCCACATTATTGATCAGTAAAGGCTGCTTGGCTTGCAAGAAACTGATGGCTGCAAACACAAATCTTACCAGTCTCTCTTTTGCCCGAGCCCCAGGAAAACATCTTCAGGAGTCTGTTTGGTGATAGAGTCAGGACTGAACGGTCTTAAGGTTGACCTGTGAGGAGGGGGACCCCCTTGGTGTGCTTACTGGAACCCGGCTTCCTGGGAGAGGCTCTGTTGGTGGGGTCCATAGGCTAGAAAACGCTGCTACTCCGTGACTTAAAGATCCCAACAGTCACCTGCTGGATGGTGCAGATTTGGTATTTAAAAGACAAATCTTCATTTTGAAATCTAATAGGACCAGCTGAGAACATCTGAAAGAGTGCTTACTGCAAAATGGATTTTTTTCTTTACAGTATGAGTTCTAATAATTTCAATGAATTTTAAATTTGTGCAGCTACTTACTTAGGTGATAGAAAGGTTTAGCCTCTGAAGATCATCTGTGCTTTTGCCTTCTATTCTTACGCATGACTCCACAAATGTTCTCCTGAGAGAAACCTATTCCATGCCTGCCTGTCATGCGCACTATGTGCATTGTGCGAGGGCTTAGTGGACTGGCCGGCTGGCCGGCCGTAGTTTCTGTTTGTATGCTTGCTTGTCCTCTATCACTAATTGAGTTAGGTTTCATTGTGTTGCAGTAATTCCAGAAAGCAAGGGCACCATGATCTCTTGAATTAAGACAAGTTTATGTATTCCTTGTGCTCCTTCAATGAAGGTAAACTCTTTGACCTAACTAAGAACTAAAAACATTATCAACTGTTTGAGTAATCAACATCCCATTACTCAAACTCTGGTTTGCTGGGAGGTTAGCATAGAGGTGTTTTAGATTTTAGCACATTTAATGGCTTACTTTCTGTCTTTTCTAGTATACAAGAGAGCAGTGTAACTGAGCTTCCAGGTGTTTTCTAATGTGGGGACCACTGATCCTTAACAGACAGAATAAGCCCTGGTCGAAGTTGATTATTGAGTTTGAAAGAACATGATGTGCTTCGTCGTGAGAATTTAGGATATGAAGGCCAGACCTGGTGTTCTACATTGGTTTGCAATCTCAGGAACGCCTGTCACCTCCCTCAGCATATGTCAGAGTTGCCGCTGTGACATTTCCAAATCAAACCCCCGTCCTACACGAGAGGCAGATCACAGAACTCCTGGCCCAGCTCCAGGATGCCACCCCCTTTCCTTATTTGCTTCCAAATCAGGTTGAACTTAAATAATTCTGTGTACCTTTATATGGAAAAGAGTTCAGAATCATTTTTCAAAGTAGCTTATTTTTAGCACTCACAAACTGCCTCCACACACAATTCTTGAGTTTACTAAACTGAACTTAACAAGGTAGAAATCGTAGCTCTGCTAACTAGCTTGTTTGATGTTTAATCACATTTTGTTTTTGTTTTCTTTACTTCGAATATATGACCAGGTGTTGGTTCAGGCTTTTGGATTAACACATTCAAGTAATTCTTACTCATTAGAACTTTCTAACAATGAACACTAATATCGAATAAAAACCAATATATTCCACTAGAGGACGACTTTTGGTGATAGCAAGATGACCATGTGAAGGGAACTTTTATTTTTTGGTTTAATTTCCCCCATCCACACACTGAATTTTACTGCAGCTGCCACATGGGTTTCAGGCTCTCATGGCATTTCAGCTCGAATTAAATAGCAGCAGGTTAAACAGGAACCAGAATGGAGCTCAGAGGAAGGAAGCACTGGTCAGGATGCTGAAGGCTAGTTTTAGTGTAGACTCCTCTGGGAGGTAAATGAGGTCCTTGTGGCTCAAGGATGTTGCAACTTACAGTCATGACCCAATTCGTGCTGAGAAATGCATCTCTAGCAACTTGGTTGCTATGTGCTTGTCACAGAGTGAAGTCCACAGATCAAGATGGTACCTTCATATCGAGATGGTACGGTCAACTGCATGGGGTCACCTACTGGCTCACATTGCCTGGGAGGGTCGTCACAGACTAAAATGTTGTTACATGAAGCACAGCCAAAGGAAATGCACTTGGAACTGGGGTGAAACCAATAAACTCTTCCTCTACCTGAAATATGCAATAAGAAGTTAGATAAAGAACGGGGTATCAGGGCCTTCCCTGGTGGCGCAGCCGGTCTAAGTGCAGCACTGCAAAGCTGGCCAGGGCCATTTAGGTGGGAGTTGGCTCCCCGCCCGGGAGGTGACCCACATGGCGTGGCAGACCTCTCCTGTCTGGCCCGCTGCTCCCCTCAGCACTGTACTTCGTCAGTCTGCCTGTTCTGCTCCCCACTCTGTCTCTGGTGAAGCCTCTCACTGCCTCCAAGGAGGGCCCAGCTGCTCCATTTTTGTCCTTCACATGGACAAAATGAACATTTGAGGTTCAACAACTATTGCCAAAAAGTTGAGAACCGACATTGTAGACTATAAAATAGACTACACTATAGACTGCATTTTGCTTGATTGTTCTATGTGGGTAGCTCAGAACACAGAAAAATATTTAGCAATGACCACATCAAAAGGGCTTTCTAAGCAAAAGGTAGTTTATATTAGGCTTGTGCTGACCTCTCCTGCTGGCAGGGAAGAGAGGAGGGAGGAGGACGAGATGGCAGATACTGCCAGAAAGTGCAGACCGACCGGGAACAGCCCGCGGCCTGCCCACAGACGGCAGGGGCGCCCCAGGATGCTGGCTTGGCCACTGTGCCCCTCAGGGACATCGTCTGTGTAGAGACCTGGACGGAGGAGCTGCAGAGCCCTGCTCTGCTTTTGGCCCTCGTCTCTGAGAGACTCAAGTTCATGGCTGCCAACCGGCTCGTGCCCAGGATTCCGGGCCCTTCCCTGCACGCTGGTTCTCTAGGCGTGAGCTGCTGAGATTTTCTTCTTAAATAACTTTTTCCATTTTTTTCCAATAAATTTCTCATTAATTTTTTATATACTAAATCGAGCTACAATTTAGAGCAAAATATGATGAAATATGAATTAATAAGTAAAGAAATATTAGCTAGAGATATTGGACAGTTATATGGTTGGGTTTTTTTTGGTTTCTTTTTTGGGTTTTTTTGGCTTTCACCTGTTGCCAATCTCTGTTCATTTACCCCTTTCTCAGTTTCTATATTTATACATAAAATCAATCAAACTTGCTTAACTTTGAGGTAGGCCTATGTGGAATCTTCTCCTGACTTTAGCACACAGCAACTTTTGCCAACCTCCCTTCAGGGCCCTATTCGGTTTTAACCATTTACCTTCTCTTCGTGGAAACAATGTGGTTTATTTACACATCATGGCCAGGCCATGGAATGGCCAGGACACGGACTTTTGAAACAAGGCAGCTTGGCGTTGAGCCCTGGTTTTATAGTTAAATGACCATGGTCAGGTTACTGAAACATTCCGAGAGTCCTAATTCATAAAAGTATCATTTGGGTGTTGGATAATTAAACAAAAAGTCTCTAAAACACTGGGTGTGTGGAGAGGCCGTGGTCTTCATTACCACTGACCACTTCACCCATGTCCACTCGTGCCCCTATCACGACTGCCTCCTGCATGGCCTGGAAAGTCCAGGTAACTCTGATGCTCAGTTTCCACCTCAGCAAAACAAAGTTCACCAGGTCTGTCTTACGCGCTTGTGAGGATCGACAGAGTGTAAGGCACAAGGCGCGTGTGCAGCAAACTTCTTTTCCCCGCTTCTTAACACTAAGTGCAAGCCATCCTAGCATTGGAATTCCCAGTCCAGCAGTTCACTCTGATCTCGAGATTAGATTAGAGCCTGGAGGTCACCTTAAATGCCCTCTAAATTGGACCTGACATTTGGATTTGTGTGCAGAAAGTATTCCCATACTCCTACCAGCTTGCTCGGTCTGAATCAATCTGTACGCTGCAGAGGAAGCGAAATGTGTGCAGCGGGGAGATTTCCCTGAGTCTTCCTCTGCTCTATCAGAGCCCCTCAATGCTGGCCATACACGCTGCACAGGCGGGGCCTCCCTGTGCCTTTCCTGCAGGCCTGTGCTTTTCTCTCATTGCTAAATGGCAAGAGGGTCTTTCCTCCTATGGCCGGCTGCTCCCTGTCTTGCTCGCCGTCTTCTGTAGATAGAGACAAACAAAACAGGTCACCTTTGTGCGGGGGACCTTAGCCAGCAAGGCCGAGGATTGGGGTCCCAGGGTCCACGAAAGGAGAAGGCAGAGAGTCGATCGATCGTGTAGCAGAGCGCGCTTTATTGTGTCATACAGCTATATATATATATATGCATACAAAAGGGCGGTGCAGTTACGGGTGGGCTGGAAGAGATGATTGTTTTGGACCAATAGTTTTCAGGGGCAGGGAATGATGCAAGGTACCCTTTGGCTGGCTTATGGTCTCGCAAGAGATGGAAATGGGCGAAAAGTGAGGTTCAAGAAGGGAGGGCCTTAGGCATGTCTTTCTCAGCCCGGATGTCTGCCTTGTGTCCAGGCCAAAGGAGGTTTTTATTGCTGCTCTGAAAAGGCAGGATGCCAGCCTTGGTCCCCAACACCTTTGCATGCATGCCAGGACACCACCGTGTCCCCAAAGGCAGCCTGATGCAGAACAAGGAGGAGTGGCCCCAGCAATATGGTCTTTGCTAAGTCCTTCACTGCTTGTGGAAATGGTAGCTGAACGTGCAGAAGGCCATGCATGCTCGTCCTCGCCGTCGGCGTCGGCATCAGCGTGTGATTACCATCCCCACCCTCCGGTTCTTGGGTTCTGTACAGCTGCTCTCTGTGCCTCACAGAAGACCCCCTTGTCTGCACCAGGGGCTCCTAAGGAGAAAAGTTCATGTTTTCCATGCCAGCTTCTAAGGAGTACGGTTCTGAGTGTTTACTCTATTCACACTTCTATGGACCATTTAGGAAAGACTGAGAAATGTCTTATTTTATGCTGTCAAACAGGCACCAATCCAAATGGCAGGGCTCTTTTTTATTTTTATTTTTTTAGTTGCATCTGTCAGTGGTCCCAGAAACTATTTGGAGATGGACTTAGGTAGAGTGTATGATACACACATTTCAGGGGCCAATACACTTAATGTTGAATGAGAAAGGCCAGATTGACTGATGGGGTGACTGTGCCCTGCTCATTATACTACAGGGCCTTTGAGAATTGATTCTAAATGGGTCTTTTTCTCTGCTATAGAATTTTATTTGGTCAGGATGTGCTCTCTCTGTTTTTTATGGCCCGAAAGCTGAAATTGCAATGAACATGATAACCACTTCTAATTCAGAAATCTCACCATCTGTCGTTCCAACCAGTACCACTTAGCTCTAGTGTCAGGAGCAAGGACAGTAAGCTGCTCACCCTGGAGCCCAGGAATAAGGTCAAGGTGATATCCAAGGGTCACAGCCCCAGGCAACCTTGAGGCCAGGTGTCAAATCACTTGGCGCTGTCTAGTTCTCAAATTGTGACTCCTGGGCTGTCAGTCCACCTGCTCCTATAGAAAAAATCCTGGCAGGATCCTGGCAGACCCTCATTCAGGGTTTGGCATCACAGTGAGCAGTTAGTGTGAATCCTGGGCATCCAACTCAAGAGGGGACAGAATGTCATTTGACTGATATTTCCTTTAGGGCATCTTCAACCTCCCAGCTACTTTGCATTGTCTCGTTGGGTTGTTGTCTTCCCAGGGTTTCATCAAATTAAGCAAGGGTTCCTTGGTGCCCAAAAAGGCAAGAGCCCTTGGCCATAGGGTCCCTCAGATCTCACAGACACCCTGCTGCCAGCCCCCCTGCAGCACCCCAACAGCCATCTGTTGCTCCTGTGTCAAGTCCTGAGGGTCTTTGTGGACAACCATGAACCCCCGTCCTAAAATGTCTCCCCCAAGGCATGCCCGGAGACTTCCTCCCTGGGCTCTTCTGCCCACCCTGGGCAAAGCCAAGGAGCCACCTTTCCGGGATCTTGGGAGTGACCCTGCCCCCAGGCCAGAGAGCCCTTCCAAAATGACTGACCACTGCCCACCACCACCTCTGCTTCTCAAGGATGCCTGCTCCCTTCTTCAAGTTCTGTCTTCCCTTTGAAAGCCAAGCTTTCAGGAAACGCTGAGTCAGGACATTTTGCAGGCTGGGTCTGGCCTTTCCCAGAGGAGAGGTAAAAATGAAAGAAACAGAGAAGAGAGGGAAAAACCTAAGTTAAAACCTTCAAACTCGTTGTTAACATGTGTGGTGACAGTAAACCCAGTACTGCATCCCATGTGAGAGGCTAACCTTTTCTTTGAGAAATAAAGAGAACAGTTTATAAAGAGAAGGGAACTTGGGATCCTCTATCTAATCTATGTTATGCAAGGAAACAGGGAAAGGATTACAGACTTCACGGCCTCACTAGTTCATGCTTGCCCTTAAGTCATTTAAATGTGCTAGAAAATTTTGCGTCTTCTTTTCCTTGTAAATGGTTTGCAAATGAGTAAAAATCAGTGAAACTCAAGGCTGTCCTAACTGCTTTCTATGAAAATGATCAAACAGGCCTGTGGAGTCTGCTGTGTGTCCCCAAGACCTTAGTTGAGTCAGTCACAGGCCAAACTGAGTATGTCTCTCTCCATTTAATTAGACAGTGAGTAAAACCTCACACTTGCAAAGCATTCATTAGACAGATGGTTTTAAAGCAAAAGTTGTCTTCTCCTTTACAAGTGAATGGGCCAGTAAATTCCTTTGTATCAACAAAGGTACCGTGTGTGTGTGTGTGTGTGTGTGTGTGTGTGTGTGTGTGTGTGTGTGTGTGTCTTATTATCTAACTTAACTTAGAATCACAGGCTTAGGTATACATTTCCACAAGCCCACTTATTTCATAAAGGTAAGTATAGCCACACTCACTGAAATGAATAGTATGCTAGGTGGAGCAACAGATTTCACCAATGGGAAAGAAGACTCCCTTCCAGACCTAAATAGTTGCTTCTCACATTTGGAAAGTTGCAGAATAGGCTAATGACTCACCTCAGCACAAACACACCTGCGTAGGTGGACTTCGTTGAAGCAGGACCAGCAAAACTGGTTCTGAAAGGTTTGGAGTCCTAAGTGGAACCCTCCTGGGCTTCCAGGGCAGGAAAGTAAACAAGTACTTTATTATATCTCTCCCCTCGACCCTGCCCCCAATAAATCATCTTCACATTTTAAAAGTTGCTCTTCCTTAGCTGATGTTCTCTTTTTTGTTCTCTTGGTTTGAAATATTTGTTTTTGTCTATTTCAATAGCTGATTAGTCAAGGCTCAGACAAGTCTTAGATACCAAGGAGGTGGAGAAAATGTACTAAAAAAAAAAACTG
This sequence comes from Condylura cristata, assembly GCF_000260355.1. Lineage (NCBI taxonomy): Eukaryota > Metazoa > Chordata > Mammalia > Eulipotyphla > Talpidae > Condylura > Condylura cristata. Next base: position 78,975,519 of record NW_004567102.1, read on the forward strand.
CTTTCCTGAGTAAAACTTTGTAAAATTTACACTCAGTATGCATGAAAGTCCTACTGTTGTTAAAATGAGGCAGCAGATAGGCTCTCCCTGCATAGAAAGATGATGAAAGCACTCCAGTTATATTGGGTCCACATGGTGTAGCTCCTGATACACCACACCAGGCTTGGGAGGGAAACTGCTGACCACAGTTAAGCTTTTCCAGAAAGGCCACTGCTCTGTAAATCAGTCCTGTGTCCTTAGAAATTGGCAAAGGGGCCCTCCCTGGTGGTGCAGTGGGTTAGGCTACAGCACTGCAAGCGAGCCACAGCCACTTCAGTGCCAGCTGGATCCCCGCTCCAGGGCGACCCACATGGCACAGCAGAACCCTCCGTCTCGCCCACTGCTCCCCTCAGCAGTGTACTTTGTTGAAAGGCCTGTTCTGCTCCTCACTCTGTCTCTGGTGAAGCCTCTCACCGTCTCTGTACCTCTAGCCTGTATAAATAAATAAATCTTAAAAAAAAAAAAAAAGAAAGAAATTGGCAAGAGGGAAGAAAATGCTGTTGGAACAGCTCTGGAGAAGGCATATTAAACCTGACATGGTTTGTACATCTGAGTTTTGCTTTCCTCTAAGCTTTGACAACTTCATTGGATCTGATTATCCAAGACATTGTTCATGGAGCATGACAAGGTGACAAGACTACAAAAGAAAAGACCAGAATTCTCCCAGATCTACCCACAAATTTGATCTAGACTCTAATTCTCCTTCCTAGTCAGTTTGCAGAAGTGGTAGTAGCGGGCCAGACATCTCTATTTTCACATGTTGCTTTTGAGGGCCCTCAGACTGCCGAAGACAGAGCATTCTCCCATGCCTGAATTGCACCTGAAATCAAACCACAGAAACACATCTCTAGAATAGCTTGAAGAAGCTACTTCCTCTTCTGCCTCTTGTCAGAAATATCCTATTATGTGATACATTATATTCTTGTGAGAGGATCATAACTACGACTGTCATTACATAGCTGCTTGAATCATATTTTACCTGTTCAGACAGCGCAAAGAAGGTGAATCACTTGGTATCTGCTGGTTTATTTTGCCCACAAGAATGCCCAGCTCCTTGAACGTTGTCTCGCTGAACTTGCAACCTCAGACTTGCATTCCAGGTGTCTATTCTTGTGTGACTGTGCACACCTTAGCGTGAGCTGAGAGATTTGTACTTACTGGAGTCTGCCATTAAAAAAAAAAAAAAAAGCCCGCCAGAAGGAAGCAGCACCTCCCACAGTTGGGCTGTTCTTGGCGTGGAGACTGGGGCGTGGTACTCTCCTACATGGTAGCAGGCGAGGTGTGAGTTGTCATGCCCTGAGTGGCAGTAATGCTAGGGGATGCTGTTCTTCTCTAAGTTGTATTATTATCTCCTGGAATGAAACATATCTCAGTTTTGAATCATAAGGCTGAGAAATGCCCGCACCCAAATCACCTCAACGTATGTAAATGCATTTCTCCCAAGACACCCAGCCAGGAGAGAAGGGAACCGTGGATGTTATGAAAGTGGCTCGGCTGACATGTTTACCTTCCTGTGCTCGGTCCCCTGAGCAGCCCAAGTGACACGTTTGACGAGGCAGAACAAGGAATTTATCCCTTCAGTATGGAGCATTTTGCAAGGGAGGCTGAGTTTTGGGGCAAACTCATGGTAAGTGGAGTGAAGTGTTTAAATAGCAAGGGTCTCATGCTGGGCATTTTCCTTGTGGCTTTTTAGAAAATTAAGATGAAAGGGAAATTTATAGTCAAAGGATGGTCGCTGTACTCATGATTTTAAAGTGAAACATGACTTTTGCAGTCCAAACTGTGTTAGTGATAAATGACTTTGGAAGAACTGTTTGGGTGAAAATTTTGCTTAAGTTATTGATGAAAACTGAACAGCTTCAGGGTAGGTACAACTTGGCCTTGAAGCAGTAGGACTCATTCACAGAAAGGAATTACCAGGCCAAGTAGGTTTTCAATACAATGAAGCATTTCTGGGAATTCTGGTTGGATTGTAAATTTTAATTTTTTAGACATACCTCTTGAGATTTCTTACATACTCATGTATGTGTCTCTGGTTGGGCTGTTATTTTTTATTTTCTAAATGTACTTTTTTCATATTTCATAGATATGTGTGTGCGTGCATACGTGTGTGTGTTTATACATAGCATGATACATACTTAATATCGGTCTAAAACTTTACTTCTGTGAATTTTGAACTGGATGTAGTCACACCAGCTATTTCTTTTACCTCATTACAAATTGCTGAGTTTACCTCCAGTGAATTGGCTGGGACCTGCAAACCTCCTAGAGTGCCCAGGTTTGGGGGACCCTGGCTGATCATCTCATCTTTATCTACATAAATCCAGGTTCCCTCCCCAGAACAGCTGTTGTCAGATTTTAAGGTCACAAAGCCCACCCTCAGCTCAGTGCTTTTCTAATTAGTAGCTGTCACTATCCCATTGTATAATTTTGTATTTTTCTAATGTGAACTTAAGCTCATTGCAAGCAGAGATCCTGCCACACACGGGTGGCTCTCTTGTTGGAGGTTCTAGCAGATTCTCTTATGGTGGCAGCACTGGGACAGGAAGCTGACTCGGTAGCAACAGAGTTAATCACCTGTGCTTGAAGGAGTACTCCCCCTCCCCGTGTTTTATGTTGTATCCAAACTGGCAAGCTTTGTTATGTGCTTCTGAAGAGAGAAGAGTAAAAAAAATACTGCGCAATTACTCTCAGACCTGCTAAAGAGAAACAATTTTCAGATTAATACTCAAATGTGTGATGCATCTACCTTTCTTTATCCACCTATTTATTTACTTAGCAAATAAGTTGTCAACAAGTTGTCTTCTGGAAACCTAACCCTTTCTATGCTCCTGCAATAACGAGATGTTTTGAATGTGTTTATTTGTATTGCGATAATACTGCTTTACGACACTGTATAGAAGTAAGAGTTATAGTCTCACACTTCCGGAGAAGCATGTCACCACCCCACCCCCACCTAAGCACCTGCAGTCCCTCACCGTAGATCACTGCCCCCACCTTCACCCCTAACCACCACCCCCTGCCTCTCTGCCCTATAATTCTTCTGTCAAATTTCCTTCTTTCTTTTTTAAAATATATTCATTCATGGACACAGAACTGGGGTACAGGCCAGATGTGCAGGGGCAGTCAGAGGATTCCCCAGAGACTGAGGGGGAGCAGAACAGGCAAAGTGACAAGGTACACTGCTGAGGGGAGCAGTGGGTGGGTCAGGAGAGGTCTGCTGTGCCATGTGGGTCAGCTCCCTGGCTGGGGATCGAACTCGAGAACTCGTGCAAGCTTCATAGTACTGTGCTTCCGCCCATTGCACTACCTGAGAAGTCCCTCTGCTGTCAAATTTCTAAGGCTTGTGTTTGTTTAGTGTTGTCAGGTTCTTTGTCTTTCTGCCCTATATTCCAAAGATACATATTTATTACTAGAAGGCCATTTTTACTTACTACAGAAAAGTTACAATTTTTTCCTGCATGCCCGCCAGGCAGGCAGGAATGTCTATACTCTGAGGGGCTGGGGGCTGATGCTCTGACTGGTTGCAGAGTTCTGAGACAACTGTGAAGCCCAGGCTGACATCAGGAAATAAACAAGGGCATGAAGTGTAGACAGTTGGCCCTGGCTATGATATACCCCCAGCCACCCACCCAAAGAGGTTCCCAGCGAGGAATGCAGCCACATGAGAGCTTGGCAGAATTATAAGGTGATCCATGACATGCAAATTCTGACTGGCTGGCCTGTTGTTCTATGAAACCTTGATTATCCAAATCACCATTTTGAAAACTCTCACCTCTGGGAAACCCTCCCCTGCCCCTGGCTCTGTCTCTGCCACTGCTTGTTGCCACCCACTGCTTTGGCAGGTAGGTGGCCACTTACCCCCAAGCCAGTGGCCCCAGAGACTGACTTGGGGAGCTAGCCAGCAGCTCAGCAGATGCCTCTCAGCAACTTGTAAGCAAGCAATTGAAAACCCTCCCACCCCAACACCCAGGACAGAAGGGAATATTTCAGTAGCTGTTCATGAATCTGAGAGAAGCAACACAAATGGAGTTTGGAGACTCTGGTCTATTTTCAGTCTTTCTAGCATCACAAATGCCTCTATGGTGAGCAGATTGCTATCTCAACTGCTTAAACTGTGACAGATTTAGTGAAGTGCTTGGCACCCTGGTGAGTGAGCAGAAACTGGCCATTCCAGATATAATGCTGGACCTTCCTGCTTAGCCTTCTCTGCCTGGATACCAAACGACATTTCCTTGGACAGTCTCTTTGTTCTCTGCTCCCAATGCTGGTGATTTCTTGCCTAACTTCACTCTTGCAGATTGTTCATGCCACTTAGGAATTCACTTCCATGCAGGACACAGCTGGATAATGTTTTTCTCAAAGAGGATAATCGTGGCCCCCTAGAAATTCAAATTCAGGAACTTGACTGCCAGAGCAGCTTCAGACCCCAAGGTGGTGTGCTGTTCAAGGACAGCTCACAGTTGGGGCTCCTATACTTCACCAACCCAGCACAAAAGTCACAGAAACCAACCCCACTGGGCCAAACTAGGTGTGACGATGGACAGCAGACATGACTGCAGGGTGCACAATCATAACTGGCCACGGAATCCTGTGTGATCATTACTTGCCAGGAGACCCAAGACTTCTTTTCTTTTTTTCTGTCTGTAATCCTCATTCTTTCCATCCCTCTCTCTAAATGGGTAACCTCAAGTCCTCACTGAGTCGTGCCTCTGCTGTTTCTGCAGAGAACATGAAACATGCTCGAGTCATGAAGGTCAGAATATAATTGAAGGACAAAATACACACATATGAAACGAGAGGACAATGTGCTGTATAATGAGTGGTTCAAAGACAGCAAATGGAAGAGTGAAGCTGAAAGAAGGGAAGGAATCTTGAAGGAGATGGATGGAGGTGAGTTAGGACTTGAAAAGGAGAGGAAAGAGTATGCAGGTGAAGGGAGCCATATTGAGTAAGTGGTGGGAGGCAGAAACAACTCCACTTGCACAACAGTGCTGAGTCACCGAACAGAAAACGCAGGTGACAGACTGGGGAGACAGAACGTCGAGCAGATCCTGGAGCATTTTGAACGCCAACCGGAGTTGTTTCGACTTGGTAGGTAGGAAGTGGGAATCCTGGGATGTGCCAGACAAGAGAATGAGATGATAAAACAATGTGATCAGGAAATTAGTCTACCTGGTTAGATAGGATTCTGGAGATCCTGGAGTTCGGTTGGAATACTACTGCTCAAGGCCAAAACATGAGGTAACAGTACACTTGGAAAAGAAGCAACTGTCATATTTCTAAGGAAAAACAGGAAAGGCAATTTAATGAATTGAATCCTGAGCTTCAAAAAGTTAGCAAATGTTATGTCCATCATGTGTAGTTGGGTAAAAATCTACTTTGTCAGGATAAAAGAGAGTCTGATTCTTTTCCTTAGATCTACTCTGAAAGATAATAAACTTTTCTCCTTCTTCCATCTCTGCCCTTGAGCTAGCCAAACCCTTTCTAGAAAATTCTCCAAGCACCAGTGCCCATCTGAGAGTTCAACCAAAATCTCTCTTCTAGACAACACTTCTACCACCTGCAATATTTTGCTCCCTCAAAGCTCCTCAAAACTGTATATAAATTTTCTCAGTTCTCCTTCTTAAATTCTGTTTGCTAAACATGAAACATTTTTTTTTCTTTCTCCATCACTGACTCAATTTTATTCTAGTTTGTTTGTTCATTCTGTCTCTACTCTGTTTAGCTTTTTTCACATCAACTTGCCAAGGATGCCTGTTTACTTGGTCACATGCTGCATCTTTAGATCATCAGCTTTGCCATGAATCTACATAATTGGATTTGGCTTAAAATAGGAAAATGAAGCACACAGTTCACCTGGTCAGTTGAAAGAGAAGCAAATTATCACACAAGTACACAGTGAAGAAAATCAAGGGGTCACGTGTTTATGCTGACAGCCTAAGATAGGCCTCAAGGGAAAGTCAGTGTTGTTTTATTTTTTATTTAATGTATTTAATGTATTTAATGTATTTTATTGAATGTATTAAAACAATTTGTTGATGTCACACCGGCAACGCATGTATATGTTTCAGGACGACAGGTTCACACTTCTTCAAATAACAATAATCTTCATCAGCCCACTGGGCTCCACGGCCCCCTTTGCTCTCATGCCCTCCCCCTCTGGTAACTTCAGTTCTGATGTGAGAATCCAAGGATTGATTTTGTTTTGTTTTGTCTACTTTTTTGGCTTTGTTTCCTTATATTACACAAGCATGAACTCAACCAGTATTTATCTTTCTTCATCTTATTTTGCTTAGTGTTATTCCCTCCAGCTCCATCCATGTGGTTACAAATGGCCAGATTTCATCCTTTTTTAAAGCGGAATAGTATTCCATCATATGTATGAACCACATCTTTATCCAATCATCTGTCCCTGAGCACTAAGGTTGTTTGTATATCTTGTTACCACTGGTGCCTTAGTGGGCACAGAGGTACAAATACCTTTTTGAATTAGTGTTTTTGTGTTCTTTGGGTAGATAGCTAGAAGTGGAATTTCTGAATCATGTGGTAGACCTAATTTTTTTAAAGATTTATTTATTTATGCATACAGAGCTGGGGTACAGGCCAGAAGCACAGGGGCAGTGAGAGGATTCACCAGAGACAGAGTGGGGAGCAGAACAAGCAGATCAACGAAGTACACTGCTGAGGGGAGCAG
>NW_004567102.1:78982569-79003033 GCF_000260355.1 Condylura cristata
GTCACTCACCTCCGGGGCAGGCGGGGATTGAACTCATGCGGAAGTGGCTTTAGCTTCTTAGTGCAGTGCTTTAACCCGCGGCACCACCAGGGAGGGACCCGGACCTATTTTTAATGAAGAAACTTCCATATTATTTTTCATAAAATCTGCATCACTTTAATTCCCATGCCTTCCCCAGCACTTGTTGTTTCTGGTCATTCTGATAGAGGCTTTTCTGAGAAGTGTGAGCTGATGTTTCATTGTGGTTTTGAGTCACATTTCTTCAGGAAATTCTGAATCAAAGAAAGTAAGATGATTCAGAAACTTTAGACATCTTTTATTTGATCTGCAGCACATTTTTTAATTTTTACACAAGCATTTAAAATTCAGAAGATCTGTTATAACAACCCAGAAATTCAGCTCTTTGGGGAGAAAAAAATTTAAGATACTGTCTCTTATAAAAGGGACGTATACCCTCCTCCTTGTTTATATTTTCTAGGGCTTGGTCAAGACCTGTGAACATCTTATGCTCCCTGACCTAACCAGCAACTCATGTTACAGGAGGAGAAACAGGCATAGGCAGGTTACATAACTCTTCCAATGCTAACAGCAGTATAGTGCTTAGTAACAGTACAGGGCTTAGAGCTGAGTTTTGCCTCTCATTTGGCCACATTTGTTTCCTTAGTCAGGACCAGGATGTTAGCAAGCTGGGTGAAGGCCGAGACTGGTAAGGTTGAGTATGTTTCTCACTCAAAAGGGGCCACTGAACTTCGAGCAGATTTCCTGAAAGCAGGAGTCAAGGAAATCCTGAATAACAGTATTTCTCAGTGGTGAACAGTCATGTAATTTTATTTTACTGTTTTGTACTTGCTACTTATCATTCCAAGAAGCACCATGCTTCATAATTAGCTTTTCCCCTTTTTACATTTTGGTTTCTTTTACTTGAAAATGTGATGGTTGTGCTAGCTAATATTTTAAGCATTTGCATTCAAACATGTCTAAAATTTCTAAATGAAACTGATAATGACGTGAGTGTCTTTTCCTGTCCACTTTCTGTTCCTAAGCTCATTTCATTTCCTTAGACCTCTGGTGTGCACAGCCGTCCGGTGAGCATCTTGAATATGTCAAAGTGACACTGACACTTGGCTGGGACCTCCTGCTACCCCTGGATTCGGCTGTGCTATGATCTCTGTGGCTCACAGGTAGCGGGAGGGAGCCGACATCGTCCTGCTCATCATTATTGATGTGGCTCTGGCGACCTCTGCTGCATTTCTGTCCAGTGTGGTTCTGGATGCCAGGCAGAAAACACCTGCTGAAATCCTGGCAAGAAGCCAGTGTGCATGCCAGGGAGAGGTGATTGGTGTAGCTCTTGAACAATGTGAAGGTCAAACTCTTGGCTCTGCTTTATTAGTTATTTCAATGAAAGTCACAATCTTGATTGAATGAATTTTAATCCAGGCCTACCAAGAGCTGGCATTTCTAGTTTTTGCAAAGTTAACACTTCCCCTGGAGAGAGGGAGGGTGGAGATCCTGCAGGCATTTAGCATTGAGAATGGACGTGCAAGAGGCGTGTCAGTGTTCACTGGCACTTATGAATGTTTTAAATCAAAGTTTGATCTCTTCCTTTCTCTATTCCAACCTCTTCTTCCTCAAAGAAATTCTGTCACTGTGATCGTCTCCTTTTCTTTGGGGGAGCCTTGTTTCCTCCTCCCCCAAACTCTTCGAGTGTTTTTGGCTTGTTCAACAAGCTCATTTCTTGTTGCATGTTGACCCCACCATTCATGCTATTGTTTTCAGTGCAGGTTTACTATTTAGTCTACTGTGCAGACATACAAATTACAAATAAGAGGCAAAAACACTGCAAAGCAATTTGCAGAACTCACAATATAAAGTCACCGCGTTCTAAAATTTATTTAATCTTAGACCACATTGATGTAACATGGCATCATTGATAATAAATGAATTGATGATGACAAATGCCACAATTTAGGTGAATTACGTGTCTAGTAGGTCAACATATGGGAGCTATGATATGTCTCTCATGGGTATTATCATGCAAGTTATCTAATCCAATCCTCTTTATTTTTTTTAGATGTATTTATTTATTCATACAAGAACTTGGGTACAAGGCAGAGGTGTGAGGATTCAGCAGACACAGAGTGGGGAGTAGAACAGACAGATCCACTGAAACACACTGCTAAGGGGAGCAGTGGGTGAGACAGGAGCCGTCTGCTGCGCCATGTGGGTCAGCTCCCTGGCCGGGAATTGAACTTGCGCTGCAGTGGCTGTGATAGCTTCATGGTGCTTCACTTTGACCCCTTGAGCCATCAGGGAGGCCCTACCAATCCTTTTTTTAAATGAATGAAATAATGTCGTGTGTGGGCTTATCTTCACTTTTAGGCTTGGAACTCAAAAGGGCTGAAGGCAAGCAAACCCATTTTGGGGAGGTGGGACCAACTAGAAGGAGCAGAGTCTCAAACCTGCAGCGGAACCTCAGATGTTTAAAGCACAAACTGATAGGCCACCATCGTAGGCCTCCTTCCAATTCTGGGGTCTAGGGTGGGGACCAGAAATTTGTATTTTTAACAGTGTCAGCTGATGCTGTTACTGCAAGTCCAGGAACCAGCATTGCAGGCCACTGGCTAGAGTTTAAAGCCAGGTCACAGGTAGAACAGGCCAAGCACTGCAGGATGCTTACCCTAGGGAAGAGATTGCCCGGGTGCCCCAAATCCTCCCTCTCTCCCCCCCCCGCCTTTCCTTCGTTTCCTACAAATAAGGAAAGTAAAACTTGGGGAGCCTCTGGCACAGGCTCTAGTAATAACCTTGGCAGGTAATTTTTACACATTCAGAGTGAATCATTTTCTTATAACTGAGATCAGGGGTTGTATTGCTCCCAGGAGTAAAAACACTTATATTGACGTGTTTATGTTTTAGAATAATAATATTTGTCCATGTGAAAATATGTGTGATTCCTTTCTGCCACACCATATGGCTTATTGCTATTCATAATCCAAACAGTAGCAGCTGCTGCAGAATGCGAGAATGAGTTTTCATGAAGTCAAAATGGCCTAGCTATTGGGTGCCACATGTAGCTTCCACAATATCACTACTTATTCACCAGACACGTACAGATGGGCCCCTTCCTTTCATCTATGATGTGCTTCATTAATAGCTCAGAAGATTTTTTTAATATGTTTTTATTTATGCATATAGAACTGGGGTACAGGCCAGAGGTGCGGGGGTGGTGAGAGGATTCACCGGAGATGGAGTGGGGAGCAGAACAGGCAGATCAATGAAATACACTGCTGAGGGGGGCAGCGGGCGGGTCAGGAGAGGTCTGTCACGCCCTGTGGGTCACCTCCCTGGCTGGGGATCGAACTTGTGCTGAAGTGGCTGTGGCTAGCTTCAGCGTGCTGTGCACCACGAGGGCCGGCCCTCTGCACCACCAGGGAGGGCCCTCATTTCTTGAGCCATTTTCACTCTATCCCTTCTGCATAGCCCTCTTCCCCATCTAGAGGTGCCACCAACAAGTCACCCTACCTTGGGGACAAGGACGGGTGTGATCCAAAACTGTCAGCAACTGGCAGTCTCGGTTAGGATCTGCTGACAGAAGAGAGCCGCCAAAAAAAAAAAAAAATCTGTGATGAATGTGCGCCCTGGTCTTCCACGTGGCTTTCTCATATGATAGATCTGTGGTTCATCAAACACGCAGAGGCACTGAAGCAGCTCATGACCCCCCACCACCCCCCTCAGCCCAATTCTAAGGTCATGGAAAATGTAGGGCAACACTTTCAAGGGACCATTTGTATGTGGTCTACAGAAACCCCAAGTTAGAAGCCAGTGATTTGTAGTGTAGGTGCTGGATGCCACCAGAGAAACCACCACAATCAACAGTGCAAAGCCATCCAGTTTCGTGGAGAGGGATGTGTGAGGCTTTTTTCTGTATCATTACATCGTCATTCTGAGTCTCCAGAAAGCTGGAGGTTTAGAAAATCAAAACAGTCTTTATGCTGATTCTACACTTCCAGAAGTAAATATCCACAGAGTCAGCCAAAAAGAAAGTCCTGAGCAACCTCCCCAAAACATGAGCCTCCAAGGGACGTTCACAAGCCAGTATGTCCCTTGTTCCACGTTAGCTGGCTTGGGCCTGCTAATGTGTCGCATTTGCACAAAGCAGCATTGCTTCCTGGGTGGTTCTGATGTGTGTGCAGCTTAGTTTTTTCTCAGAACTTCAACGGACACGCAGGTGATCAGGGACTTCCTCTGTCCCATGTGCTGGGCCCTGTGTGCCCCAACCTGGCCACCGCCAATTTCCACCTTGTATCAGTCATCTTCCTGCACCCATTTCTCTTCATTAGGTGTCTGCTGGTCAGTTCTCTAAGTACCTGCTGCTTTTATCACAAGTCATAATGGGGTGATTCATCAATGTCACTGTCCTCACTCAGCAACAAGAGAGCAACTACAAAATATCACAGAATCAGGCTGCATACCTGGCCTTGACCCGCAGTTCCCCGACTTGATTTGGCATTTATTCCTCTGCCATCCCAGAATGTGTCACAAGGTCATGCAGGCAGCCTTAACTTTCCAGGCCTTTGCCTCGAGGGGAAAATAAGCAAATGGTCCAAAAAACGCCTCCTTCCAAAAAAAGGGCGGAAAACAAGCCCCCCGCAACGGGCCTAAGAACCAACCCCCCTGGCCAAGAAGGGAACCGCCTCCTGGGCCCTAGGGCCCCCAATAACAAAAGCAACCCGAACCAAGGCAGGTGGGTGATTGCCTCCGTCTTCCTACAATGTCATTTCAGGGTCAAAGAGTCTTAATAGGTCTTCCAAATAGTTGGCGCCTAATATCCCATTATTTGTCCGTCCTAGTGTTTCCCTGTACCGGTAGGTTCAGCCCTGCCTGCTCCCAGAACTCATCTGGACCCTAGGTAGTCATCACCAACAGAGGGATTAGCCTTGCTATTCTAAGCCTGGTGTCTGGCAGGCTGGGTGAGCATGGGGCATCCTGTCTCCTGACCTTAGCTGAAGCCAGCGAAGCTCTCAGGCTAGCATAGCAGCTGCCATTTCTCCCTGATTTCTGCTGGTGGCCTCCTGCTGAGATCCCCTGCCCACTGTTCCACGCTCCTATGGGGCATCACCTGGCAGTGCCTTCCAGATGTATCTAGAAGCAGGACCAAATTATGATGGCATGGTCCCTAGACACTTTCCCTTTTAAAAAAGCATTAAAAATTACAAATGTTGTTATAGAGACAAATATATAACATAAAAATATTAATGTATATTCACCTATTAAGATGACATAGTCAAGCATCTTTTGACTGAAAATGTGTTTCTTTTTCCACTTCTGACTTAATTTTTTAAAATAACTGTGTACCTTATATTACTCCCTGGAAGTCCTCTTTGGGTCCCAGGCATGGAGGCCAGTGAGTCAATTGGCCTCCCACCCCCTCAGAAATGGATCTTCCCGGCAGACTCTGCCTAAAACCATGTTTCAAAGCTCAGAGCTTTGCCAGCCACATTTAGAAACTTAGCATCATACTCTTCACCAGTACTAGTTGCTGGGGCAAATTCTATCACAGACTGTGTGTTTATTCACCCAAAATTCATGGCTGGAACCCCGATCCTCATGTGACAGTCTTAGGAGATGATGGGGAGCCTTCACACATGGATGAGGCCCCTCTAGGGTTTGGTTTGCTTGTCTCTGCTCTCTGCCTTGTGAACACACAATAAGAAGGGGCCTTCTGCACACCAGGGAGCCCCTCCCCCACCCCGTCCCAGAAACTTATCTTGGACTTCCCAGTCTCCAGGACTGTGAAAAGCCACGACTGTGGTGACTGGATACAACAGCCCAAGCAGTCAACATTGTCACAAATAAAAAATACACGTGAATATAAATTAACATAAATCTGTCATGCAATTTTTTTACTCAAGTTTGGTTGTCATCTCCCAAACTCCGGGCTCTGAAGCACTTCTGCTTCTGCCTCTCCTGTTCTCTACGGTTCCTTGTGGAGGTAGTGTTTGGGCCGCATCCACATCAAAGGTGCCTACCTGTTCAGAGCCGTAGACTGATCTACTGTCCAGCACCAACAACCAGGCTTCTCTAAAGCAAATGAGCTACGAATTTCAACAGACCCCGCTGAATTTAGGCACTGGCAGCGTCTCCCGCTGTCTGACTGGACTTCCCTGGGAAGCGTGACGGGCTCTCACAGCCCCGACCCACCATTGCCCTCCGGGCAGCACCGCCAATAGAATTTGCTGAGCGGATGGAAGTACCTTGTGTCTGTACTCGCCAATACAGTCCCCTCACACCTGATGCAATTGAGCATGTGAAACATGGCCAGCAAGACTGAGGAACATTTGTAACTTTATTTAATTGGAATATATTTAATTTTAAATTCTTCCGTCACACGTGGCAAGTGGTCCTGTGGAATGACTCGAGGGATCACCATCCATCTTGGGTGCTAGAGGTCAAGTTTATTAGTGAAATGGATGATATTAACCTGCTATTGTTACAGGATAGCCCAGAATGTAATTTTCAAAATGTAATTTTCTGCAGACACACACAAAAAGGGTAATGGGCTTATTTTTAAAAAGGGGAAAGGAAAAGGAACCAACGTAGAGAAAGAGAGGGGGATACAAAGTAGCCGGAATACTTTACCAGCACAGCTAACTTGGAGCTCTAGTCCCAAACTCAGGCTGCTAGTCCCCAGTCTCACGGTCAGAGAGCAGTTGCTCCCGAGAGAGAGAACCGTTACCTCTCCAGAGTGACAGTTGGAAAACTGCTCTCTGTTTGCCCCCAAAGTCCCAGAATTCCTGCTTGGCTCCGCCCTTGGATCCTCCCAGTTCTCTCCCTGGTACTGCTGGGAGTTGTAGTTTTACCATTACTGGAGTAAGAGGTGGAATCCAGAAAGCTGGAGTAGGGGGTGGGGTCCACAAGACTCTGCAGAGTTCTTTTAGGACATCCTTCCCCTTAACACTACTACTTATGTATAGTGAGAAAGAGGACTTGAGGGGGGTGCAGCAACACGAAACAAGAAAATGACAAACCCTGCGCCACTAGAGATCTTACAGGAGTGGGACCATGCGGACCAGGAGGGAGAAGCTGAGATGTCAGATTCCTCCTGCTTTTCAGTTACACAAGGCTCGCAATACCCCGAGTCTTAACTGTCAACAGCATAATGTTTCTTGAACATTCTCTTCTTTGTTCCTTCTAAAACAATTGTCAATCAAAGGTTTGGGTTCAGAATAAGCAAACTGATTGAGAGTTTGTCATTAACCTGTTCAACCTAGAAAGTACAGTGTGAGATGGCTTCAGACCCCAGGCTTCGACATTCAAATCTCTGGGTGACTTATTTTTTAAAGATTTATTTATTTATACATACAAGAACTGAGGTGCAGGCCAGAGGTGCGGTAAGGGCTAGAGGGTTCACAGAGACAGAGTGGGGAGCAGAACAGGCAGATTGATGAAGTACACTGCTGAGGGGAGCAGCGGGCAGGTCAGAGAGGTCTGCCACGCCATGTGGGGCCAGCTCCCTGGCCGGGGATCCAACTCATGCTGTGGTGGCTGTGGCTGGCTTCATAGTGCTATGCTTGAACCTGATCCACCACCAGGGAGGACCCTCTTTGACCAATTTTGTACTAGAATCAGATTCAAGACAGAGCCCAGCACTCAGTCCTATACTTCAGTGAGGCCCCAGGTAGCCACGCCACATTGAAACACACCTTCAAGGGGCCCAAGGCTGGTATGGCAGAGAATGCTACCGAGCAACTCCTATCCCAGCGCCCCTGCTTTGTGACCCACTGAGCCTCTCATTCTCCTACTGTTCAACCTTTTCTGGGACACCATGAGCTCAGGATCAGCGACCTACTTGGAACTCATGGAAGAGGATGGTAAAACTGATTGTCTAAGTCAGTCACGGAAGCAACTTCTTTTGTCATGAGTGGGTACTGGAAGAGGATCATGCCATAATGCCAGCCTGCATGATGCAAAGGGAGGTCCACTGAGAAGCTTCTGGAAAAACCTCCTTAGCAACAAAAGATGATGTAGAATCTGTCTTATCTCTTTTGCTGGTATTGTTGGGCCTGCACCTGAGGACAGAAACTGTAGTAGCCGTTTTCACCCATGAAGTGCAAGTATATGACCTGATGGATTGTGGAGGGAAAGGGAATGTGGGTCCTTGATAGCAAAATAGAGCAGGCAAAATAACCCTGAACAAGTTGGAATTCATCCCTGTGAAATAATAAACTTTCTAGTAGGGACAGAATTTTGAATTGGGTCTTTTTTATTAGCAGCTGAAATCATCATTATATATAGATACTATATTCTGTACTTCTTATTGCTTCTAACTTAACTTAAAACTTTGCCGCCCATTAAAAAAAGCGACCTTAGTTTATTCTGATTTATACTTTGAAATAATCATCTTTCTGACAGTTTATTATTTCACTTCTGGACTGCCCCTCTGTAGAATCATTGCCAGACCTACTTCTTCTTTATTGGCATGAGAATGAAAGACTGGTCGACTGCTCTTTTCTGCTCACTGTCCACTATCATCAATGACCAAGCATAGTGAATAATAAAAATAAATCTCATGGAGCAAATAATAAATAATGGTAATAAGACATGGCCATTTGCTGTCATGCCTTTAATTACAAATATATAGTTTATATGCATCTTTTAAAGCAGGCCCTTTTTCTGCTGAGCATGGAATATTGAATACTTCTTTTATGGGTGTCATTCTATTTCCATGGTGGAGAAGGTGCAAACAATAGCAGCTTTCACCCTAAAGCAGAAGCCCTTGAGGGAGTCTGTCTCCACTAATGCGGATATTGATATACATGCATATTTCCCATTAATAATAATAGAACCTAATGTGACTGTTTAAATCAACTGAATTTTGATGCATTGAATCTGATGCTGGATGATTTAAGATGAACTCACCAAGTACATTTGTCTGGGAGCTCTTTCTTAACACACCTTCACCTTGGAGCCTAATTCCATCCTGTGACTGAAATATTAATCAAAGGCTCTGTCTACTCCCTCCCTTCTCGTCATCAAGAAGGGAGGAGGTAGACTCTCCCTGTGACGATGTGTGTTCGCCCAGGTAAAATATAAAATTCTATGAGAGAAAGAAAAAGGAGTAGGCAGAAAGGAGAAATTAAGAGAGATTTTCCTCTTCAGTGGCAGAGGTCTGCCAGAACAGGCTAACCCAAGTGTCCGTGTTCTCACATCGTGGCAGGGATGCCGGGCCCCAGGGCCAAGTGTGAGGGATTTACATGCTCAGTCCCACTTGCCCCGCCTATGACCTGCAGCATGGGGCACGCTTACCTTACCGGTCAGCACCAGCACACTCTCCAGCAGAGATGCATGATGAGACCCGTCAGATAAAATGTCCCAGCCTCACGCCTCACTCCTTGTCCCTTGCTTCCTCTCTGAGTCTCCTTCTCTCCTGCTTGGATGCACTCACAGTCACTGCTCACAGAGATGGTCTTCCCTTTGCCTCCGTCAACAGCAAAAGAGCAAAATTGAACTCTCAGAGAAAAGAAATACACACGCACGAAATTTCCCTCTAACGTTTCTTATAGCAAAAATAAGGATCGAATGGCAAGGAAAATGTCGATTGCAAGTAAAAGCCTACACTGTGTTTGTAGACTTCACAATGTTGGAGCTGTGAAAAATTAGCGCTGAAGAGGCCCTGCAGGTGTGAGGCCGCAATGGTTCAGGCAGTCTCCAGGCTGTCAGTTCCACATACTCTGTGTGTTTTATCCGTTTCCAGCAGCCCGGCCGGCGTGCTTAGTGGGTATTAGGGATGAAGAAACTGAGGCTGTTGAAAATGCTGCCAAGTAGCCGCTCTGATTTCTATACTAGTAAATTGGAAATCATTTGGTTTCTTCTCTATGCCGAGAGAGGAGGAGGGTGGTTAAATTCACAGCAGCTTGAATTGCCTTGAAATGTTGGGTGTCTTGATAGCCAAAACCTATACAGAGCCCCCACTGATTGTAGAGTCTACAAAGTATTCCAGAATTAGTTTGGTCTTTATAATCTGCTTCAACCCAAGGGAAGGAAAGCCAGGACTAAATTAATCTTTAATTAAAGTAGTTGAGGATTAGTGGGGATGTTTGAGTTGTAGAAGACCTTCAAAGCTCGCTATAAATTGAAACGTCTTTTTAAACATGCAACACTTTTAATACTAGTTATTAGGATGTAATGTTCGCCTTTAACGTCAGAAGTTTCATATTTTTAAATGGAGGTAACTTTGGTTGACAACACTGTCCTCATGCAGAGTAGACAGGACACCCCCTTCAGCCCCCCGCACACCACCAAGGCACCCACCGGTTCCACCATCGTCCAGCTTCCTAGAAGTTGCATCTTAAAAGGAAAACATTACTATTAAAACATTAAAGGGAAGAGCTTGTGCATTCTACCACAAAGAGGGAAATAAGGTTATCTGGACCATGAAATTCTAACTCAGACTCCTCAGCCTGTGATCTCATCAAATTGTGGCTACTGGAGGGAGGAGGAACCGGAGGGAGGAGGAACCGAAGGTGGACCTCCAACTGCAAATGCAATTGTGTCCATTCACTCATTTATCCAGCGGTCCAGCTCTGAGCCAATTTCTGGGCCAGGAATAAATACTAAATAAAAAAAGAAGACACACTCTCGTCCTTGAGGGCCTCCCACCTGGGTAAAGGGAGTTATAGAAGGCACTGGATACTTACTGGGGTATTTACACCATTTTCTTCATATCCTCTTAATTATACATCATTTTACCCTTATTTAACAAGGTAATATTTACTCCATTTTATAGCTGAGAACCAAAGAATTTAAAAATAACTTACTCAAGTCACAGAATTATGTGAAAGGAGCAGAAGTCAACCCCCACCTATCCAGCCGTGTTCTCTGCACTGCGCCCATGTTAAACTGTATGGGCCCACAGCCACATGCCGTTGTGGGGGTGACCTTCAACAGTACCACCATGAGGTGGCCCTCAGCCATTACAGGGGTTCTGGAGCACATTCCTCTTCTCAACACCCTGGAATGGAGAGGAGGAGGCAGGAGTGGGTCCCCGGGATTGTTGCGTCATTCGTTCGGGAAGCAGCTCTCAGGCATACCTGAATGAAACTGAGGAATGTCCCCTCTAATCCCCAGAGGAAGAGTGCTCTCTGACCACTGAACCAACCAGCATCACTGGAGTCCTTTGGCGAGCTCGAGACTATATTAGCTATTACTCTCTGGAATAATGCAGCTTGCCTGAGGAGTTGGGAGTTTGTAAGGCAAAGCCACGAGAAGAGCGGAGTCTTCTCCCAGAGCTTTAGCAGGAGGGGAGCCTCTGGGGGAACAGAACACGAGACACATGAGCGTGAAGGTAGGAGAATATGGGAGTGGCAGGTGCAGGATGGGGCTGGCATAGATGCCGACTGAGGGAGTGTGGAAATATGGGAAGAGCACAGAGTGGGTGACCCAATAGTGACATAAGAATTAGCACCTTGGGAACTGAAAACAGTAGGAGTGAACCAATGATTGTTGAGAGAAGCCAGGTCTCCAATTGCTTATTCTCAATCCCCAAATTCAAACTGCATTGAAAACTGAAAGGTTTTGTTGGTCAAACTGGCTCTAAATTAATGAAACTGTCTAGAATCTAGATTCATCTGTCTTAATTCATCATTTTTGCTAAAGAATTATTCATATGTTTGATTTTGGACGATGCTGTTAGATGAACTTAAACAATGTGAGGGTAGGAATATATGATGTTTTTTTTTTTAAAGCCAAAACCTGAATTCCAAGGCTCACCTGATTCCAAGCACTTAAGATGGGGAGCTGTGTGTTACACTGGCCTTCGTGAGAGGAAGGGAGTATTCACCCCTAATTTATAGATGAATAAACTGTGGTAGGGAGGCAATTATTTGAAGAAGGTAACAGGCTGGGCACTACTGCTGAACCAGTCTCCATACCTGAACCCCATGTGTGCTGATGGGACCCTGGACAGCCAGCAGTGGCGTCCAGAGGGGCTCAGGGACACTGCCAACTGCTCTTGGTAAAACCTGCCCGTGACCCTTGCACCCCCAACAGTTGTTTTGGTTTTTATTAAAAAGGAAGCATCTTCTGGACGCCAGTATTCTCCTGTCAGTGAAGCTCTAGAAAGGGTTGAATTAGCACCAAGTAGTGTTCCTTGTCAACTCTGATGTCTTCAATTAGAGCAGAGGGCTGCTAGGGTGGTCATTTTGACCCTTTCCAGGGCCACAAATCCCTTTGAAACTCTGATGGGGGCTGTGAACAAGCTCTACAGCATATTATACATCAACCTCTACAGAGTAAATTCTTCCTCCTATTTCAGGTGACCCTCTCCATGAACCCAAAATAAGAATCTCTGTTCTCAGCTTTTTGGGGATAAGTAAGTTTTCCATGACAAACTTAATGGCAGCATTTAATGTTAAAGAGTAAAAATCCTTTCAATGAATATAATTGAACAATTTTGCCAGGACATCATGCTATAGAAACCTGGAGTTGTTCAAAAGTGTTTGTGAGTGCACATTTGTGTGTCTGCATGTGTGTGCATGTGTTAAAGTGTTGGGGAGAAAGAGAGTTGGGGGGGGCAGTTCTTCTGGCTTCTCAAGTAAATAATCCATATGGGTATCACTGATTCCATAGAGCTGATGGTTCTACCCTTATAAATGACCAGCTGGTCTACCCAGAGCTGTGTTAGAGGTCACCTGCAATTCCAGGGTCTTGTAATTATCTTTTGTCTGTATGGACTTGAGACTGGTTCTCCTCGGCAAATTTCTTTTCATCATCTGCAATACTAAAACTTGCAAACCACTGTCAAAGCCCAACTATAAAGAATCTCCAGCTGACATTGTAACTGTGCAGTTTATTTTCCCAGTTGCTCTTTTGATTTACTAAGGTTCTCAGCCATTATTTTCAAAAGCTAAATGTTTCCTAGTCTTTTATATCCCTGGTTTCATAGTTATGATAGCCTACTCCCAAGAGTATAAAACTAGGAATGATGAATAGAAGTGTGTTCATCATTAGCCAATGCAGAAAACAACTCTTCTCGAATTCAGAATGTTGATAATGGCAGGTTTTGGCTTTTACATGATTGCCTTTATGACAGTTCTCTCACTCCACAGCAAGTAATATATTCTGCAGGTTTTTCTCTGATGAGACTATCCATGGCGCATGACACTAGCTGAGCCATATTTCTATTCTGTTCACTGGATAATTGATAGAAACTGATGATGTGTGCATTCTGATGTGAAGCTAAAATATAGGTATGTTTGTTCAAAAGAATAAATGCTTGATATCCCTTGTTTTCTAGATGTTAATAAAGATGAAATGATCAATGCAATTTAGCAAAAATGATTAAGTTCTTAGACTCTGAGCTAAACCGGGCTAGGCTTTGGTCTTGGATCTACCTCTTACCAGCTAAATGATTGTCAAGCTACTTCATCTCTCTCAATCTCATTCTCTGTAATGTGAGATTAAAAAATATTTTACCCCACAGAGTTATGTCAAAGGTTGAGACGATGTGAAGCACTCAGCACGTCTGCTTCCAGTCATATGATCAATCATTAATGTTACCTTTCAGTATAATAACTGCCCAACTCTGCTCTCCTACAAGGACCCTGTCCGACATTACTTGGGCTAAAATACAACTGAGTCCCAGGATGTGCCAAGATGTATCTTTGGTATTTCTCCCAGATCTGAGATATGGGAAAATTCATGCAGGGGTGAAGGGAGGGGAGGCAAATCTCATATGATGGTGGTGCCAAGCACAAGAGGAGCCTGCAAGCCTCCGTGACAGGTCATTTCTCTGTTACTCTGTGGGGCCTGATAGAGACTCGATGTGTTTCTGCTGGGCTGGGCTGACTGGGTAGACAAGGACTCCCTAGCTGCTTACTCCCTGGTGCATCGTCTACCTCTGCCTTGGCCCTGTGCTCTTTGCTGGTGCATGGACAGAAATTTGTGCCAGACTGAAACATTTTAGGGAGACAGTGGGTTTCTCACAGTCACCCTTGGTTCCCAGGAGCCCAGGGGTGCCAGGTTTATCTGTGACTGAGCAGACCCTCTGCCATCTCTACAGCATTGGCTGAGACACATCAAGTTCTGCCAGCGCTGGGATGGGTTCTCTGTGGCAAGACTGCAAGCCTTGTGTTAGCTTTCCTTCAGCCTAGATAGAAGGCTTGGAGCTTAAAATTCCCTGTCTTATTCCTACTGAAATCTAATAAATATCATTTGGAAATCGCCAGGAAACCCAGTTGACACATATCCTGGTTTGGCCAAAATGTGTCAACCTGAGATTCTTGGGAAATTAATAAAATTTCAAAATGTGGATCACACAGAGGCAGAGGTTGTAAATGAAGAAATGTTGATAAGATTTTCTGTTCAAATAATTTTGTGTTCAAATAATGGTCGTTTGGTCCTCGGTCACATGGCGTGGCAAAAGCTATGTTGAGAGTTCCTGAGGATTCAGACGTGGCCTCTGAGGAAAGAAGGTGTCTTCAGCGAGACCTGCCAGACTCCCTTCCTCATGGCCAGTGATGAAGAAACTTGCAATAGATAAAAATGTCTTCCAAGGGATTCTCAGGAAAAAAAAAAAAAAAGCTCCATGCAAGATATTACAACAAACAACCACTTAAGAACTGTCTTATGACTGACAAGAGTTGTGATGAAGTTTCCCTGTGTCCAGATGTCAGGCTCAAATGTCAGGTCAGTTAGAATCAACTTTCAGACCATGCCTGGACTCTTCTGCAGCACTTATATTGTGCTATGACAGGTAATGGGCAGAACTAGCAGAAAGTACTAATTCCCCAAAACCCACCTTTTTCCTGGCAGCACTGTAACTAGCAATACTTCTAATGTGTAACCATGAGCAGTAATTTTCTGGAATATGGATAACGTGAAGGAAGTTTGCAATATTCCTTTCCCACATCTGCTGTGACCACTTTTTAGCTTGGTTTTGTTTTTTTGTTTTTGTTTTTGTTTTTGTTTTTTTTTTTTTGGTTTTTTTGGTTTTTTGTTTTGTTCCCTAACACTTTTATTTTTCAAGAAAAGTGCCCAGATTTCTTGTTTACTTGGCCTTCTGTACTTCTTGTGCTTGTGTAAATTAAGTTTGTAATATTTATTCATTTCAGAAATGCTTTATTATTCTAAGACTTGTGGCTGAAGGAAAAGAAAACATGAACTGTATTGAATTACTTATGGTGGCTGCTGGTAGTGTTATTATAATACCAGGAACAAAAACATGAAACAATAGCTGGAGCCAGGACACGTGGGTGCCAACCATGAGCCTCTAGGAAGCCCGTTGGCATTAGGAACATATATTGAGATGACCATTCAGTGCCACCCAGATCTGCAGGAACCAGGGTAACTCCCAATCCAGCCAGGGGAAGGGCGAGGTGCCACCCTGGGGGCAGACCTGGAAGCCCATGTGGTTCCTCCTGACCTCACTTGAACTGAGTGCTGTCCCTCATCCCTATGCGCAAAAGCATCCCCAGAGCCTGGCAATGCAAACTAGCACAGGCACTATGGAAAGTTCTTTGGAGGTTTCTCAAACTGCTAAAAATGGTGCTTCAATATGACAATATAGAACAATCCCACTCCTAGGTATCTACCCAAAAGACACAAAAACACTGATTCAAAAAGACACCTGCACCCCTATGTTTATTGCTGCTTTATTTGCAATAGGAAAGACATGGAATCAACCCAAATGCCCCAAAGTAGATGACTATTAAAAAGATGTGGTATATCTACACAATGGAATATTACTCAGCAATCAAAAAGATAAGCACATGCCTTTTGCAGCAATGTGGATGGAGCTGGAAGGGATCGTGCTTAGTGAAAAAAAAAAAACAGAAAGAAAAAGAAAAATACCAGATGCAGGAGCATAAAGGACCTGTGGTAGTGGGAAATAATAATGAACCAGAGACATAAGAGAAATATACCAGAGACATAAGTGGGGAATGGGTGCATGGGACTATGGTGATGGCACACAGATGATTTGGTGATGGGAAGCCCACAGGGATTACAACTGAGATGGGAAAAGGTACAAAATGATGTAAAAATAAACTATTATTTTAAAAAAAGAGATCAAGGAAAATCAATTAAAATGTCTATATATTAAAAAAAAAAAAAAGCATCCCCAACAGAGCTAGTAAGTTCAATGAAATGTTGCTCTCTAAAGTGATTATCCCCAGTGCTGAAATCAGAGTATGGGTTGCCACTATGTACCACCCACCACCAGAGAGCACCAGGCAGTCGCTCAGTGAGACCCTGGAGCCAGGCTGCTCTGCCAGTTCCTGACTGTGCCACCTTGGGCAAGTTGCTTGCCCTCCCTGTTCCCAGGGCTCTTGCCCATCACACAGTGTAATAATAGCACTAGCAACCCACCCTCTGGGACAGTGCAGGGTTTTCCATCGCAGGCATCACTCATTTAATAGGACTTCACAGATAGAGGTTTTTTTTGTTTTAAGATTTATTTATTTCTGCATATAGAACTGGGGTATGGGCCAGAGGTGTGGGAGGTGAGAGGATTCACCAGAGACAAAGTGGGGAGTAGAACAGGACGACTGACAAAGTACACTGCTGAGGGGAGCAGCAGGTGAGACAGGAGAGGTCTGCTGCGCCATGTGAGTCAGCTCCCTGGCTGAGGATTGAACTTGTTCTCAGTGGCTGTGAATAGCTTCATCGTGCTGTGCTTTAACCTGTGATGCCATCAGGGAAGCACCCAATAGTGCATTTTTTATAAGATCCACTTCCATCAAAAAGATCACATCTCAGTGAAGACTCAGACGACAGTCAGCATTCTTTGGCAATAATTTATTTTTAATTAAGGTACATAAGGCATAAGGCATATTTTAGACATAAGGCAGTTGCATACCTAACAGACTACTGCAGAGTATAAACATAACTCTCACATGCTCTGGGATACCAAAAACTTATGGGAGTTGACTTATTGCAATATTGGCTTGTATTATGGTGCTGGGTAACCGAACCTGTGAAATGCACCTGAATTTGGTGTAACAAGTACACACTGTGTGTCCCTTGTGGACCAGCGTGCTTTACGCCCCCCCCCCCGACCCCTTGGCTCATCATGGCCTACACAGTTACTGTCCTGTCCTTGTCCCCATTTGGCAGGCAAGAAAACTGAGAGCAGTGTCCTCAGTGGCACAGCCAGCCTGCAGGCAACCCCATCTAACGCCTGTGTCCCCCAGTCCTGCAGTATGTGCTGTGCCTGTGTCCCCCAGAAAATAACATAAGCAGGTCCAAAATTCTCAAGGTGCTTCCAGGGCAGGCTCAGGCACTAACACCCCTGAGTATAAACTGTTAAATAAATACCCTCCTTATGGCGCAGCGGATTAAAGCGCAGCACTATGAAGCTTTCCGCAGCCACTTCAGTGCGAGTTCGATCCCCACCCCCAAGATGACCCATCTGGCCCAGCAGACCTCTCCTGTCTCACTCACTGCTCCCCTCAGCAGTGTACTTCGTCGATTGGCCTGTTCTGCTCCCCACTCTGCCTCTGGTGAGTCCTCTCACCACCCTGCCCCTCTGGCCTGCACCCCAGTTCTGTATGCAGAAATAAATAAATCTTTAAAAGTTAAATAAAATGTCAAATATATGAGCAGCTCAGAAAGCCCTGCTCCCCAGCTGATAGGCACCCCAGTGCCCTCATTTGCAAGCTAGATTCAGGGCTGAGTGCAACCGTATCGTCAAGAGGGCCCTGCATACTCGGCTTAAAAGTCAAGCACTTTTGAAAACATCTGCTTGAAATTGTGTGCCACTGATTAAAATGAAAAACAACTCAGCTGCCAAGCAACCGTGGAAAGAGGCTGAGGAGAAAGGAACTAGCGACAAACCCTAGTTAGTCCTACGCCCCAGATGGTCGCACCAAGCGCCCGGCCAGACAATCGCGGAGTAAGTAGAGATTACTGAGCGCCTTGCCAGGAGTTATTTTATGGCCCAATACGTAAAATCCACAACTATCACTTCTCTGTCACAAATCTACAGGCCTCGGGTTCTCCAGCAGGACATTCCTCAGGGTGTTGGTTCTACCACAGTTGCTGCTCCAGGCCTCTCACTCGCTGGTGGAAGTTCCCTGGGCTCAGTCCTACGCGCCACGGGAGAAGGGACCACGCTGGCACTGGTACCCTGGAGGGGCAGCTTCCTCCCCTTCCCAAAAGGAGACATTCCTCCTTTTCCCAAGCTCTGGGAGAAGCCCCTCTCGGGCTGACCACGTCACACAGCTGGTGGAGCTGGTGGGGAGCAGAGCAGGGCTGCAAGCCCAGGCAGTGTGGAGTCCAGTCCCCGAACTGTCAGGCCGCTAACCATGACCTGGTGCCCGCCCCGGGACGCACTTCCCGAAAAGAGTCCTGCATTTTTAGACCCACTTCAACGATCCCCTGCCCACCCCAAGTGACTAAAACTTAGAACTCAGCTAAAATTACACTCCTGTGCCCAGCCGGAGGGGAGGGGAGTGGAAGGGAGTGCAGAGGAGGAAGTAGCTCACTCAGAAGGAACGTAGGAGTCAAGAGCAGGCAGCCTGGCCAGGAATGGTGCTCAAAGCGTACCCACAGGGGTGCTCAGAAGCGCCTCGTGTAAAGGGTCTTACCTCAAACTTCTGTCACTGCTCTTCTGTTGGCGTCACATCCAGACTGACCCCAGAGGGACGTGCTATGCAGTCTCACTGCTCAAAGTCCAGCCCCAGGCCCCAGGGGCCAAGACGGCATCTGGACCAGCCTCTGTTCTCGGCCTGTGTGGACCCATCTGAACCCCCCCATCTGCTGTGTAAGAACACAGCCCTGCTTAAGGCCCTCCACTGGGTTTCTCCTGCAGCAAATACGATCCAGACTCCAAACCTGACCCCTGTACCCTCCCAGTACATCTCCTGGCTCTCGTCCCCACATCCTCTGCTCCAGGGACTTCGCAAGTCTGGTCACAAGCCTGGCTTGTTGTTTTGCATGTCAAACATCTTGTCCAACCTCAGAGCACTTTCCATTTGCTGTTCCCTCTGCTGGGAACCTTCTTTCGCTAGATCTTTAGAGGGCCTCATTTTATCTTGTGAATTATCTCTCGTGTGTCATATTACCTTTTTCTAGACACCTAGCCCAACTTCTCTGGTAAAACACCTCTAAGTCCCTTTCTATAACATTACTGTTTTCTTAATGTGTTTACCTGTGTACTGTCTGCTTTTCAATCCTACTGTCTAGAATTCAGTTCCATGTGAACAAAAACTGCTTCACAGGTAACCAACCGTCTCCCAGATGTATACCATACTGTCTGGTGTGAAGTCGGCGCTCCGTAACAATTTGTTGAGTGAATGAATGATTGTAGTAAAGTGCAGTATCCCTGGTGTGCCTGCATCTGTTGGAGGAAGATAACTGTACTACAGTTTGACTTTGATAACTGCTGTGAGCTTGGGAAAGGGGGTGGTGGGAAATGTGGAGACACAGATGGGTGAGGTATATTCAGCCATACTAAAGGGTTCAAACTCTAATCTGAAAGCCAGGAGAAGCCACTGGAGTGTTTGGGCTAAAATATATGCTTAGATTTGCCTCTTAAAAATGACTTGAGGCAGAGGTGAGAGGAGAAATTAGAGAAAGCAAAACTGAAAGCAAGGATTTAGGTCTGGGTAAAATTTAATAAAGTTCTTTAATAAAGGACTTCCTCTTCCTTTACTCAAGAAAGCAAATAGCGGTCTAGTCAGCAATCTACACTGAGACTCCCCCATGGGAATTCAGGGTGCAAAATAAATGCTAACTGCTTGGAGGAGAGAACCTGTCTCCCATAGCTGCTGGGTTTCAGAATGGATACAACCTTTCTCAAGCTGGTTTCCTGGGGAGAATCAGACTTCAATATCCAGAGGTACCTGCTGGGTATAGTGAATTAATTTTGCTCCTAGCATCTGGAATGCTTCTAGACATGTGCCATTGGTGGGGGAATTGAGAAGACGGTCACTCAAGTATCATTTCTGGTGTTATATAGGTCAGCTGAAGTCTCCTGTTGAGAGTTGGGTAGATTGTGCTATCACTGGAGAATACAGAGGGAAGAGCATATCTAGGGAAAGATAATGAGTTCAATTTTAATTGCCTTGAGTTTGAGGACTTGAGTAGTGAGTAGGGAACTGTGAAACAGAGAAATCAACATATGGGAGTTAGTTGAAGCCAAAGGTAGGAATGAGGTTGCCCAGAAAAAGGGTAAGCAGAAGAAAGACCCCAGGCAGAGTCCTGGGGAGTCTCATTATTAAAGGCTTGTTTTAGAGTTGCAGGTTAAAGATTGGCTGAGTCAGAGGAGCCCAGAAAGAAAACCTAAAAGGAAATCAGAGAAATGCACAGAGAAATAATGCAGAATAGCACCTATATTGAGAAAGCCAAAGGAGTTCCAAGGAAAATGGGCAATTTATTGTGGCAACTATAAGAAAGGTGACCGAGGAGTTGTTGTAATGAATATGTGGCCTTGACTATATGGAGGTCACTTCACCGAAATCTGGGGAAG
>NW_004567102.1:79007113-79023890 GCF_000260355.1 Condylura cristata
TGCTTTAACCCGCTGCGCCACCAGGGAGGGCTAGCACAAGATTTTACACAATTACATTTGAGAAAGGTGTAGTAAGCCTTATCTGTTAACTTGCCCTGATAAATCAATAAAAGAGGCTTCCCCTAAACCATTAGTTCTATCTATACATTTGTTTAGCCCTCCAAAAAATTTTTTATACTCCTGGGCAATGAACTAGTAAGATTTGGGACAGGTGATAGATATGCTTTCATTCTTTCCAAGGTAATAGGAACATTTTACTAATATATATATATGGAAGTGGAAGAAACTAACACTGATTCCTTTCTAAAAACTGGATAGGGCCTCCCTGGTGGCGCGAAGGGGTTAAGTCTCAGTGCTGTCAAGCTATCTGCAGTCCTCACTGCAGCATGAGTTGTGAGATCCAGCCCTGACCAGGGAGGTGAACCTGGTCACAGCAGACCTTTCCTGTCTCCCGGCTGCTCCCCTCAGCAATGAATTTCAGTCAATCCACCTAACCTCCTCCCTACTCTGTCTCTGGTGAATCTGCTCATGCCCCTGACCTCTGGCTGTACCCCAGTTCCTGTATAAGTAAATAAAAATAAATCTTTAAAAAAAAAAATAAATGAAGCTGGATATGTGTATAGATGACCATCAGTGCCTCCACAGTCCCCTCTCCTTCCCAGATAGTTGGAGGACATTTTCTATCACCAAGTACCCTGAGGGGCGGCAAGAGGAAGCAATCAGGAAGGTATCATTGTTGCCCATTCCAGGTTGGTAAGACCGAGGAGTAAACCAGGAGATGACCCCAGTAAGAGGTGTGGTGGCGATGGTAGAGAACCACACCTGTGATTGTTTAAGTATGCATGCAGTTGTGTTCTCTGTTGCATCAATGCCCTCAGTCAGTGTGTGGCCAAGGGGCATCAGGGGCCCCACACTGAAGGCGTGCACACTCTGAAAGGAATCCAGCCGTCTGTGTGCACAAAGGGGAAGGAGGCATACTCTTAGTGGGAATGACTTTTGGTAGCTTTGTTGTCAAGGAGAGAAGAGAAGAAAGTCTATACCTAATAATGGTGTCCCAGTAAAGCTCCCAGAACTACCTGTCCCCTCATGGGCAAATATCGGGCCTGAAATGTTGGCAGGAAATGGAACACGAAACATTAGTACAAGTCTAAGGAACCATCAGTCAGGGAACCAAAGAAAGGGGCGAAAGGGGCCAGGAGAGTCGGGACAGAAGGAAACACAAACGTACAAATCAAGATAACAACTGCCGTTGTCAGCCTCCCTGTGTGACTCTCACCCAGGTATCTCTTCCAAGTATCTCTACATGTCTCTCCTCCACATGTCTCCAGTCTCCTTCCCAGAAGTAGCAGGAGGCAAATCAAAGCCAGTGAAGCAAAGCGAGGCATCTCCACATGCCTTCCTATTATCTAGCTCCAGTAAGCTCCACCCCTAATTCCTACTAGTTCCCTTGATCAGGAATTCCAGTTCATGGCACACTGGGACTGGACATCCAAGGAAGGTACTTGTAAGAGAGAAGATGGTACCTTTTCATGTGATGCGCTGTTCCGTCCCCTTTTACGGAGACACATTCTACATCATCTGCCTCAGATGCTAGTTACAGTGTGTTCCAAATGTAATATACCGAAGCTTGTGGGTAAATGTATCTATACATTTGGATTTTTTATAAATACAACTTCTTACTGTCTATCCTTTAATAACAAAGGTTGACTTGTTAAATAACAACCCAATGAGGTTGTGACTGCCTTTCTGGTCTTTCTCCAAAAAAAGAAAAAAAATTAACAAATCTTTATAAATATTCAGGAGCTTTGACTATATCCAAGTGACCAATGGAACCGTACAAATGAGAAAGAGAAAATATTTGCAAGACAATTGGCATTTCATTTTTAGAGAAAGCTGTTTTCTGACAGCAATAATTTAGCATTTTTACTTTCATTATATTGAGAAGAGAGCCAATGGAGAAACTGTAGTTTAGAAGAAAAAGCAGTACATAAAAGAATCAAGCTCCCCTCTCATCTCCATACATAATATATGCTTGTGAGCGAGCTCTCTGGGGGAACAAATAGGCAATTGATTGCAATGGCTATTCTCAATTTATTCCAGTGATAAAATGAAAGGCTGGACCCAACAGCACATTTTCTTTATTAAAGAATTTAAAGAAAAATTGGTTTGCTTGATGCCTTATTACATCTTAAGCAGTTAACAAATTTGTAGGCATCTATTTTATTTTAACTTAATATCACTATGTTGAATTGAATTTTTTTTTATTTTAGTAAGTTCAGATATTTGTTTTCAACCCTGAAATTTTCTAATTCTATAGTAGCTTTTGCCTGAGGTAAAAATAAATGTGACAATCATAAATGGGGCGGGGAGGTAATTTATGCCTACATATCCATTTAATCAATCAGTCAGCATGCTCTATATATCTGTGCATTTGTATCTACTTTTATCTGATACAATGCTTTAGGCTGCTGGTAACAGAAAAAGCATTATCTCAAATGACAGCTAGACTCAGAGTGAGATGCCTCCAGGGCTGGGCAATGCCACGGTGCCACGATGCCATCAAGAAGGTAGTTTCTTTCCTTCTCTCATCTATGTATTCTTGGGCATGAAGGTGTGTACCATGCTGGCTTCCTAGTAGCTGCAAAGTGATTATCTCAGGTAGAGATGTCGCACCTAGGATGTCACCTCATTTCTAATAGTAGAAGAGACCACCCTGTCTTCCCATGTCATTTTTTTTAAGATTTCCTTATTTATGTTTACAGAATTGGGGTACAGGCCAGAGGTGTGGTAGGTAGGAGGATTCACCAGAGACAGAATGGGAAGTAGAACAGGCAGATCTACTGAAATACATTGCTGAGGGAAGCAACAAGCAGGTCAGGAGAGGTCTGCTACACCATGTGGGTCACTCCCTGGCCAGGAATCGAACTCTTGCTGCAGTGGCTTTGGAGAGCTTCACAACACGATGCTTTAACCCATTGTGCCACCAAGGAGAGCCCTCATGTCCTCTTTTTTTATAAACCAAGTATCAGATCTGATATCTGATTAGCAAGGATTGTGTCATTTGCCTCCGTCTAAAACAATCTCAATCAAAGAGAATAAGGATTACTCAGATGAGTTTAGAGGATTCAGAATAACCCCTAAATCTACAGGAGGAGTATAAACCCAAGAACACTTTGCATTACTGAGCAGGGAAGTTTGGGATGTGGGTTATCTGAGGTAGTGGCTGGCTAATGGGAGGTAGATATGCCGGAGATATATTGGCGTAAGTGGGAACATCTGAGATGTGAATTAATAGTTTCCAAATGTTCATCCATCTTTTTATACATCGAGTTTCAGCTCCAGCCTGTGAAGTGTAAAATTCCACTACAGTTGTTTCCACCCTTCCATGAAGGTGGTGCTACAGCACGGACCAGAGAAGAGGTTTATTGGGCTTCATCCCTGTAGCACCAGAGAAACATGAGGACACAAAGCCGTCACCCAAATATAGGATCAGTACTAGCAGAAACCAACAGGAAAAACGCAAGTCAAGAAGCACTGAAACCCGAACTACAAAGTTCATTCATTCTCAAAGCTTTAAGCATACAATTTGTGATGATGTTGCAAATTAATTTCATCAACAAGATGATTAGGGAGATAGAGCTACTCTAACAGGGTATTTTACATGGACTACCCGACTTAATTTTAGAGCATATGACATACAGAGATATGTTTATTTGTATATATAATTTCAGTGTATATTACTTGTTTCAAATAGATCAGCCCTGAAAATGTGGAGACCTAATTTTGTGATTAATAACATTTAATACTTTATTGATCTATGTTATTTATAAAATTTATTAAACATTGGGCCTGGTAGTGCAGCCAGTTAAAGCACAGCATTATGAAGCTCTCTGCAGCCACTGCAGCATGAGTTCTATCGCCGGCCAGGGAATGACCCACATGGTGCAGCAGACCTCTCCTGTCATGCCCAGTGCTCCCCCCAGCAGTGTATTTCATTCAGTCTTCCTGTTCTTCTCCCCACTCTTGCCTCTGGTGAATCCTTACACCTCTGGCCTGTATCCCAGTTCTTGTATGCATAAATAAATATTTTTTTAAAATATTAAACATTATTAAATTCCAAGAGTCAAAAATATCCAAGAAACCACAACTCTCCCTTTTGCTTTTTAGGGTCTAAACAGGTGCTGAAACACAAACATGGACAATTATTGTTCAAAGTAGCATGAAATAAGTGTCACAAAAATAATACAAAGTATTATAACAAATTAGATAGGAAAAGAGACTATCTGCATGATCAGAAAATGCGTTATGAAAGAGGTGGCATTGGATCCAAGCTTGTCAGATGGATTTGGGGAGGTAAATAGAAAGGTGCCCCCATGTACAGAGCAGTAAGCTGCAGCCACTAGGCAGTTCATGGTTAGTTAGCTAGAACTGTTAACCATGTCTGCCTTCAGGAGAGAATTGAATGTTCCTCTAGTCTTTGACCTCAGCTCTGTCCTATTTGATGTTTATATCAATAGCTCAGGGGAATATTTATCTAAGATTGTTAGGTCTTTTGGTAGCTCTGTTTAACACTGAGGAACTACCAAATAATTTTCCACCATTTTATATTCCCAATAGATATTTACAGTTTCTCCACTGTCTTGTTTACACTTGTAAATGTCCTTCACGGTTGGTAGTTCATTGTGGTTTGGTATTTCTCTAACAACTAGAGATGTCATCTTTTCATGTGCTCATTGTTTTTTTTTTGTTGTTGTTGTTTGTTTTTTAATTTTTGCATAGAATTGGGGTGGAAGCTAGAGGTGCAGGGGTGAGAAGATTCACCAGAGAAAGAGTGGGGAGCAGAAAAGGCCAATGTACTGAAATACACTACTAAGAAGAGCAGCAGGCAAGATAGGATTGTTCTGCTGTGCCATGTGGGTCAGCTCCCTGGCCAGGGGTCAAACTTGTGTTGCAGTGGCTGGTGACAGCTTCATAGTGCTGAGACTTAACCCCGAAGCCAACAGAAAGATCCCTCATTGTCCAGGTGTATGTCCTCCTTAGGTAACTATCTACAAGTATCTTTACCCACATTTAGTTGAGTCATCTCGTATTATTAAGGTCAAAAGTTTTGTTTGATATGTTTTGAATACAAGTTTCTTGTCAGATATATAATTTGAAATATTTTCTCCCAGTCTATAAATTATCTTTTTATTTTCATGTTATTTTTGTTTGCCACACAAAAGTTTGTAATTTTGTAAAGTCTACTTTTTGTTTTTTGTGCTTTTAGTAGCATATCTAAGAAACCACTGTCTCACCCAGGATCATAAAGATTTACTTCTATGTTTTAAGAGTTTCATAGTTTTAACGCATGCATGTGTGTGTGTGTGTGTGTGTGTGTGTGTGTGTGTGTGTGTGTGGCCTATACTGAGTTAATTTTTGTGTATGGAAAGAGAAAGGTGACTTAGAAAGCATAAGGGTATTCAGTTAGCCCAGCATCATTTGTTTGAAATGACTCATCTTTCTGCATTAAATTATCTTGTCACCCTTGTCAAAAACCTGTTGACCAGGCATATTAGGCTTTATTTCTGGACACTCAATGTGTTCCATAATTCTCTATATCAAGCTTCACTTTTACACTTTCTTAATTATTGTCATTTTGCGCTGAATTTTAAAACTAGAAGTGTGAATCTGCCAACTTTGTGCTTCTGTTTCAGAATTGTTTTGCCCCTTCTTAATCCACTGTCATTCCATAACCAGCTAGGATAACGTACTTTAAGAAGCATTTTGATAAGGTGGAGCAGACCAGAGAATGTTAAAAGAAAAATTTCAACAATCTATAAGATGCAAAATAAAACTGGAAGATGGGAGATGACTTCATAGACTTAAAACGTTGTTGTAATGTGGAAAATTATTCCAGTGGATTCTTTATTATTCCAAATGTTGAAAATGACAGGGGAGAACCTCAGTTCAATAAAAGTATGAATTTTATAACAACTAAACCTAGTCATAAGTAAATCAGATTTACTGGGATGGGATCCACCCACCTCTGAAAAGATTCAAGCCAAGGCCAGATGGTCTCTCCATCAGTAATGCTGTAGAAGAAATTCCAGCACTGGAGGAAAGACACTATGAGAAGCTAGGCACTGTCACAGACACTATAAATCAACCTCCCCACCCCAAACACATGAGATAGGTACTACTATTATCCTTTTTGTTGGATAAGCAAAGAGGCTTAGGAGGTTAAGGAACTTGTCCAGCAACACAGTTCCAAAGTAACAGAGCGAGCTCTCAAACTCAGTTCTATTTGACCCTATAGTCCATGGTCCTGACTTGCATGAGCTGTGGTGGCAGGTATCAAAAGACAAAAGAAGATGATAGATGGTATAAAGAACGAACAGAAACCACTAAAGTTGCTGAATGTGGTCACTGAGAAAGGATGTGTTGCCAAAAATCATTTTGAGGTTTTGAGCTTGAATAACTCAGGGGAGGAGAGCTGCTTCCAAATGCAATAAGAAAAACAGGTTTTGGTAGAAGTAAGTAGCAAGCTCATCCACTCAACAACATCTGCTTTTCAACATGAACAACTCATGTTCAGATTAGGCTCAGATCTACCAACTCAAGAGGCTTTGGTTTGCCCACTATTTTGAGGAGGGGGTCACAACGGCAGCTAACTCTGAGGCTTTGAGTTGGCAGTTTGAGAGAATGGAAGTGAAATTAACAGTAGGGAGCCCTGACAGGAGACACTAGTTTGGGATTCTTCACTTCAAGTTGTCATGTGTGTTAAGCTTGAGCATTAATAAAATTATATTTTTTAAAAGTGTAAAATAAAGTATCCAACTGTGCAAAAGACAGTTAAATGTGGGAGTGAGCCTTAGCTCGGCAGACAGAATTGACCTTCAAAAGATAGCTGAAGACAAGAAAATTTTATATTTCTGTGCCAAGAACTATGGAAAAGGAAAATCAGAGTATTTGATGCATACCTTTTCACCCTTCAGCCCTACTGTGCACCACCCAGGACTAAAATTTCCTAAAGCCGTTGCCCTGAAAGACTAGCATTTGGTTAGTGCCTCTTTATTCAGGAATCTGGGAGTGGCAGGAAAATAAAGTCTTTTATGGAGAGTCTATTATTTGATATTTATGACAAAGATCTGATGCAAATAGTATTCTCTGCAGTTTATAGATGAGGAAACTCACAGACATTAAGTGGGAATTAGCCACAGGCAGGGGCAGAACAAAGATTGAACCCCAGTCTGTCTGATACCCAAGTCCAGCCTCCGTTGGGCGTCAAGCTGGAGAGCCAGGCTGTGTTCCCCAAGAGCTGTCAGAGAAAGGACAGAGCTTCCCCGCAGGCAAGAGGCCTAGGCCACCCATCGCTTACTGATTCCCCCTTCTTCCTTTCCTTTAATTCTTCCATCCACCAAAATATCCAACCACATCTTTAAAATATAGCTAGCATGCACTTAGGCTGCTGGTAAATACAGGAAAGAATCACATCTTGTCCTCATGGTGTTTGCAGGCAGGAGAGAGACTTGCAGCAATTAACTACACATGGACTGAAACTAGCCAGATGCCCTTCTACCACTTATTGGATTCACACAAAAAGAAAAAAAAAATCCTTTAAAAGGTAAATTCTTTAAAAGGAGAACCACTTAGCTTCATTGAAGGCTTATACACCTAGTTTTAAAGAAAACCAGCATTAAAAAGACTTATTTCTATTGGAAGGTACATTCTTCAAAACATCGTGACTTCAAAATCTAGGGAACTTAGCAATTTTATTTTTAACTTGTTTCAAGTAATTTGTAAATTTACATTGGTTGTGTGTCTCTGTGTGCATGTGTGTTAAATTCATGATGAACATCCATATTTGACTTCTGCCACTGAAATGTCTGCAAGGCAGCTGAGGTTAACCCTTAACCTCATGCTGAGCATGCTTTGGCTTAACTGAGTTAACTTGGGGTGAAGCGGTAAGAAGAAGCAGATGGAGATGGCACTAGAGTGAAGGCCAAGTGAGAAACTCTTGTAGGACCTGAAAACCCTGAGTTTCAAGTGTTCTGAAAATACCTAAATTTCACCCCCAATGCATGGGCTGGTTTTGGCCCAAGGTTATAGTAGAATAGAATTAATTTTGGAGAATCTGTGAACTATCTCCTGGCAAAGCCTGGCTCACACTTCCTCTTGCGGTTTCTCCACCATGGAGCTGGACTTCTGATGAACACAGTGCCCACGCCTCCTATTTGTGCCATAACAGTGAGTGTCTGGTCTACTCACGAATCTAAACTCTATTCTACAAAGAATAGAAAATTCAATGACAATTCATGGATGGCAAAGGGAGGGGATGTTCTAAATAAATTAACAGACTCTGATTGCTGACCTTATCTAATCATATGCTCAATCTGGTCAAAGGTAATCAACTCACTGAAAGAAAATACAAAATCAGAAAAATAAAATACCTAATCAAAAAAATTTTTTCTATTACTGTAACCCCATCTGTCCTTTTTGACCTATTCAATTACGGAAGAATAACTCCATAATACTATGTTTTTTTCAGCATGATTTTTCCAGAGAGCATGTTAAACTGATTAGAAACCGTATAATTTTTAAAACATGTATCTGTGTTTGGTTTTAAAAGTCTAAGTCGTGTACAAACTCTGCAGTTTGCAGATTGTAATCACACATCCAGGAGCCCTGTGGCTGACTCTTAAAACCTCTTAAAGTGACTCAAGCCCACAACTCCCTATTTCTGCCCTTATGCAACGGGACCAGCACCAACATGTTGCTCACAATCATAATAAATAATAGTAGATACAAATAGAAGGAAGAAAATTCCTGAGTCAAACCCTTCACTCTTAGTCCTTCCAAATTGGCCTTGAACCTTCCCCTTAGCTAGTTCTATGGTATTTCTAGAACCCTGCATTTTTAAACTTACAGATTGATAATGTATGTCAACTTTTGAAATGTCTCCTACAATTAATGGGAATATAAAAGATACTTGCAGAGACATAGTAGGCTTATTTTCTTCTTTGTATGCTTCAAAATTGCTTCCTTCTGTTCAAGGTCTCTGAAGGACCTTGTTCGCTCATTGTGAATGTCAAAATTCAGGAAATAATCACCGCACATGGGGCCTATTAACTTCATAGCCCCTTGGGCTTAGTACTTGCGTGCTAAGAAGTGGTGATGTGGGGGGATTGCCCTGCGTTCTCCCAGAGGTGAGGGAACAGGACAATCCAGACCAAACCAAGATGCTGGCATCTTTGCGGAGTTTATTAAATTTACTTAATACACACAAAGACAAGGAGGGGGAAGAGGAGGAGGGTCAGTATATGGGGATGATGTGGAAGAAGTGATGGCACCCTACATCCTGGATTGTGAAGGCCTGTGTGTCTCTTTCTCCATACTGATGGGGTGGTTATAAGATCAGAGATGATGTTTGACTAAAAGAGTCCACCAGAGAAGCCCCAGTGTCGATGACACACATTTGTTCTATTGGAAAAATTCAGGGACAAGGGCCTTTGGCCAATATCTGAAGCTTGCCAGTTAGCTTGCTGAACTGCCATAGATTTTATCTACATTTTTGAGCACAGATCACCACTGAGAATTACAGTGGATCCATATTGATAGTCACCATGAGTGGTTAATAATGTGGGAGAGGAAATGCTGTCAGTCTAAGGGACCAGGATCAAGAAATAACTTGAGGCCCTCCCTGGTGGCACAGCAGGTTAAAGTGCAGCACTGCAAGCTGGCCACAGCTGCTTCAGTATGAGCTCGATCCCTGTCCCAGAGGTGACCCACATGACACAGACCTCTCCTGTCACAACCACTGCTCCCCTCAACAGTATAATTCCTCAATCTGCCTGTTCTGCTCCCCACTCGGTCTCTGGTGAATCCTCTAACCACCCCTGAACCTCTGACCTGTATCCCAGTTCTGTATGGATAAATAAATAAATCTTTAAAAAGAGAAATAACATGGAAATTCTATCCATTGCTGCCTTTAGGTGACATTCCTATTTGTTCTTTCAGTTAGTCTATTTATTCAACTGTCTTTTATATGTCTTAGTATATACTAAATTCTATCTGTATTTAACACATACTACAAGTTTTGTCTATATTGCATGAAGAACTAGTTCATTTACACCCTAGACCCAAGGATTTCATCATTCCACTCACTTTCTTGTTGTCCAGAGCAGAATTGAATATTACAAATAACGCAGCAAACTCATGTTACAACACATTGATTCTGATGGCAGTTGTTGTTCCAATAGGATGCTGAAGAGTTGAAAAATGACCAGGCAAAGACTTGTCTCTCCATGGAGCTCACTTATAAATTATTAAGCCCAAAGAGCTAAGGCACATCCCAACCCTCTGTAGACTATGTGGTTATCAGTGGTCATGAGCAATGGATCTGTGAAAAAAGAAATCTTTATGTACTAAACTAGCTTTTTTCACAAGTTACTTGGGCAAGCCTGTAATTACCCAGCCCTTCTGTTTCCTCTTACTCCACCTATTCCCTCTGGCTTCCTTGCTCTTGCCAGAATGTCCCTGCTCCATAACAGCTCTGCCAGTTTCCCACCAGCTATTGTTCATGACGCAATTCCAGTGGACACCATTGGGATAGGATTCCATGAGAGGGTACACCCAAACATGGGCACCAAGGTGGTCCTAGCTCAGAGCTTAGCCTCACGCTCTTGCCACAGAGCCTTCTGGATGGCTACATTGTCTGAACCCAACTGTTACCTTCTCACTGAACTTTCTCATATCATTTTTATTTAAATTGCACCCATCACCGCCCACCTCAGAACCTCTTATTCTCTTCTCATCTCACTCTGTAACATTAAATGCGTTGTCACATACCATGTCAAATGTTCTGTTCATTTTGGCCATCACGTCTTGTCCACTGCCATCCCCTACACACACACACACACACACACACACACACACACACACACAGGTCAATTCAATGAAAGAAAAAAAATTTATGTGTTTTGTTCACTGTTGTATTTCCAAGACTAGAAAAATGCCTGGCACGTAGTGGGTTTTCAATCAATATCTACTTAGTGAATCTGCTCCTCCCCTAATCACAGCCATATACATTTCTCATCTACTGATTCAGCTTCCATACCAGGTTAGTTAGGACTAATCAATATGTGTCAGCTCAAAAACAGCTCAAAAAATCACTCTGGGAATTGTCATTCTCTGGGCAAATTAGCAGGCAGATTATAGGAAGCTGAGGCTGAGGTGAGACAGAAGCAGAGACACAACTGTGACCCTGTGAAGGCCAATCTCTTCAGCTGGCCCGTGAGCTTGTCGTGCCAGATAATCGTTTCTGCGGGGAGCCCTAGAATTACTTCAGCTCTACTACTGGATCCTACTTGAAGGGATTTCATAATTTATAAGAGATGGGGTTTGGCTCACTGCTTTCAAGAATTTTTTCCCCCCACATTGAGAGAGCTCTCTTCTTGGGCTAAGGAGAAGATTGTTCTATAGTGACTGAGA
Organism: Condylura cristata; assembly: GCF_000260355.1. NCBI lineage: Eukaryota > Metazoa > Chordata > Mammalia > Eulipotyphla > Talpidae > Condylura > Condylura cristata. Next base: position 79,018,583 of record NW_004567102.1, read on the forward strand.
GTGACTAAATAATTTGGAGGTGCTGGCCATCCGTAAAAGAGGTGATCACATAACATTGTATGGTCTTTCTGACAGGAAGATAATAGTATACTCACTATGACTTGGTCTTGGGGTGCTTCCCTAGAAGGGGTGCAGGCTCAACTCTGACTCCCAAAAGCCCGTGCTCCCCCCTGCCCCCAGGCATGGATGTGAAAGATTGTCCAACCAGCTGTACTACTGAGGGTGGGAAACTGGTTTCTTTCTGTTAATCTTCTTCCTGTCCAAATTCTGGACAAATCATAGTCAGAGGTCAAGAAGAGGTAGCAGACATTTCAAAAGCTCCACTAGGTCCTGTCAGACAAGCTAATCAAGCTCCAGCAAGTCACTATTCTTCCATCTTTGTCCCTTTTTGTTTTAGCCCTTTCATCTGTAAAAGTGGGAACGTCTCGTCAATTTCTTGACAGTGACTTAGAGATCTGCTCAAAATAGTTGGTAAAAATAACTTTAGGTCATGTTGTCATTTTCTACAGTGGTACTTGATTCTTTTTCCTTCCTCATTCACTCCTCGGTCTCCCACCTCAAGGGAAAGACCTGGACGCCCAGCAAAGCTTGCCTCTGTCTGCCCCTCACATGACTGGTCCTGCACACACCACACAGGACATGGCGGATGCCAGGGTCACTGCCACTCAGGTGTGAGCCCCCAGAATTCCAGTTGCCATTACACATGCATCAGTTCGGTCGGACACTGACTCATTGCAGTAAGAGACTAGGATTATACTTGTGTTGTACTTCTTTTATTTTTCTAAGATTTATTTATTTTTACATACAGTATCTGAGGTGAAGGGTAGGAGAGGATTCACCAGAAACAGTAGGGAGCAGAACCGACAGATTGACTGAAATATACTGCTGAGAGGAGCAGCAGGCAAGACAGGAGAGATCTTCTGTGCCATGTGGGTCAACATCCGGCAGGGGATCGAATTCGAGTTGCAGTGGCTGGCAACAACTTAACAGAGCTGTTGTTAACCAGGGAGCTCCAACATGTGTTGTTCTTTCCCATAGAAAAATGCAGAGCTAGGGTTTCCCTGGTGGCGTAGGGGTTAAAGTCTCAGCGCTATCACTGCAACAAGAGTTCTATCCCCAGCTGGGGAGCTGAACCACATGGCACAGCAGACCTCTCCTGTCTTCCTCTCTCCTCAGTAGTCTTTTTCAGTAGATCCACCTGTTCAATTTCCCGCTTTGTCTCTGCTGAATCATCTCACCACCACTACCCCACACTTCTAGTCTATATCCTACTTATTGTATGCATAAATAAATCTTTTAAAAGAAAATACAGAGTTAAATGCTAGTCAGAGTTTCTAAACCAAACATCTCCCGTATCTAACACGAAGAGTGTTCTTGTTGAATGGTTTCCCTTCTCTAATCTGACCGAGTGTGTCTCTGAGGAGGAGAAGCACTTGTATGCTCAAGCCCAGGATGGAACATTCTACATCAATCAACACTTGGCCTGAAGTTACACTGCAGTTTTAGTCTGGGTTAAATCTAGGGTCAATTCAAATGCTTGCTATTTTCGTGGAATAATCACTAATGAATATAATCATGTTCCAATGTAATTTGTTTCATTTGCAAGTTGGCAAGAATGAAGAAGGCAGCTTTCTTTAGAAATGATTAGAACATGATTATTAGGGTGAGGTCATTGGTTTACAATTAAGTCATGTTTTTCCCCCTATGGTTATAATAATAGTGATGGAACCCAGAGTCTTGTAGCTGGCTCTTTGGCAAAAGAAGATCAAATTTTTCAGAGACTGGGCTGCCTTCCCTAAGTTGAAGGAATAGTTTCCCACACCCAAGGCTGCTGGTGGGTAACAGCCCCCTCATTCCACAGGCATTACTCTATTTATCAAGCCTCTGTGGGCCAAGACAACTCACAGCACTCTCCAGTGTGAGCCAAATCCTTCATAACATGATTGAGAGGAAGAGATTTTAAATTCAAATCCCAAATTATATTTAATGTCACCTGTTCTTCCCTGTGCAAATAAAGGGAAGAGATAGTCTTCAAAAGAAGAGGAAAAGCATAGTCAAAAATTTTGAGCTCACACGAATATCATCCACTGGGGTCAAGGAAAGTTACCAGCTTCAGACCTCAAGCCATGGGATTTAATTTCCCATATCATTTTTTTTTTCCTGCATTGCCACCTTTTTTTTTTTTTAACTATGTTTTTATCTCTTTCCCTCACTTACAAACAAAACATTTCACGGTCTCCACAGACCTATTTTTGGCAAGCTCTGAAAAAAAATCTGTAAAATATTTAAAGGCCAACATGGCGGGGGGGAATATCTGCTGGAACTAAAACAATCAGATTTTAGGTAGTCACTGAAATTCTCTTGTTCCATTAAAGATTGTCTCTATCTGCTCTTTGGCTTAAGATGAAGAAACAGATGGAAAGGTCCTGAAATAGAAAATAAGGCATGTATCTTCGTCCTGTTCACATCGTTAGCTAACTGGAAGATCTTAAGCAATTGGCTTGACCTAAATGAAAAGCTTGATTATATCTGCACCATGACATCCGAGGGCCGGAGGCCCCCAAATGCACACAAATGCACAGATCTGGAGCTACTCATTTTGCAGTTGCACTGCTATAATTTTCCTAAAATGCATGTTCTTGAGATGAAAACTACCAGGCAAATGGCATCTCTTTTTGATTCTAAAACTCGAGATTCATGGGGGACTCCCTTGTGGTGCAGGAGTTGAAGACAGCTTTCAAGTTGTCGCCAGCCGCTACAGCGCAAGTTCGATCCCCGGCCAGGTTGCTGACCCACATGGCGCAGCCAGACCTCTCCTGTCTCACCTGCTGCTCCCCTTGGCAGTGGATTCCAGTAAATCTACCTGTTCTGCTCCCTAAACTGTCTCTGGTGAATCCTCTCACCACCCCTCTGTACCTCTGGCCTACACACATCACAGCTCTTGCATAAATAAATGCATAAATAAATAAAATTAAACTTTCAGTTTATATGTGTCTAATCCTGGAACTTACCTTAGAGGACTGTTATAATGATTCAGGCAGATGATGCATTTATAACAATCAATTCAGTTTTTGCTATACAATGAGAGTTCAATAAGTGTTAAGTATTATTTTAAAACACTAAAAATTGGACCAGTGACAACCAGGAGACACTCACCAACAGATATTTACTTCAGACCTTTCTTATGATTTAAAGTCTAACATATAGTCAGAATGAAACAGACCTGAATGGCTTTTGTTAATGGAGCCTGGGTTGTTTCTAACTGGTCACATTTTATTTTATTTTAAAGATTTATTTATTTATGCACACAGGAACTGGGGTACAGGTCAGAAGTGCAGGGGGTGAGAAGATTCACCAAGACAGAGTGGGGAGCAGAACAGGCAGATCGACAGAAATGCACTGCTTTGGGGAGCAATGGGCAAGACAAGAGAGGTCTGTTGCACCATGTGGGTCAACTCCCTGGCCTGGGGATTGAACTTGTGTTGCAGTGGCTGCAGAGAGCTTCATAGTGCTGCACTTTTTACCCCTGTGCCACCAGAGAGGGCCCCTTTAACTGTAGACATTTTGGCTTAATTTAGGACTATTCAGGATTAGCTGTAGTCATCTAGTATCTTTCTACACAGACAATCGGCAAAGAGATGATGAAGACTTGAGTATTTTTCTTTTTTTGCACTTGACTTGGAGATGAAAAATTTCTCCATAGATAAAATTATAAATAAATCAGGGTCTGGAAGTTTAAATTTTACATATTTACCATCAATGCACTGTTTTTTATAGAAAAACATGCTTATTTTACTTGTTCAATCATACCTGAGTTTTTGTTATTTCCTACAGTATTTTTTTCTGGTGTACAATTTTTCTTCCATAATGCTAGTCATGCAATATTACATCTTATTTTAATTAAACTGCTTTTTGTTTTGCCCAGAGACTAATCTTTAGCTGGACTTTAAGGGACCATTTTCTTTTGTAAATAACCAGCTAAAATCAAATTATTGTGATTTAGAGAGACCAGAAAGGGTGGGAAAATATGTGAATGACTTCTCCATTCCGGTGGGAACCTGGATGGAAACCCTCTTTTTGGAAGCCAAGAAGGCAAAGTTCCATTTTTTTCTTGGCAAGACACTTTATGAGCCTCTGAATGTCTTTAGATTTTGCATGTTGGTAGCTTGGGATTCGCCTGAGAACACTTTCATGCCCCTGTGATTGCAGGATCTCTCCCTTAATGACTGAGACCCAAATTTCTAGTGTTCAAACTCATTCTTCAAGGCCAAGTCAAGAGTACGTGTGCATCTCAAGCCTCTCTCATGGGTGACTTGTGCCCCAATATGTTTTATAATAGCCACAAAGAGAGTGTTTCTCATTTGCAAGGTGAGGCCAACATCCTGTCACACTAACCAACACATATTTTATTCCTGCCTCTTTTTGCTGCTGAACACAGTACCTTGTTTGAGGATTGCTTATGATATGAACATGCCCAGTCCCAATGAGGAAAAGCAGGGGTTCCCCCCGCCCCCCCCCCAAAAAAAAAACTACAGCCTGTGATGTTTTCTAGCTTGAGCATGTGCTATTTTTGCTCCCACTGAAGGTATAAATTCCATATGTTGGCCAGCTCCTGAAGACAGGATTTCAGCTGGCAGATTATATGGGAGATTGGGTATGATCAGGACTCACAAAGGCCTCCGTTCAGGCTGGCGTTTAACGTCTACCTCTCCGAACAATCACAGAGCCAGTTATGCTACCTGGCGGCTTATTTACCTGTTATTACCGGAAATATGGAATGAATAGTGAGAAATGATGCAGGGAAGCCACTGTTTGGTTCCCTCAAACCTGAGCCTTTGAAGCATTCCGTGCTGGGAGATTCACTTGGGAGGCTGTGGGCGGATTGGCTGAGACGTGGAGTCCCTTCTGTGACCTCCCTCCTCAGGGATGCAGCCTCAACTCTATCCTCAGTGCCAGCCAGAGAACATTCTCAGAATTCCCCAAAGCACTCAGAGACGGAGCTGGAGCATTTAAAATGGGTCTTACTGAGAGAGTGAGCAGGGAATGGCATCGCCACACGGAGCTGGAGGGCAGGTCCTCCTTCCCCTACCCCATGGGGCCCAGAGGCACCTGATCTGCTAGATTCTGATTTCCTGCACTGGAATCCCTGTGTCCCCTAATATTTGACCCTAAAAGTTGCTTCCCTGTGCGTAGACACCAGCTTTCTTCACAGAGCACAGGCTTCCCAGGGTCTCCACAGACAGCCCACCCCATGGTGGTCGTGATAGTACAGTTGACATTAACCATCTGAGAGGGGCTTGGGGGCCAG